>NC_133227.1:4412500-4740000 GCF_040436345.1 Pagrus major | reverse complement strand
GTTTAACATCTCTCCACTCACATTTTGTACATATTTGATGGCAGCAGACTGCCGGTGGTGATCACTTTTAATGCAGGCAGACAAAAAGCAGAAAATGTAATGAGTTCTCTGTGCCCTGAGAGTCTCCTGACAGGCTTGTGTGGGCCCTTTATAGGTCTTGAGCAGACAGTTTATCTCCAGAGGAACCTTTCATCTAAATACCAAATATACTTATGAGTGATTAATTCAATGCAACAGCTGAATATGAATCTCTCCTATTTAAACTGAATGTCCCGACCTTACATTGATTACAGTTCGGTATAGTTTTGTTTCAAATGCTTGGATCCTATCTGCTGAAAAGATTTTGTGATTTTGCTCAAATGCCTGACTATATCTGACTTAAATTAGGCTGCAACTAATGATTATTTTCTGATTAATCAATTAGTTGTTTGGTCTATAAAATGTAAGAAAAATGAGAAATCCGCAAATCGGTGTTTCCCAAAAACCAAGATGACGTCATGAACTGTCTTGTTTTGTCCACAACCCAAATATATTCAGTTTGCGGTCATAGAGCAGCAAAGAAACCAGAAAATATTCTCATCTACAGGTGCACTGTGTAGCTTTTGGGAAGTCATTTCAATTATTATTATTATTATTATGTTTTTTATGCCTAAACAACTTAATAAACAAGCTCTCTTTGTTTTCATGACTGAAAAAACTGAATAAACAAACTGACCTTAAAGGACAACACAATTGAATGATGATTTACTCCTCCTCCTCCTGTTTATATGTGGCGGACCCTGCCACCTTTCTAGCTTCAAACAGTGTGCTGGGGACATTATTTTCCTCTGAGAACAGCTTGTTTATTCAGTTACAGAACAAATAAATATTTCTGAGTTTGTATTATTACCTCATTAATATTGTATATGCTAAAATTCTGAGTTGGAATTTCTTCTCCAAAACTACATAGTGCCCCTTTAAGAGGCTGGATTTTGACTTTTTGTCGATTTGATTATCAAATATCAATTTAATAGTTGATGACTAATCGATTAACTCCAGCTCTTAACTTTAAGTCAGAGCTAATCTGCTCTTAAATACTGATGGATGTGTATTACCTTGGGTTTCAGTGCAGTATGAGGTGTTAAAACTACTTAAGCCAGGCTTACATGATGCTTTTCCAAGTCAGCTGTGACTTCTTAATGACTTAGAACATCTGTGGATCAACATTTCTGCACAGATGGCTGCACCAGCTCTGATGTACAGAGCTGTGAGGGCTCTGATTTTACACATTGCAGATATAAACCTTGATCCTTTTTTCTTCTTTTTTTTCTGGAAATACAGATTGTGAGCCCAGATCCAGTGAGAAGGGTAATTATTCGTGTGTAATTACTGGATCTCCGCTGTGTTTCACAGGCTTCCTGCGAGGCAGCCCTGCGTTAACAATAACCACCTCAGGACACAATAGAGGTTTTTAAAGCGTTTTGTGCCGTTTGAATGTGTGAGGCTGTGGAGAACATGTTGGTCTGAAGGGACAAGTCGTCTCCACACTGAAACTGCGCGAAAAAAAATCGATCAATCGGTTTGGGGCTGTGATTTAAAGCCTTTTAAGAGGCGCATGCCGATGAGGCAGAAAGCCGAGGCTCAGCAGGTGTTTTTGTTCTCTTTGGGGATCTCGACTGAAGCTGTGTTCAGATAGTCGTCGAGCCTATATTCATGACTATATAGCAGTTTGATGTATCTGGTGCCTGAAGCCCTTACCTTTCATCCAGTCCACCACTTGACTGGAGCTCCACTTGCTCACTGGCTCCATAACCAGTGCCATGGTAGAAGTTTGTCTTGGTCACGCTTGACAAAAGAAAAAAAAAACACTCCCAACAAACCCACTCCCGCCTGAAAAAAAAATTCAAAATAAATAATATAATAAAGACCAGGCAGTTAAAAGACAAATCAAGGGCTCTCTCTATTCTTCTCTGCTGTGTTTACAAACAAAACGAGGTAGGTCCAAAAGGTCCAAAATGTCGCTCTGAGGAGCCTGAGAGCAGCCCAGCACACTTGAGCACATTCCTGTGCTATTTGCTCGCTTGAATGAGCTTTTACTTGTCATTCATGTCAGGCTCAGTGGCGGGGATGATGGTGGGTCGCTGCTGCCCGATCCCCTGCTTCCAAAATACATCCCAGTACCATCCGGAGCTGAGGAGAACAACGCGCAGACTGTCACTCCACACTGCTGTCTGGGAAAGGTTGGGTTCGCTCTGAGCATCCTCCCTCATACACAGACATGGAGTCACAGCCCTCACCGTGCTGAGTGTGTGTGTGTGTGTGTGTGTGTGTGTGTGTGTGTGTGGGTATGAGGGCTGATTAGTGCCACAGAGAGGCAGGCAGCAGGAGTCTGAGCTGGAGATGTGTCTCAGCCCCATGTAGACGCCCAGATTATGCTGGATTTTGATGAGAATAAGAGCTGAGTCTATGAAGAGCAGACATTTAGAAACACATCGATGATGGTGCTGAATGCTTCAAAAAAGACAACACTTTAAAAAAATTTTAAAAATGTAAAAAATATTTTAGATTTTTAGGATTTGTAGATCATCCAGCCACTTACTGCAGTACAGGAAAGCAGTGGTGATAATACGTTAATGTACATCATTTAAAAAGACCCGTGTTGATCAGAGGGTGGACAGTCCCACGTCTCTTTAAGTACCCGGTCCAGCCCAGGATTGGAAAGGTTGGCAGTGCAACCAATGCAGCTGCTCTAGGGCCCGTGGTTGATGGCCCCTCTGTAGGCCCATCATGGCCTTCCAGATGAGGCCCTTCCCTCTCTCAGAATGTATATCATTGTTGTGTTCACCATTATTAATTCATTTGAAGAGCATGTGCTTACAAAAGGTAACACAATATTTTCATAGAGCAGTTTGTCTTTGTCAGCAATCAGTTGCTCCATGAAGAAATTGCTGTAGATTCTCATAATGCTCCAGTAGTTTTAATGCTGCCTGCCACACAGTCAAGAAGTCTCTCTGAACCAATTAGGTATTCAATTATTTTCGGTTTATAACCACTTTTCTAATTGATTTTTGTTCATTAAACCCTGTGACAGTCTAATTTGAAACCACTGATATGTTTTTGAGCTTTAAACTGGCTTTTTGACAGCACAGGAGATGCATAAGAGATGTTGTTGTGATTGTGAGTCTGATTAATATGAATAGATACCTGCATATGAATGCAGATTCTGTAGGTAAGAAACAAGACTTTGGTGCTGGAAGCATTTTCGGTTACATGTGCAGCCTGTTTTCCAAGTAGTATTGACCAATCATGTTTCAGCAGGCTTAGTAGCCTACATGTGGAGAGCAACAGAGGTGAAACGCATTGGTCAAAATGCATTCATGGAACCTCTCTGGTATCGTCTGACAATGATTGAGCTTCTTGTTAGCTATTTTACTCATATGCAGATATCTGTTAGAGATCAGTTTAAAAAAATACTGGTGCACAGAGGAAGTCTCGGCACACATATCTGTTATCTGGTGACTGTATGTCCCTTAGCTACACCGAAAGCCCTGAAACACAGTTGTCCCCAGAAGCTAAATCGGTCTCAGACCATAGCTGATTACTACCGAGATTGGTGATAGTCTGACTTCCAAAGCTTTTAGGTAACTGTGCTCATGGGACCATTGTTCAACCCTCCCAGGTTCCATATCCCTCCATTAAGGAGCCCCAACTAATCAGTGGGAGTCGCTAAAGCCACAAAAAGGCTAAATAACCGAGTTGGAAGCATTGCAATCATGGATTGGGTCCGGGTCTGTGTGGGTGTTCGTTCAATAGATTTTCAGCACAAACAACTGCACGAGCACACCTTTGTTTCCGCACAATAAACACTGATGGCAGATATGCTATTTGAAAAAAGAACGGTCCATTTATTCTCCATACTGCATACATAAAACAACGTGAATACAATATAAGCCACCAATAAATCTATTCAACACAATGGCAATGCTGATACCCTCCTCCTCTAAGGCCTCGGGCACTAATCACCCCTCATACTGCCACTGTTTCCTCCTGCCGTCTTTGTCGCTGCTCACGCCTCCGTCACACAAAGCTCAGTGTAGCGGTCACTAACGAGACAAGGATGCTGACATGCTCCTCGCTTTTTATCATGTATTGGTAAACAGCTTTAGGGTCTGAGCCTATATTCACTGCATGTACACTCACTGTACTGTAAACACCACATTTAAACTGAATGTCACACCAACCAACAATGATGAGTGCATGCACACGTTCTGTTTCTGTTTGTCAACCTAGAGACAGCACCGTGATTGAACAACTCAAAATAACTAACGATTATTCTACAACATAGATAAATGGTGAAAAGTTGCATAAGAGAAGGAGCAGATCATATGACTCACACTGGATCAAGAGGGTACATTAAAGTTTGAAACGCACAACAGCATTATGTGACTGAAAATAGCAAAGACATGCCTGAAACCAATAACTAATACATTTGTCAAAAGGGTTGCCAACAATATCAAACAGGCAGGTGAATGAGAACAATATAGCAAAAAAAAAACAGAAAACAAACAACTCCCAACAGTGCAAGCATTGGCATTCAAGATAATCAATAATCATACATCAGTCCAGGGACAAGGAGCTTTGCTGTGAGAAGCTTGAATTCAGACAAATAATTTCACGCAAAGGTACATCTTGTAAACACCAGCTGTAATGATTTTTTTTTTAAAACTTATGAGTCAGTAGATATCCAGCCACAGACCATGCACACAAACTCTGATGAAGATGAAAAGATTTGTCTTGTTGAGAGATGCAATAAATATTAAATGTATTACTTGAAAAAAGCCAATACTTATGATGCTTCCTTCTCCTTTGTTTACTTGTTGCTACATACACAGTCATAAAGAAAGTTAAAGGGACACTCTGCCAGTTTTAAAAGTCTGTTCAAAGGTCTTGGAGGTTACTATTTGCATATGTGAAAAATGTTGTATGAACCCTGTTGTGGCTCTTGAGAGGATTCAAGTGATGTGATCAGTTGCCTCAAGAGATGTGACCTGAATCAGTGTCAGATGAGGGTTGAAGACTACAAGTGTGGAACTGAAAAAAATATGGGGGTGCAGGACTAAAAAAAAGAAAAAAAGAAAAGAAAAAAGGGAGCTATCATGACTTCTGTAGCCAGCTCCTCCCTGAACTGTCAGTGTTTGAGTTGCATTGTGGGTAATGTAGGCACCAGGTTTTGACAAGGAAGAATGCATTTAATAAAAAAGATAATATCTCTGGTCCTGCTGCACTTTGTTTGAATTTTTTAAGGTGGCTATCGTGAGTCGAACAATGTTTTAGGAGTGCAGTACTAAAGTAGACAGCTATGGTAATAAGCTGTTCTTTGGTCAATAATCAGGCCAGATTTGGGCCAGTTATGCACCTTCTGATGTCACACATGATGTTCTGAGTATTTGATTTTATTCTATTTGAAAGTCAAAAAGTGAATCGTTGTTCATCTTTAAAAAATATTATTATTATTATTAGTAGTAGTAGTTGTTGTTGTTGTTGTTGTAGTAGTAGTGATAAAATAATATACTTTATTTTTGATTGCATTCATTTCCTTAGGCTGTCCAAGGTTGCTTTGCCATTTTAGATTTATGAATTTAATAAACAGTAATTAAATGGCTTATAGACACAGATTAATAGGGTGGAGGAACCATTATCTGCACTAAGTCTGATGAGATGATGAGCAGAAATTGACTTAAAAAAAAAACCTTTAGACATTGTTCATGTGCTTTATTCTCACAGCAAAAATTCAGACTCACAGCAGGAAGATCACAGGTGTCGCTGATGACATAAACGATGACTCAGTTCTACTGTTGGTGTAGTCTAGTGTTACAGTGAGCTAGAAGGCCTATACACAATCCCAAGACAATGAAACTGAAGCAACTAAATGAAATTTAGCCATCATTATTTGTCTTATCATTTACACGTGGGCTTTTCTTATGACCTGAAAAAAATGTCTTTACTATGAAAAAGCCTTATTGCTGTCAAAAAGTCCACACATTTTGCTATGGTTATTATGCAGTAAATTGAAGATTACTTGGTTCTGCACGCAAGTTTCATATGTATGTTGCAGAAACATATTCTTAAACCTTGGTTATTGTGGGCCTTTAGAATAATAATTTAGAATAATGAGCTTCAGTGTATATACTGTTTCACGTCAACTAAGCTTTAGACATTTTTCACAGAATTAAATCAGCATGTTTAAACCAAACAAGGACGGTCATTTGGCAGGAAATAACTAAGTATATTTACTCAAGTACAATACTGATGTGCAATTTCGAGGTTGTTGTGCTTTACATGAGTATTTCCATTTTATCATATGTAAAACTTGACTTTCACTGCTTTTAGAAGCAAATATGGCACCCCTTTTTCCATTACATTCCTTAGTCCGCTATAATCACTTGCATGTACGACCAGCTTATAGAATATGATGCCTTGTTATAAAACAAACTACCCAGAAGGTTTTTGAAGTAAGTAAAATGAGCTCCCCCTAGACCAGCTACAACATTAAAATGCTGCTTATATATTTAGGCATCAGTATTAATAAAATAATAGCACATTATACAAAATAATTCAACATTACTTTACTTTTAATACTATATTTTCAATGGAACTTAAACATTTACCTGTCATTGACTGTACATTGTTGTATTTCTTCTAGAGCACTTCCTCCACCACTGGTCGTGTTGGAGCAGACTGCATGTACATCACACCCCCGGCCTGTAGGGGGCAGCGTCTGCTGTGTGATGCGTTTCCACTCACGCGGTTTGTCACGAGAGAAGAAGAAACTTTGGCTTCCTGAATCGAAGAAGTGAAACGAAGGTAAACGTGTTAATGTTTATGTGTCGTATACATTAGACAATGATAATAATGTATTTATGTAACTCCCAATGCGTTTATATTAAATGTTTTTCCCAATATGAGAGTAATGTTGTAATATTGCATAAGATTCTTGTCGTTATTCCTGGTTGGAGACTCTCTGGTCGTCCTACTGCGCCAGTCTGATGGCGTATCTTCACTCTCAAACTCAAAGTTTTAAGCTAACTAACGTTGTTGTTAATCCATGAACGCATCATGAAGTCCAGTTGACATGAACTAGCGTTACATAATATCTAATCTAATGACATGTGGAGATGAAGGTGTTGGTGAGACATTCAGTCGAGGCGGAAGTGAGAGGTTAAAAGAGGGAAAAGTCCAAACTGAGCCTTTAACCATATAACAATTAGCTAAAGTCAGCACGATCCGTCACTCAGACTGAAGGTAATGCTTCAGTTTTGACATATTAATACATGATAATCCCAAACATTTGCTTATTCCTACAGATGGTTTATGTGTTATAATATTTAAATCGATGTGTCTCAGTTTTCACAAAGCCACAGCAACAGACTTTTGTGTGTGGATAAACACAGCATACTATTCTCTCATTCGGGGCTTAAAGTCTTATAATATATATAATATATAATATATAATTAAAATAATAATTACTATTGTATTATCAAACGATAATCACTATAAAGCTTCATCTGTTTATCAGAAACAAACAAATCACATCAGGAAAATGTGCTTCTTAGAGTAAGATGTCTGTCTGTAAAAGGCTAAATGATCTAATGGTCACATGTCTGTGGTCTGGATCAACCACTAAGTACCAAACACAAAAGACTCCAACACAAGAAACCTGAAAATCTGGTTTGGTGTAAAGTTCTTAATACACCCTGACAGAGAATGTGAGATCTGATCTATTTCTTTTCTCTCCATGGTTTTTATTCTGCAGGTACAGACAGTCCTGACAAAAAAGTGCGTTTGTCATGTTTGTTGATGGCTGACAATCTCAACAATATGATGGACGACAGTGATCTAGTGGACATGGTCACGCCAGCAGGCAGCTCTTCCCTTGGGGATGCAGTGTCCGGTAGAGAACAGAGTGTGTCTGGTGAAGAAGAGGATGACGATCTCTACTACATCCCTGAAAGAAGACCCTCTCTGGACTTGGGACCGAGTCCGATGGATACTAGCCAGTGGTACTGAGATTTTTTTCACTTACTAGCCCTAGGAGTTTTCTCTTACACTGTAGGGTTGTAAAACTGCTGAGTAGTGACACTATATTAAATGTAGAAACACAACCAGTACTGTCATTTACTTTCTGCAGATTATACAATACAAAATGAAATATCACTTACACCTTATATGTAAGAGCAAGGGTGGTGTGGCAGCTCAGCAGTTTCCCCTAGTGGACTGAATGACAATAACAGAATGGGTAACTGAGTGTAATATAATTGGATTTATTGTGGTGAATGTATCACATTGAATCCCCCTTGTCCATCTAAATTGTATTTGTTTTTAATAAATGGTAAGTTTATACTTGTTTAAACTTTAGTTGATATTTATTTCACTATTAACAAACAAAAAAATACTTTATGAACCATTTACTGAGCGATCGTAGAGGTTTTTAAACATCAGATGCAACTTTATAATGGTCACCTAAATAAAGTTTCTAGATGAACTACAGAGTATTTATTAACCCTTCACAAAGTGTTATAAATATCAGGTGATGCATCAGTTGATTAATAAATGGTTTATAAAGCATTTCACTGTTTGTTAACAATGATATAACTATTAACTAAAGTTTAACTATAAATGTATCAATGATTATAAAGTGTTACCAAGAAAAAACACAAAAATAAAACAAGAAAACCGCAGCACTTGAGTTATCTGGATATTTACAGTATATGTACAGGGTTTGAGCAGGCTATCTTTACCTGTCTAAGTCTGTATCTGTTGCAGAATTATAAGCATTGCCTTCCTTCACAGAAAGCCTAAGTGCTCACATGACTTAACAAAAAAGTAAATCAATTCAAAGGAAAAAAAAAGGAAAATTATATAATTAAAAAAACACAATGTGGGGATAAATCCATCCTTGTCAATCAACCTTGATAAGTCCTTGTAGTCACCAGTTAACATACCCAAGACTTGACGGCCTTGATGCTGTATGAGACAGAGCACTAAGCTTAAGATGTGCTGCTTATCTGGCTTGTACCATGGAATCCTGTGATTGCTTGTTACATGGTGACTTAGCAATTAACAAACTGTCATTCGGCCATCCATTTTTTATTTTTCAGGCATTATGTGGATCAGGCCTCGCCTCCAGCTCTGGGCTACTGGTCAATGACAAGTGAGGAGAACTCAAGCGACATGACTGACGAAAATGGATCCTCCACGAGGTACACACCAGACAAAGTATCAGGAAAAGCTTAAATCCGTCTATGAATTCAGGCATTCATCACAGTGAACACAGGAAGCAGTTGTGCTTGTAATGTGTTCCTTCCAATATACATTACCCAGAGGTGGCAAAAGTACACAAATTCTTTACTCAAGGAGAAGTACAGATACTTGTGGAAAAAAAGACTGGTGAAAGTAGAAGTGCTGATTCAACTTCTTTACTTGAGTAAATGTAAGAAACTACAGGCTCTGAAATGTACTCAAAGTATAAAAGTAAAAAGTATCCCTCTTCTAGACTATTAAACTCAAAGCTAGAATCAATGGGATTTGTCCGAGGGGTTCATAAATGTACTAGAAAGATATTTGATTGTTGAGTCTCATTCCCTGGACGTCAAGTACTGCCAGTTTGGGTTGGTAAATCGTCCCAAACATAGCAAAAAAAAAAATCAGAAAACACAGGCAGAGGGCTGCAGGGTCTCTTCAGGTACAGCCACCACTTTGTCTGCTTCCGTCTTGCTACATCTGCCGTGTGTGATATGCATTGAAAGGTTGAAATCAGGTTGTGATGTTGGGAAGGCTGCGTGCAATGACACAACCTAAAAATAATCGATAATTCCCCTTTAATGCATTAAAACTGAAGTAACAAGCATGTTTAGAAAATGTATGGAGTGGAAAGTACAGATATGTTTGTTAAAATGTTGGGAGTAAAGTAAAATATCAGAAAAATAAATACTCATTTTAAGTACAGATACGTGAAAAATCTGCTTAGGTACAATAACAAAGTATTTGTACTTCATTACTTCCCACCTCTGGCTTTACCCTGTTGTTGCTTTCATTCTATCCAAGGAAAACTGTAGTGGCATCTTGTAGTTACATTGAATATGATTCAAGCCCTCCTGTCATCCTGGTTTTAGGGTCCAGCTGGACAGAGCTGATTCATTCTCTAGCTGCTACTCCATGGACAGTGACGACTGTGAAAAGAGAACCCCTAAGTAAGAAATACATCCAACACGTGGCAGTTAAACATGTTGTGTGATTGTGATTACATTCTAGATTGACATTAAAATATGTTTAAATCTCTGCTGTTGCCTCACCAGGGTTAAAAACAAAGATGATGCCGCCTCAGAGCCTTCTGACACACCTGAGTTAATCCACGACCCGAATGAGATAAGACATCCTTCTCTGACAGTGAAATTCACGTTTAAGGTCAGTTCACCTTTCGTCTCTATCAGTTTTAAAGACATGAAGTAGAACAAGCCTTCTTGTTGAAAACAACAGCATTAAATGTTGTCCTTTCTTTGGAATCAGGCTATTTGTACAACCCTTGGGAAGCTGTCAGAGGAAGACATCAGAACATTCAAGAGGATGCTGTGGAAGCGTTACCCGCAGTCATTCAACACTCCTCCCCAAGGCATGGACATGGTGGACCTTGTGGACCGGCTCCTTGAGTGTTTTGACCTGGAGGTGTCCTTACAGATCACCAAAACCCTTCTTGAAGCAATTAGCCAAAAGAAGTTGGTTAGGTTTCTTGAGACTTTGTGCATCAGAAGTAAGTAGGCTCCAGTATGTCTTTATGACTTATTACTGTTGCATGGATGAACTGTTTACATAAGGCAAAGGAGATAATAGTCAAAGTACAGCAAGTGCTGATTCCAGGGTTGTCATCCAGTTCACTGTCCGTTGAAACAAATAAGAGAATGTTACATAAATTTACATGCACATTTTTCCTTTTTCAGATGAAGTACGTCACGATTTATGCGAGACCCTGAAGAGTAAATTCGGCGAAGAGGATTTGCAGGGAGAGAAGAGACCCTTTGATGATATCTTCACTGATCTTGACATACCCTCAACATGTGATAATGGCCCAAATATTGAACATGAGGTCATGACCATAGAAAAGCTGGACAGCAACCGCGAAGCAGGGAAACTGCTTTCTACTAAAGATGTTATGAGCTCCAAAAGGCTGGCGCGCTCAAGCTTTAAGCTTATTATGCTCATAGGAGTGGCAGGGTCAGGGAAGTCCTTTGCAGTCAGAAAGTTGGTCCTCGATTGGATGGAAGAGCGGTCCCACCAACATGTGGCTTTCTTGTTTCCCTTGCTGTTCAGAGATCTCAAACAGTTTGAGGGTTCGAAGATCTCCGTGTTGGACATATTACACACACTCTACCCCGCAACGAAGAAACTGAGGGATGAGGATTTTACATCCGAGGACTGCAAAATAATGTTTATCTTTGACGGTCTCGATGAGTACAGTGATAAACTTGACTTTCAAAACACTGACATTCTCAGTGAACACACCGATGCCACCACCCTGAACGTAATCGTGGTCAACCTCCTCAGAGGGAGGCTGCTGTACCGCGGCCTATTCGTGATCACCTCTCGGTCTCAAGTAAAGCGCTACATTCCTTGGGACACGCCTTACGATGAGATCGACGTGCGTGGATTCCGTGACTCTGAAAGGGAAGAGTACTTCAAGAAGAGATTTCAGGACCCAGATCAGGCAGCTCGAGTTATCGCGTACATCAACTCTTGCAAAACCCTCCGCATCATGTGCCACCTCCCCTTGTTTTGCTCTCTGGTGGCTGAGGAGCACCAGCGCATATTTAGGCTACAGGGGGCACAGGCAGAGCTGCCCAGGGGCCTCACCAACATTTACACAAAGCTGATGCTCGCACTCATACGTCAACAGCGCAAATTTAGAGCTCCAGATCATAGCCCAGATAAAGAGAGAGATTTCCTCATGAAACTTGGAAAGGTGGCCTTCAACATGCTGGAAAAGAACCAGTTTAAGATCATCAAGACAGACTGGAAGGAGACTGGACTCAGCGCTGAGGAGGCGGTGATCAACAGTGGCCTGTGCACACAATACATCACAAAGCCATTTGTCTTATTTCAGGAGAAAGTCCTCAGCTTTATCCACCCCACCATGCAGGAGTACATGGCTGCTCTGTATGTGTTTCTCTCCTTTAGAAACCAGGGGAAGAACGTTTTTGAGCAGCACCTGAAACAGAAGGTTCGGGGGATCCTAAAGGGACACAAGGCATTAGAGCTGTACAAGAACGCTGTGGACAGAAGCCTGCTGTGTGAGGACGGCAAACTGGACATTTTCCTGCGTTTCCTGTTCGGCATGACTGTCAAGGCCAATCGGGAACTTCTCCAGCCATTCTGCACATCATCTGTCAAGTGGTCAACATTCACTGAAGATGCTGCTGCACTCATCAGGAAGAAGATGAGAGAAAATCAGCATCCTGGCAGAAATAGCAACTTGCAGCACTGCCTGGAAGAGCTGGGTGTGTGAGCCTCAGAGGCGGCAGTGAGCTGATGTAACACTGATCGCTGTGCAAAATCATTTTGATTCTAAACAAGTGTCAAGATGTCCACTGTCAGTAGGAGGAAATCTGTTCAAGACATGCTTCTGTCCTGATGATGAAACATGTTTCTATTTCTAGAACACATGCACTAATGGAGCCAAACGTAACCACTTCTGAAGTTACACTCATGTGCCAATGATGTGGAGAATCTTTTTTGGAAATGGAGTGTTGTGATTTAATATGTGTTAATATTGACTTACAGAAGCTGACAGATTATTATTTGTCTTGTTTTTATATGTTGCATATGCAATCAAAGATGTTTTCATATACATTAATTATTGCTACTGTTGCCAGTCTGCCCTCTGCTGTGCTTCAAAATGTCTCAGTGTTAAAATTCCTTCAAATGACTTCAACTGCACTAATAACACAGTATCATGAATGATATGATTCCCTTGAGCTAAACTAATTGCTTGTTGGCTGTTTGTTAATGTTGCTCTTTATCCTAAAAAAGTAGCGGTACTCTAACTCTTGTAATCCTGTTACCTGTTTAAATTAACAAACAATAAATCTCTGGGGCAACAACCAAAGAGTCCCATCAGAAAAGCACAGTTGAGTTTGTGAGTAAATTGATTGATGCGATGTTGTCTCATTATGGAGTATATTTTATTTTATATTTGTATATATTCTATATTTGTTCAAAAGTATACAGACAAAGGGATGATACAGTATCATAGCAAAGTACTGGTACAATATTTTCTATACATTCTGCAGTCAATAGATATTACATTTGTGTGGTACAGTCATGTAAATAACAGTAATTTAGACAGTTCACTAAAATTGTAAGCAGGGTGCATTCAGTTCCACATGAAATGTTGAATCCAGACATTGTGTTCCCCTGGATAAAGAAGCGACTTGTATTTTTTTCCCTTCCCAGAAGATCAGAAGGTGTCGCTTTCTACATTTTCACAGTACATTTCCTCACTGAGGGGAAGCCATTAAAAGAACATGTTGTTCCACTGTGGAACCAAATGCACCTCAAGTTTCACATTTACAACTTTTCGTCAGCACAGTTCTCCCACCCAACAGTATCACATCATAAATTCACAGATTTGGTTGACTCGTGTCAAATATGAGTTAATTTGCGAGTGAAACATTGCTCAGAAAAAAAAAATCTAAATTTTCCTGCAGTAACATTCATTGCTTTGTGGTTTTTCCCACATTACAATTACTTCTTTTTGTTGCTAGTCTTGTGAATTTTTGGGCTGTTCCATAAGCATTTGTCACCACGCAAGTGAAGGTGGATTTGAGGTCCTCTGATGTGACATTCTTCAACAGCAGACTCCTCTGAAGGATTGCACCCTCCTCCAGCGTGGATCTGAAACAAGCAGACATTACAGGTCAGCTGCAGGTTGTTATTTTGTCCTGCTTAACAGCAGTCTGAAATCTGAAAAAAATAATACTCTCCAGCTTTGCAGAATGTTAGTAACTGCACTTAATCGGCTAAGACTTCATCCTCTGTAAAGGTAATATACATAAAAGTTAAAACTCATAATACTCACTCCTCTGACTCTACTATTCTGCCACTGCTGGGTGTGTCTTCAGGGAAAGAGCCATTGACAAGCCAGTAGATGACTGTCTGATCAGCTTCAAAATTTGCAAACGCTTCACAGTGAAGAATCAGCAACTGTCCTGTGAGGCAGAATACATCCAGAACCATTATACCCAATTACAGTACAGCTTTGATATATATACAATAACCCTTTAAAATAGCTTCACAGTAAGTATCCACCCGAGCTGTACAGAAGCAGTTTATGTTACCTGGCTGAGCTCTTATTGTGACGTGATGTGGCCCGATGATCTTTGGAGATTCATCCTCAGAAACTGAAGAACAAATTTAGGTTAGCACAAAAGAAAATCTGATTACTCAATAAATGAAACCGTGACACACAAAACATGCTGTACCTGGAAATCCATCTGCAAGCAGCAGACACAGAGATCCCAAAGCTGATGCAGAGATATAACACAATCACATCCAATACCATAATACAGTTAAAGTTTGTTGGTATTAATAAGTGTTCCTACCTTTGACAACAGACGACAGCTTCATATTGACTCCTCCAGTGTCAGCTCTGTGCTGTTGACTGGTGTTTGGCTTTACTATATATACACACAACTAACAATCCACTTCCCCTTCGCCAACTCATTACATATGTATTAGACACACAGTGCAAGGGGATTTCCTCAGAACCATGCCCTGTCATGTTCTCTGTTGATTGTTGACACACACTTACAATGACATAAATCGAGCGTGCTGACTCATTCACAGCTCTCGCTCTTGTGACTCCAGTTATGTCAACGTATAGTGTCACCCGGGGAACAATACCTTGGCTTTACACGTAGGAAACGTCTGGACATGATCTGAACCATGTGGCATTTATTCAACTGATCTCATTCAAAAACACTGACAACAAAACAGAATGATAATGTTAGTCTTGTTGCACACAGACCCTTTCCTGTGTGACATGGTAGAGAGGCTCAAGAAAAAGACAGTTGGTATTATGAGGCCAGCAAACTTGGGACTAGAAAAATCCACATAACAGATCATATAAATATAAGACTGGCACCATCAGTACTCTCATGGAGTTAAAGGATCATTCTGGGTTGTTTATTATGTTTTTAGTGTTAACAGTCATTGTTTTAAGTCAAGGTACTTAACGGTATCAGAGCTTTGGAACGATCCCAAGTCAGATCAGTTAGAAGTTCACCAAAAATACAAAAACATGTTTTCCTCAGGAGGTATCTAGCCATGCAGATAGTTTGGTTTTAATTTGGCCCAGCATTGTGACATCTGTCTCTGAGATTTCTGCTCCCATCGCAAGAGAATGGAACAGAATTAAAGGATAAGTTCACCCAAAAATGCAAAAAAAGTGAAAAGTCATTATCTACTCAGCTCCGTGAAGTTACAGTAAAACAGCGTTTCAGCATTCTCCTCAATAACTGAAGTAGATGGGGATTCGTTTTAAAAAATTAAATGTCTCCTGAAGCCACAAGATCCCAAATCCATTTGAAAAGACGTTATTTATACCCTTTTTAAAGCTAAAATCTACACTGTAGCTGCTAAGCTAAAAGTGTTAGCACACACCCTGTCTGACATGGGTACACGAGCTCAACTGTGCGTTGAGGGCGTAAGTAGCGTCTTTTTAAATTGATTGGGAATCACAGGGTTTCCAGAGACTTGGATTACGCCAGATGAGCTGTATGGACCCATTTAATGTTTTTTTTTAGTTGTTTTCTTTTACCATTTAAATGAAGTCCCTATCTACTTCATTTGTTTAGATGAAAGCTGCAACACTCTTTTGCTGTGAAGCTCCAGAAATTTTTTGTGGACTACAAATCTTTACCTGACTTTTCATCAGCATGGGGGAGAGTGCATAATGACTGATTTTTCATTTTCGGGGGAAATTATCCTTTAAATTTTGTTAGTAGCACTCACAGCACTGAAAAATGAGGTTTAAAAATATCAACAGCGACAGCAACAAGGACTTTGTTTGTAAAATGAACATGCTGGCATAGCCAAACCAAAACTATCATCATTGCTACATATTTTTGTATTTAGGAGAATTGCCCCTTTACACACAAATTGTGTGGGTGAAAAAGAAGATAGTGACATTATTCCACATCACATCATACAATTGTAATGAGTTATAGTGTGAGGAATAAAGATCTAAACAAACAAAACTGTTTTGCCAGTTGGTAAGGATGAGTGTCTATGAAAACAATTAGGGCATTTTAAAATGCGGTAATATTAAAAGTTCCATCTTAACAAGCGCTGTATGAGGAATCCTCCATTTGAATACGGTTAGCACTTCTTTCCTCATGGTGACGAAGTGAGAAGAGATTCTTACATGACGCACAACTGTCTGTGCTTAGTAAACTCTCTCAGGTCATTTGAGTTCAGAATATGATAGGGTCAATGTTGAGCAAGCCAAGCAGCCTTGTGAGCGATCACATTAAATGAAGCAGTGGCAAAATGACTCCAGAGGAATCTGTGGACACTGGAAGCACAGGGAGCGATTACTTGTGTTGATTTTCATTCAATATTTATTACTCATGTGTGATAGCCATCAGACATGAGGAGGAAAAACTCCAGCAAGATCCTTTAACTAAGTGTTAACAAACATTTAAGACATAAATTAGTAAAAAGAACCTCTCTAATGATTTTTGACAACCGTTTTACTAGGCCATAAGATGCACAAACCAATTATTAGGATGTGTGAAGCAAATCCTGGGAAACTGACACAGACATCCAAATTCAAATTACCAATAAAATTCAAATAAACCGTAAATACAGATATTGTGTGCCTATAAATATATACAAAACGTATAGACACTTTTTATTGGTGTTTTAGTTCAATGTTAGGCCCTCAGTCCTTTGAGCCAGTGCATATCTTCTCCGTATGGCGTGTGTATGTCCATTTCTGACAATCGCGGGTCACTCCAAACCCAGCACGTAGTTGATACCTTGCACAAATCCAATAATAACAGGCTGCCAGGCCACCAAGTACCGAAGCCAGTCTAAAAGTTGTCCATACATGACATGTGGCCTCTCCCAGCTGGAAAAGAAAAAGGTTAAGGAAAAAAACCTTCAACAGAAATCAAACATGTTTATTAAATAGGGGTAGTGGGTGCAAATATGAAGCCTAAATAACACATACAATTGGTTTAACACCAACAAGAGGTGAAAACTGCTTTCAGTTTCTCTAAAGGCTATTATTTATTTTTTTGTGTTGCATAGGTTACAGTTTCAACTAAAGTGTAATCCCTGAACCACAAAAAAAGGAACAGGAACTTGTCATATAACCTATAAATGTTTCATATCTCGTTCCAAATAGCCTGCAATGAGCTGCCTGAAAAATCCACCTAAACTTTACTGAAACTTCCTCTCTGTCTGTTCCAAGAAAGTTGTTTTTCTACTGTAACTGAGCATGACTGGGTTTCCTGAATGTTGGCTCTATGTCCCCTGGGGAAATGTCCAATGATGCCCGTGTCCTCCTCTATTGCATGCCAACATTTTTTGTGCATGCTGCGCATTGCACATTACTATATATGATCTCTGAAATTAGAAAAATTACCTCAGGAATTGTTAGGACATTCAGACTCAAACAGACTCATTAGCCGTGTTTCCATCCAATTGTCAAGAGAATTTGGAGCCAACTCTTGAAATGTTGCACAAAACGCACATTTCGTAATGCAATATTTCAAAATTCACATAAGAACACATCGATGGCAAAACAGGTTGTGAAATAATGCAGCACAGGAAACAACAACAGATTAAGATCACATGTGAGCGGTACAGCTCATAAGGATACGGGTTACTGAACATCCTCTTCAGATCCACTTTCTCTTTGCAGTACGGGCACATCTGCTTCTTTCCGACGATACACCATCCTCTTATGCAGAACTCATGGAACCTGGGTGTGGAGTTAAGGCTCGGCACTGCAGTATGTGAGCAACAGTTCGAACATATACTGACAAATGGCAGCTTATTGTCGAAATATGGAAACTTATTATATTTGTAGCCATTCTGCATCGACTGAATGATCAACATTAAAGGCCTGATTTAACCAAAGGCAAAAAAGACACTACGCTGGTGTAAAAATCCATTAATATTCATATGTAAAGAAACACATAGTTGTATTTAAAAGATCTAATTAATGCTTTGTAAGGACAGAAAATTAATTTATAAATTGGTTTAAATACCAAACACAGTTTCTGCACTGGCAGACAACACAATATATAGAATATATTGAGCATTAATATATATAAAATAGCTGTGAGATTAATCTTAAATGCAGCCTACATTATTGTCATGTCTTGAAAGATTTTTTCCCTATCTGCCAATAAATGTTATATCAGTCACAAATTTATATCAGTCAATAATTTAGGGCTGCTGATGTGTGATTTGGGCTCTGTCATTATTACTCACAGCATGCATTTCTTAATACTTAGCAGTAAAAGTTTTGTAGGTTTAATTTGATGTGATTAAATTCAGCTGTAGAAGAGGAGGTTTGAAGGAACTAAACAGAAAACAAGCAAGCTTAACAATAAGTTGTAGGAGACAAAATATAAATCTAGGTATAAACACATCTCTGTGGCATCAAATAAGGTTTCGTGTTATTTACAGTGTGCAAGCAGCAGAAGATAATCATGGGGGGAAGTGATGCCAGTTCATATGAACATACTATCAAAACATCAACAGTCTGACATAAAGGTCAAGTGGACTCTACCAATTCCCCTTTGGGCTGCTGACTGAGTACACAGTACAGTTCCAGCACAGACTATAATTTTAATAAACATGAAAATGCTCCGTCAGACTACTGAACTTCCCTTTTCACTGATAAGAGAGAGAGAGATGGTAACAAGAAAATGTGTCTGTATTTATAAGGAAGGATACACATGGTTGCAGGATAATCTGTACGTGTTCTCGATTATGCCCTCCTCGCTGACGTCTACAAGGATTGGCTGACCGCACACAGCACAGATATTGTCAGAGAGGTGCTTGGTTGGCATGCCGGATGCACTGTAATACTAAAATAAGAGAAAGAAAACAGTCAAAATTGCATTTTAGCTTCCAGGCATCGCAGAAACATACAGTGCGCCTGCAATCTGTCCGCTCACCCCAACGGTTGAAGCCATGAAGTCTGCACACATCTCAGCGAAGTCTCTTCCTAGGACTCCGTAGTACAGCCCGTAGAATAGTAGAGAAACACCGAAGTCCATGGCATCCTCCGGCTTTATCCTGGACAGACAAGGCATGAGAATCATGGCTCAATTGGGGTTCAACATCAACTTCTATTTAGTTCATGAAAGATGTGCGTGTTTTCTGTTTTCAGCCTACAGCAAAGTTTACATGTTTTAGGAGACAATATGAATTGGCTTTTTTCCATTACATCTGCTGGCCTGGCTCTACTCGGTTTGACTTGGCGCAGCAGCCGGGCGCGGCCGGGATTTTGCATTTCCACCACACCTGGACTACCTGCTTAAAGGTGCGTCTTAAACCAATGACACACTTGACCCAATCCCCACAGTACTATTGAAGGATCAACGCTAACAAAGGGGCTCCGCTAATTCAGTTACAAACACTTTTCATTTATTTTGCTTGTTACGGGTTGGCTACAGTCACGAGACGTCACCGGAGCCTGCTTGGAGGCGGGGAAGCACAGCTTGGCCCTACTCTGGAGCAGGTTCATCGCTGCCGCGTCTCAGCACAACTCACCACAGTGTAACTACTGATGGAAATGAAAATCAGCACGGCTCAGTTTGACTCGGTGTGGCCAAAAGTACTAGTGGGAAAAACGGCATTATAGGAAGCTTTAATGTACATTCCTTCTTATTAGCCTACTTCTCTTTAGGCAGGGTAGACAATCCAGCACACTGTAACGTCAACTACTAACTGTTGAAAAAAAAGATAAATATGTAGCATTTTCTGTGTGTTTAGTTAAAAAAATGAAAGTAGATCCTGTTAAAGGTTCCTTGTCAGTAAGTTAACTGTCTGCTCAGTAGCTACAGAACCTGTCACAGCCAGCCCTTTGTTCCTTCAGAGGCTTTAGTCAGTGGACTGATTGCAGATTTAATCTAATCACAGATGGATTACATCTTAATCAAACCAAAGCTGTCAAATATTTGTTTTTTAATCAACCATTTATTTTTAGCACAGAGCCTCCTTTTCCAAATAAGACCTGGTCAAGAAATAAAAGTGACCGACAACGCAATATTAAAAACGCAGGCATAAAAGCAAAAACTACAGTGAACAGTTTCCACTGTCCCTGTAGACGATGTGCCTGAAGCAGAAAACGTAAAAGCTTTCTGTAACACTTTAGGTCAGGGAACATATTAACCATTAACTACGTGCTTATTAGCATGCATATGAGGAACAGACTGGCTTATTCTTAGTCATCATCCAGCTGCAAGATCTCTTTCTACAGCTACTAGACCATTAACTAAAAGTTTGCCCTCAATAACCTCCTAATTAAGGTTTATTGATATAACATATATGGAAGTTGTTGGACATGAATTATGATCTTAATTTGCTTTGCTTAGTATAAGCTTCATAATCTGGTAGAACCACAAGAATATTTTCTCTCATTAACACTTCATAGTCTATTTTTTGTAACAAAATACAAACTACAAGTGTCTATAGTGTCTTAAATAAGTGTTATTATCTACTTATCTACTTAATACCTAATACCTGATTCACTAGTAGAACCTGTGTGGGTTAGTAAGTGTTAAACTACTAACTAATAAAAAGCCAGTATACTACTAATATGCAGTCTAATGAGTAACTAGTTAACGGTTAGTATGTGTTCCCTAATATAAAGAGTTAGAAAACGTTTTTTCTCATCTCCCTCTCTGACCGTTAGGAACTGACAGGAGAAACATTGTCATTTCCTCATCTAAACGGAAGTTCCTCTAATAACTACGCATGTTTTAACGTCATTGTGAGTGATAATATCCACTGTGACATGGTATTTTTAAACGCGTCATGTGATATTTACTTTCATGTCGTACGACCAGAGTTTAACCTTAAATACATAGAATCCCTAGAGTTCAGCTATGGATTATGTAAACCCCATGAGACAGAAAGTAAAGAAAAATGGAATGCTACATGTGGGACAGAGACCAGGAAGAAATCCTAAAAGGGAAAGTCTACAGCAGCCTCAAGTTTGAGGTTTTTCTTTTCAACGGTGTGAGCTAATATTCACCAAATTTGGGGGTTATGGTTGAGGTATGGTTGATACTGAACTGATAATACATACCTGAATATTAGGTTTATACCAAAAAGTGTAAACATGACGACACTGTAGCCAACTATTCCTGTGGCGTAGCTGATCTTGTAGAGAAGGAGAAACCACTTATACACCAACCTACAGCAGTCAACAAGAAGAAATATGTTATTAATAAAAAGGCAGATCCTTTAATTTATAGGGTATGGTCATGTGTGAATGATGGTTATACCTCGGTGTGGTGCAGGCCAGTGGCTTGCGAGTGGCACGGTAGGAAATGTACGCTGTGATGACAGAGAAGATAAACCAGGTGGACAGGAACCTCCACCAGTGAAGTTTGGTAGTGAAGTAGAGAGGAACTACCCACATCTGGAACAGAGTCACCAGCTACAAGACAGCAGAGAGAGTGTACATGTTAGGAGATACATGTACAGAAGGGACAAAACATCATCAGACAAAAATAGAGACACCACTGACAACATCTCATATTTGGATAGTTTGGGACAAGAAAGAATACACCCGATTTCTCCTTATTTGAGAAGGCATGTATTGATACAGTCATGTGCTGCCACATAGATGGAAAATATAAGAATATGCAGACTTGTCAGGGCCAAAGCTGTGCTAGAAGAATGTTCAGAATGTTTTTTCACGTGATATTCTTCAACTTTCCAAAATATTTTGCTTGCACATCTTTTGGGTCTTACATTGTATGACTTTGGATGTCTCTGTTTCCACTGCACGAGGACTAGCTGGGCGACGACAAGGGTCACTATGAGGATGAGCACCATCTCTGCGTGCATGGCCTCATGGCCTTTGTGTTTGGCATGCATTTTTGCATGCTCCACCCTGCGGAAAAAGAAGAACATACTCAACCATGTTATGTAGCTAAGAGACAAAGTATTTGTTGTTTCATAGCAATGCAGGATAGGCGTGTCCTTAAAGGTGCATTGTACAGCTCTATACACTGGTGTCTCCTAATGGCTATGACTGTGAACTGTTTGTTTTTTCTGTCTGAAAGCATATTCGAGAGAAAATAATCATAATATAAATTTTTAAAAAAAAGTACTTACCTCCACTTCTCCTCTGGTGAAAGCTTCGACACATCAAACTAAAGAAAGGAAAAGACAAAATAATGACTATTACTGTAAAACAAAAAAAAAACATCTTTCACAACGTATTTTAAGGGAAAACTACACACATCAAACTACTCTTAGTGTAGCTGACACAATAATATAATTTGTTCTACTGACCCAGATTTACTAATAACTAACGAGTTTTTTTTTTTTTTTATTGTCGGGACTGCTTATTAAAACAACAACCAGCACCAAATTGCTGTGTTGAGCATCACCTCTCACACAGTTGGCCTTAAAGCCCTAGATCTTACATTGCATACCAATTACAGAGACGCTAAAAGAACTATTTGAATTAAAACATTTAACCTTGGGTGAGTGGCAAAATTAAACACATGTTCGTCAAAGCTGGACAAGGCAAAAATTTTCTTTGTAAGAAGTAATTAACATGCACTATGTGTGTTTAGCAGTTACACCCTCTTTAAGTTGATGGGCTTGTCTAGCTACTTTACATGATTGAAATTATGAGCCGGCAGCAAGAACTGATGCAATGCTCTTTGGTTATTGGAGTTTCCCATTTGCCAAAAAGGCAAATAAATTAAGGCTGGAGGGGACTACATTAACATGTATCCTGCTAAGGGTTCACAACGAGTTCTTACTCAAATAACACCTCCTGTACACCACAGTACACCATCATTCACATCCATCATTTTAAATGTTAATACAATAGGCAATAGTAGGACGAGATAATAATCCATGCTGTTGACATGTAAGTGAAATGCCTTGTTCCATGTTTGATTAAAAATTATGTATTTTCGTTCAGCAGATTAATACATTTCCGAGTACTTTTAAGTTCTTTCATCACTTTACAGTAAGAGGCAGGAGAGAACAGGGAACATCAAGTCACCTACGAGATTCAGATCTCCACTCAAACCACATACACTTAAATCATCAGTGAACTAAACACAAGGATCTAATGTGTATTTTGTCAGCCTGTTGTGATGCCAGTCAAGCAGATATTCTGCCTGTGCTGCACATTTAGTAATTACGCCTCACATTACAAACTGTAACACTCACAGCAGTTCACTCTGTGGTGTCTGGCACACTGTGAGCACCTGTTTGACATTAAGGTTTGGTTAGACCTGAACACTGAAATGTCAAAGGAAGTGGTTTGATTGCCTTCACTGTCTTGATAGTGATGAACCACTTGGCCTTAAGCACAGGAAGGACAATAAGTGACCTTTGACCCGATCAGCCACATCAGCGTTATTTGTAGCGTTAATAGATCGAGCTATCAGACATTTCTAAACATAGCACTGAACATACGCGTGCGGAAATGCTCGTGTTAATGCTAACTTTATTATTATTATTATTATTTTTAAATAACACCTGAGCTACTTTAGCCAGCTGAACGTAAGCCGGCTAGCTAGCTTAGCATCGCTAAATGGCCCCCAGGGCGTTTCTCGCCTGCACTGATGTCTTGTCGATCGTATACATTCAATGCACAATGCATTTTCTCCGGACACCATTCCTCTGCTTGGTAACAGATGGCTACAAGGTGGCTAACTGCTTACGGTAGGCTAAACCCGTGAGCAGTAGCTAGGCTAGCTAAAACAGAGTTCCGAGTTGGCAGCTAGCATCCCAGTAAATAATAACCCCTCATCTGTTGTATCTGTTACAATATCTCGTCGTGGGGAAGTACTCTCACCTGGTTCGGTTCATTGTGATGCTCCAGTCCATGGTCGTGCTCTACACCATCAACCTCCACCTCAAACACCCCGGCCATCTTCGGAGTGCTGCCTTACCGTTCCGGGTCCATTAGCATTAGCAACAAACCAAAGAGGGTCACATCCGGTCTTGTGTGGCTTTTTTTTTTTTTTTTTTCAAAATAAAGCTCTGAAATGTAGGTCAAACAGTACAGCTGTGACTTCATGTATCAGCTCGTCTTTAAAGACAAATGTCAGACCAGCTGTGCTTAGCGTTATATGTTCTGCTGATTTGTCCCAGAGAGGATGTTTTTTTACATTTACACAGAGATATTTACAAAGACTTACTGATCAGACTGGATCGTGAAGGGGAAAAACTGATTGGTCAAATTGAAAAAATTGAAAAATCCAGAATATAAAACACTTATTCGCACTTACTTATTTACTACGTAATAGTAACGATGATAAAAAAAGAAGAAAAAAATGAAGACAAACATTAAATGACAAGGTGTCTCCAAACTTTTGTGTACACTGCAGTGTTTTCTTGTGTTTTTTTTTTTTTATAATACTCATAATTTAGTTAGCAAACTTAATTGTTTTATGTGCAACTTTAAAAAAAAAAAAAAAAATACTACTGAAATTGGCTGATGATTATAATTATTATGAATGTCACCCATATTGCAGAACTTTAAACTTTAACTCTAAAGCTCATTAATATAACATACAAATTGTATTAATGTATGTCTCGACTTGTTTATAACTTTAGTGACGTTCATATGTGGTTGTTTCTCGCCTTATTATGCGCTCTATTTTCCAACAAAACAGTACAGTCCTGGGGCTGAAACAAAACTGATAATTACATCTTACTAAACCTGTTGTTTGGTAAATATCCCGCCAGAATTCACCCAGAAACGACGACCGGAAGCTGTAAGGGGACCGTGTCGTGGATTGTGATTGGCTCGGACGCGTGTTGGAGTCTCCTCTGATTGGCTGAGCCGCTGTCACAATGCAGTGTAACTGGCCTGTGAGTTGTTGGCGCCCTCAGTTTGAGATTCAACTGAGAAAGCCGGCTGTCCTCACAGTGTAATACAGTGCAAGAACAAACTACATTTTATCCGCTTATTTTAAGCGTCCAGCTGAGAAGATAACACCGACAACTGCTGACTCAGGAACCCTGCTGCTTTGTTGCCAACATGCATGTCATTAAACGAGGTATGTAACTTTATTATTCTTCCTGTGAAATACTGTCGGATAATGCTGGAGGTGATGTAAAGGTCCTAAAAAACGGTTATAATGCGTCTGTAAGCTGCTATAAATGTTAATATTACAAATAAATACCACAGTTAAACCTACAGCTCAGTTGCATTCATATTAAAATGTGCTTGTTGTTTCTTTGTTTGCTGTGTTTCCGTTGAGACACCAAACAAAGACTTGAGTTATGACAGGACAAAAGCCTTTTCTCTGTTGCTCGACACTGTTTTGTCTTTTATATGACATACAACAAATGGAGGCGACACAGCCGAGGCTTTAATGAATGTTTATGCTTGTTGACCCAGTTTTGCTCTCTAGCTTTCGACGTTTAAACTTTCCCTCCCCAGTTTTTTTGCAAAGTAAAGTCGTTGGCAAACTTCCTCTATAAGGTGTGTGTAAGATAAGGGTTATTATAGTCATGTGTTGGTATCTGTGGTATTGGCGCGAAGCAGCAAGGTGCCTCCCTATTGTTGTTATAATAGCTGGTTAGACAGGTGTTCAGTGCGTGTGCAACCCTCTTAATTGATCATTGGAGGGAATCAAATTTACATCTATAGCAGTGATATTTCCTGAGTGGTCACTACTGCAGTTTTATTCATTATATCTCCTGAGAATTGATATCAGAAATTGATCCATTTTGAGGACTAATGAAGTTATATTTTTGTATTTCAGATGGACGTCAGGAGGCAGTCACTTTTGATAAAATCACATCTCGCATCCAGAAGCTTTGCTATGGGCTCAACAGTGACTTTGTGGACCCTGTAAGTTCAAACCACTTTAAAGTTATCCACCAACATTTAAAAAAAGAAAAGAAAAGACACATCAACCAATGGAGTGACACTGTTGGCACATTCAAAATTTAGAGATATTCTACTATAATCCTTTATATCTGTTTCCGCAGGCTCAGATTACAATGAAGGTGATCCAGGGTCTGTACAGTGGAGTCACCACCGTGGAGCTGGACACTCTGGCAGCAGAGACAGCAGCCACCCTCACCACCAAACATCCCGACTATGCACTCTTGGCCGCACGAATCGCTGTGTCGAACCTGCACAAAGAGACCAAGAAAGTATTCAGCGGTGAGTGCAAGTTTGAAGTTACTGCTCTATTGCAAGCTGTGTGACTTTTGTGTATGTTATTAATCTATTATACATCTATATCTATGCTACTTTGTATTGAAATTAAATAACAGCATTAATGCGCTAGACAATATTGACCTTGTGCAGTATTCTTTGTAAATATATGGCACTGGCTGTGAAAAAGCACCCTTGATCCTTCCCCCTATAATTTTTGTATTACTATGTGTATTGTTTTTTATAGTGTTGGTGAAGGCATGAATTATTGTACATTGTTGAAGTGGTTTAATTATTGTTACTAATATTACACTTCATTCCTTTCTGCTTTTGCAGATGTGATGGAAGACCTATACAACTATGTGAACCCGTTAAATAAACGTCATTCTCCTATGATCTCCAAGGAGACCCTCGACATCATCATGGAAAACAAGGCTGTAAGTCACATTTGATGATATATTTTGTGCATGTTTTCAAATTTGATATCACTGTTGAGCATTATTTTTAACATGATATTCTCTGGTCTTTGCAGCGCCTCAACTCTGCCATCATTTACGACAGAGACTTCTCTTACAACTTCTTTGGCTTTAAGGTCATTTTTTAATTTCATTTGACATTTATACATCTCACGCAGGTTCTTTGGAGTGTATATCTAATTCATCCTTTTGCTTGAACAGACTCTTGAGCGGTCGTATTTGTTGAAGATTAATGGCAAAGGTAAGAGTTGAAAAGCATGTTTATGGGCGCAGAGACTCACTGTCACAAGTTATTTGTTAAACAATGTATTAATTCATGAATTGATGGATTCATTGCTAATGTATGTCTTTCTGTAGTTGCTGAGAGGCCCCAGCACATGCTCATGAGAGTGGCGGTCGGGATTCACAAGGGAGACATTGATGCAGCCATTGAGACCTACAACTTGCTGTCAGAGAAGTGGTTCACCCACGCCTCACCTACTCTGTTCAATGCAGGCACCAACAGGCCACAGCTGTCCAGGTGAGGACACTGAGCAAAGTGAACCACATCTATGATGCTTTCTTTTACATTTTTTTCCTAATTTGATTTGTGGGTGTTTTACAGTTGTTTCTTGCTAGCCATGAAGGACGACAGCATCGAGGGTATTTACGACACACTGAAGCAGTGCGCCCTCATCTCCAAATCAGCTGGAGGTATTGGACTGGCAGTGAGCTGTATCAGAGCAACAGGCAGCTATATTGCTGGGGTGAGTTAAATATGCAGAGATTAAAATCAAACAGGGATTAAAATCTGTGTCATTTTTTGTATTACTTACTGTGGTTCTTGTTTTTCAGACAAATGGTAACTCCAATGGACTGGTACCTATGCTTCGAGTCTACAACAACACAGCACGCTATGTGGACCAAGGTGGAAACAAGGTAAAGATTTAGAAGATTTACTAAGACAAACTATAACAGAGCATGATGTTATTGACATTTCAGGTAGTACGTTAATTCACCCTGCTCTCCTTTCGCTTATTCAGAGACCTGGAGCCTTCGCTGTGTACCTGGAGCCGTGGCATTTCGATGTCTTTGACTTCTTGGAGTTGAAGAAGAACACAGGTAAAGATGAGCAGAGGGCCAGAGACCTGTTCTTTGCCATGTGGATCCCAGACCTCTTTATGAAACGAGTGGAAAGCAATCAGGTGAATTTTGTCGGAAATCTTTAATAGGTTACAGTCTGAAGTAAGCTATATGAATGTTATCTTTTCTGCTGGTTTTGGGGGAAACTTATTGCTTCTCTCCTGCTCTTGTAGGACTGGTCTCTATTGTGTCCCAGTGAATGTCCCGGGTTAGAGGAGTGTTGGGGAGAGGAGTTTGAGCAGCTCTACACTCGGTAAGAGCAGCACACCAAACTCTGTTCTTAACAAATTACTCATTTCTCAGTGCTGACCCTCCCATGCCTTCTGTTTATCCTCAGATATGAAAAGGAGGGCAGGGCTCGACGTGTGGTGAAGGCTCAGCAGGTGTGGTACGCCATCATTGAGTCTCAAACTGAAACCGGTACGCCATACATGCTGTACAAGGATGCCTGCAACAGGAAGAGCAACCAGCAGAATCTGGGCACCATCAAATCCAGCAATCTTTGCACAGAGATCGTAGAGTATACAAGCAAAGATGAGGTGAGGGCCAGGAGATATTATTTTACAACCTATAGTTTTTTTCTGTAATGTTATAATCCATTATATTGTCATTCTAAATGCTCTTTTTCAATGTGGTTTGTTCGCAGGTTGCTGTGTGTAACCTGGCATCCATTGCCCTCAACATGTATGTCACCCCAGAAAGGACCTTTGACTTCAAAAAGCTTGCATCTGTCACCAAAGTCATTGTCAAGAACCTCAATAAGATTATTGACATTAACTACTACCCAGTGCCTGAGGTTTGTTTTCTTCTCGAGTGTTGCTTCTCTGCCGACCATGCAGCTGGGTCTTATGTGCTCTGTGTTAACAAATGGCTCCTCTCTCCTGCTTTACAGGCTGAAAGGTCGAACATGCGCCACAGGCCAATTGGAATCGGTGTGCAGGGTCTGGCTGATGCCTTCATCCTTATGCGTTATCCATTTGAAAGCCCAGAGGCCCAACTGCTCAACATTCAGATCTTCGAGACAATCTACTATGCTTCCCTAGAGGCTAGCTGTGACCTGGCAGCTGAGCTCGGCACTTATGAAACCTATGCCGGCTCTCCTGTGAGCAAGGGGGTGAGTAGATTTCACAATGTCTCAAATCCATCCTGAGGTACAGTTTATCAGTTTGGGATCAGATCCTAACTAATTTTGTTTTCCAGATCCTTCAGTATGACATGTGGGATAAAACTCCAACTGATTTGTTGGACTGGAAAGCACTGAAGGAGAAAATTGCCAAGTAAGTCTTCCTGAATGTCTTTCTTGTTGTTGATGCTTCTCAGGTCATATATAATGTATGTGGAGAAGGTAGCTCATCCTTGATTCAGCTTCTTCATTGCCCTTGTGTGTCCTCAGGCATGGTGTGAGGAACAGTCTGCTCTTGGCCCCCATGCCCACTGCTTCCACTGCTCAGATTCTGGGAAACAACGAGTCCATTGAGGCTTACACCAGCAACATCTACACCCGCAGGGTGCTCTCAGGAGAGTTCCAGGTCAGCACTGAATGAAGTCGCTGTGTCTCCAAAATAGTGTGTCCAAAGAACAAATTGTCACCTAGAAGAGCTGTTACAGTTCGTTAATTAATTGAGTAGTCTATCAAAAGGAAACAAGGTGCTATTTTCATAATTAATGACTTGTTTAAGTCATTTTTCAAGCAGAATGGTCAAACATTTGTTGGTTCCAGGTTCTTGAACATAAAGATTTGCTGCTTTTGAACGAAACTAACTACTTTATCAGTCAATGAAGAGTCTTAGAATTTTGGATTGTTGGTTGAACCAAAGATCGGATTTGAAGACGTCATTTAAGGCTCTGGAAAATTGTGATGAGCATCTTTTACAATTTGTTGACATTTTAAACCAGAAGGTTAATCAATTAATTGTGAAAATAATCAGCAAGTTAATCGTCAAAGAAGAAAATCTTTAGTTAAAGCCCTGTTGCTGAGTGTGTTTTCCATCTCTGCCAAAGATTGTAAATCCTCACCTGCTGAAGGACCTCACAGAGAGAGGACTGTGGAGTGATGAAATGAAGAACCAGCTGATTGCTCAGAACGGGTCCATCCAGGTACAGAGTCAAATTGATTAAATTACTGCCACTATAATTTAAAATGAGCAACGTTTTGATGATTAAAACATGTCTTGACTTGTCCACAGGATATTGAGGAGATCCCTGATGATCTGAAGCAGCTGTATAAAACTGTGTGGGAAATCTCCCAGAAGACCGTCCTCAAGATGGCAGCAGATCGTGGCGCCTACATTGACCAGAGCCAGTCCCTGAACATCCACATTGCTGAGCCAAACTATGGCAAACTGACCAGCATGCACTTCTATGGGTGGAAGTTGGTAAGTCAAGACTCAGGGATTGCATGTTTGATGCACCATAGCGCCAAGAAACTGCATCATAATGATAACCTGCCTTCTTTTCCTGTGCAGGGCCTGAAAACTGGCATGTACTACCTGCGGACGAAGCCTGCTGCCAACCCCATTCAGTTCACCCTGAACAAGGAGCAGCTAAAGGAGACCCAGACAACCAAGAGTGAGGAGGAGACCAAAGAGCGCAACACTGCCGCCATGGTCTGCTCATTAGCAAACAGAGATGAGTGCCTGATGTGTGGTTCATAAATGAAGTGTCATTCACTCAAACACACTTCCCCTCATCCACCAGCATATACACCTGGTTCTTTTTATTTGTATATGATGTCATAATGTGTTTTACATATGCCGCTGAAAGTCACAAATCCCTCTGGTGCTTATTTAATATTTTCTGGGTTTTTATCATGAATTTTGTATGCATGTTTGTATAGAATTAATAGTGTGCAAGGAATTAATATTTGTCCTTTGTTTTTTATCAATGCAGTTTTGTAAGATGTGGGTCACATTAATGAACTTCATGATTGTATTTTTAGATGAGTGGAAAATTAAACTTGTACAATCATTTTTAACAAGTCTCATTAATTTTTTCACAATTATCAAGACTACCTCAAAACCTGACCATGGTTATGTATACTTTGTTATTAAATACATTTAGACGTGCATTTATTGAGGCAAGAACAGCATATTTCTTTATATTTACTAATGTAAAATATCTACTTCCAGAGAGAAAATTGGCAAAATAAGAATGGGTAAGTAGTCAGCATGCTGTTCTTAATATTGTTTATCAGGAAATGAGAGGCAGGGAAATTAAGTATGTCTGTCACTGGGGATGCTCATGCCTGTGCTTGCAAAACAATTTTTTTTACCCGTGAATAATATTGTGAGGCTTTTGTGTCAGAAAACATAAAGTATGTTTTAATTCTCTGGTGAAGCTGGCAGATCAGGAGAACAGAAGAAGCTCAAAAAAACAAAAATGAAGGTTAATATGGTCATGGCATCAATTTTGCAACAAAAGCCTACATGCCAAGCTGTTTTTCCAGTGCAGGCGTCTGGATGTGTTGTGTCTTGGGACAGGTGATGATGCAGGTGATGAATTAATGAACTGGTGTGTTCATGCATGCGACCTCATGGGAGGAGCATGTGTGAAACAAGCTGAGACCTGCACTGTCACACAGTAGCAGGCTGTAGGTCTGCTGTCTACTGAAAAGACACATTAAAGCGTTCAAACAAGCACAACGTTATAACCTTAGTCAACAGAGACAGGGAAACAAGTCTATTTACAAATGTTTTATTTGTTTCACTGAACACGAGGCTATTAAGAGAAAACAGAAAGACCAACAGAGGCTTTAGAAAATGGCTGTGAGTAGAGTGACACCCAGCACAAAGCAGCAGTGCAACTAGCGCCTGCCACACTTGCCTCACTCGACTGACCAATGAAACAATGTGAATGTGAGTGGAATAAGCCAGAAAGCAACAGGTTTTTGCACCCTGATTGACTACACTACATGAGAAGTTTCTGACAGTATCAGTGATTGAGATTAAAGGAACTGTACAACCTTTTTTTTGGTGGAAAGTTACCACTCTAATGTCTGCACAGCAAATATGAAGCTATAGCTAGCAGTTGCTTAGCTTAGCATAGCCCAACTGGAAACTGAGAGATGCATTAATGAGTCCTACTGCTTTTCTTGCTAAGACCGGCCCTCCTCTGCCTCGTTTAGAAATTCCTGGAAGTATCTGTCTCCAGACAAGAGGGCTCGTCAAGGGCTCGTAAAAATCACAGAATAATTCATAGAGGAAAATAATTATGGCAATCTGGGCTGTAGCTGAAATGTGTTGCTTTGGACCAACTTTTCGGATGGCCAGACTGACGGACATCAGTATCATCAAGCTCTGTCAGTAACAGAGCCAAAATTATGAAGCTGGAGAAAAATCTCCAAATTGTCAATGATTAACTGCAGCCCTAAAACAAACCCTATTGTCAGATATTGAATGGGGTGATTAAAGGGCCGATCCCTGTAAATGTCAGTGCGGTCCTTGACATGGGAAAACACACCAAGGTTACGGTCTCACTAGCACTCCATCTATCGAGCCCTCTCCCTCCTGAGAACCAAAGCCTGTGTCCTGGGAGCTGCTGCTGCCTGTCGGAGAGGGAATGGTTTTCTTGGCTCCTGGTTTGTCACTGCTCTCCCTGACGCCACACTTCTCTGCTACATTATGCTCAACCTTTCTACCCTTCATCCATTTTGCGTCGACTTTCTTTTCCTGCAGCTCTATGTCTTTGAACTTGTTTGATACACTCTTTGTGTCTGTCTTCTCATTGTTGACTTTGATGCTTTCAGCTTGCTTGGGAGGCGTCTCTGTGTGCTTTTCACCCACCTTTGCCCCTCTGAGTGTCTCTCCTCCCGCTTGTTTTACTGCCTCAACCTGTGTGTCCTCGGCTTTTACCTTTTCTCCTACATTATTAAAACTTGTCCCTGCCACCACCTCCTCCTCTTTCACTTTATTGTCAGTATTTTCATTTTTGTCTGCTTCCACCTGCTCTTTTTTCTCAGCTTCCTTATGATCTCCCAGCTCTGCTGTAGCTCTGCCTTCCTCCATTTTCACCACATCACAGTCTGTTACCTGCTTTGATCCATCTGTTCCACATTCACCCTCCTGATTCGGCTGTGCGTCTGACTCCTGTTGTACATCTGAGTCAACCTTTTCTTTATCCGCTCCTTCCTCTCCATGATGCACAGTCACTTTAAGTGGTGTGTTGTCTTCTTGTCTGTCGGTAAAACCTCTGAAATTGTTCTTGGCACCTATGATGTATTTTCCTAGTACAGAAGAGCCATCCTTGTTCAACGCATCGTTGCATCCATTGTGCCTATCATCCGTCAGAAGCTGCTGAACCACTTTCATATCACTGTGAATCCTGACGACCGCTTTGCTCAGCTCAGTAATCCGATTACCGATATCTGAGGAAAGAGGATACTCCAATCACAACACGGCACGCAGGCGCTTAAATAATAAATAATTCTATTCGGTATCTACAGGTTTTTCAGGTGGATCAGTCAATACTTTAGAAAAAATTTAATGATGTTTGTGCATTTATACATTTAACACAATTTCTTAATCTGTTTTTTTATTTCTTATTAATTGAATATTAAACACTACTCACTGTATCACAATCCTAAAACATGACTCCAAACCACTCAAAAGCATAACATTTATATCATTTATAATTTTAAATTTTTTATGAGATAGCCAGTAGAAGAGAAAGACTACAGCGATGGAGGAGAGACAGTGTGTGAGGTGTAACAGACCAGGACTATACTGCATTACTGTCTGACTCTTCAGCGCTGACAGATTTGCGTTAGAGTCAAAGTTACCTTTCCTCTTGGTCTCCTCAAACTCCCTGCGAGCCGACTCAATGTAGCGCTGCACCAGAGCTCTGGTCACCTGCTGCCGATAAGGTAACTGGCTTTCTTCGGATCCATTACCTTTGTTCTTAAAACACACATTTAGCATTTAAGTGCACAGTACTTCTGAAATCTAGAAGATTATTCTTACTACAGTCTCTCCAGCTCCTGTAACAGACACTTACCATAGAGGTTATTGGAGGATATTTTTCCTCAGGATTACAGTTGAAGCAGCAGCAGAGTCGTCTAAAGACACCCCTGGAACAGAATTTAAAATCAATAATTAAGTATATAGATAAACAATGATATGTCTTTGCAGGTCATGCTTTGTTTTAGAGCTCACCTTAACAAGTAAAAGACAGCTTTGGGTGAGGGGATAATATTAAAGGGCACAGGCATGGTGAGGCCCTCTTTGAAGTAACTGAGGTACAGCTTTGACCTTGCAAACTTCCACTCAACATCTGCATCATCCTGAAATAAAGAAAATTAGTCTCAGGTTTCTGCTTTTATTGCAGGAGTGTTGTGAAAACATGTCGTTACCTCAATTTTCTGAAAGGAGTTGGTGATCATAGCAATGAGCATGTTGAGCAGGACGATGACGATGACGAGCGTGAAGATGCCGTAGAGAATCCTTCCTACAAACTCTGCCAACACATACTGCGGCATGTCCACGTAGTCCTGGTTGGCCACACCGAACATGGTCCAGAATAAGAAGTGGAACGTCTCATTAAACCTGGAGAGTGGAGAGGAGAGTGTCACGACACATGTTTTAACAAACCTTGAGGATTTGTATTGAATACGCTTATTTTCAGCAGCCATTAATTTCATTCTCTCATCTTGAAAAAAAAGTACTGTGACATGACTTCTCATCTTGAGATGTTATTTCGTATTCATGATTTTGTGAGATAAGATTTGTGGGTGCATCTCACAGCCTTTTCTTCATGCTTGGACGACAAAGTAAAGAGAGCCTGTTGTTTAGATTCAAAACAAGAAGGATGAACAAGGAAAATGAAAGAGAGATTTTTTTCTTTAGGGAAAAAAATTGCATGATTTGACGGACCAAAAGCACAGTTGCAGTGGTCAAACATGTCAATACATTTAATTCCATTACAAAATTACAGGTTATTTGTCTTAAACAAAATATTCTGCCTTGGCAAATCAAATCTGCTACAAAGTAATGTTCCCTTCCTGAAGCACAACTCAAGTTTTCCTACAATCATCCAGCTAAAAGAAATGAACATTAATAAAGGACATTTTATTAAAAGGTACATGTCCTTGTAGGGAGAATAGCAAAACAGGAAATAAAGCTCATTCTCCATTTTGCCTCACAAAACAGTCTGTTCTCCTCTGGGGTGGCAGGATATGTATACCAAATTGTTCTGGATTTCTGAAACTAATATTGACATTTAAAAATGACATTTACATTTTAAAAAAACACTCCATATAACTCTAATACTCTACCAGTTTATACGCAGTGAGCTAATATCATCTGAAATACTGACCCAGGCGATTTGTCTGTCCAGCTCTAATATAGAACAAGTTTTATGTAGGCTGAAGGCTGAAGGCCTGAGGGGATAGTTGATATTTTGGAAATTGGCTTATGGTGGAAACACAGACTTCCTGGAGTCTTCGCTTGTTGCCTGGCAACCTCACAGTGATGAAAAGACTCCAAGAAGTCAAATGTTTGTATAAACAAACATGATATAACACAGTGAACAGTGTTGTATAAAGTACTCAAAGAGTAAATGTAAATATATTGTGCTCACATGTGACTTTGGTAAAAGTGAAAGTAACCCATGTGAATAATACTTTAATTAAAAGTCTTTAAGTATCTGATATTAACTGTACTTAAGTATCAGAAGTAATTTTCTGTCAATAAATGTACTTAGATATCAAAACAACAAGTAAAAGTAATTGTTCATATATTCACATGTACACTGTATACTATGGGTCAACTGATTATCGTATTGGATATTCGGCATTTTTCTAAATTACTGGAATCAGTGTTTCTATAATCTGATTTCCAATCAAATTTTAAAATGCCAGTAATTAAAAATGCACCACTTTGGCTCCGATGCAGCTTGCAATCTGCAAAGTAAGTTAAGCTATGAAGTAAATGTAGTGTAGCAAAAGTACAATATTTGCCTCCAAAATGTAGCGGAGTGGAAGTACGAAGTAGCAGAAAATGGCAATAAGTCAAGTACCCTGAAATTGTACTTAAGTACTGTCATTAAGTAAATAGTTACACTCCATCACTGGCCATCAGTCTCCATGCTAAGCTAACTTCATATTTACCATACAGCCATGAGAATGGTGTTGATCCTCTCATCTCAGCAAGTGAAGTGAAAAAAGCTAATTTGCCAAAATGTCACTCCTCCATGAAAAAGGCCAGAGCATTTGTCACCAGCATATATTTTTTGGACCTCTTTTTTTCAGCCCAGCAAGGTATCTTCTGAATGGGATGGGTTCATTTAAAAAAAAAACTCTTCTTATTGGCGACTAGAGAACTGGTGGATATGCTCGAATGCTTGTATGAGAATCCCTGAGCTGAAACAACAACATCTCTGAAGCTGAAGATCCCATATTCTTACCTGCCAAGATGTGGAGAGATGACATAGGGAACGTAGACATTGTTGATGCCACAGAGGAAGGCTGTTCCAATGATCATCAGTATAAACATGAATCTAAAAAAAACAGAGGAAAAAACATTCTCATTGGCTCTGTCAATATGTGTGCAGATGTTCATACAAAGGGCAAAATGAAGAGAGCCGTTACCTCATCATGTCATCGATCATCTTCCCTATGGAGATCTGCAGAGTTCCCAGAGACTCATGGGCTGGCAGGATGTACGCCAGACGTGTGAAGCTCAACATGCTGGTCACTGCAAACAGCACCTCTGCAATCAGCTGGGGGTCCTCCTGATGCCAGTCCTCACGCACTGCAAAACAACCGAACAGAGCAGTTCAGCATCAAGAGCTCTTCTGCAACAATCCTGAAATAATGATCTGGTATCATTTCCTCACCAGTCTGAGTGAAGTAGAAACACTCCTCTGCCCCGCTGTGATCTAGGCAGAGGAAGTAACCTTTGAGCATGATGAGCACACGCATCGCAAAGGACGCCAGGTACATGCTGAGCACCATCACGTCCAAGCAGTTCCACCAGTCCAGGAAGTAGCTCCGCAACCCTTCAAGCCACACTTCTTTACACTCATACCAGAAGAATCCTACAGGAGAAAGCATCATGTAAACCCTGAAACCTGATTCAAACCACCTCCAGGCATCCGTTTTCTATTTGTACATCATAGAAGGGAGTCAGAGTGAACCTACCAACCACCCACACCATGTGGAAGGAGCTGTGCAGGATGTTCTGCTGCCGGGAAGCAAATTTGTCTCGATACAGCTCCATCGTTATGGATTCTCCAAGTAACGTGATGAGAAACCAGAGATAGGAGGCTGAGTGGAGGAGGAACTTGATCACAGGGATCTTTAGTATCTTTCCTACCTGGTGAAAACACAAAAGACAATGTGATCTGTCAGGGCCAAGACACATCTCTCATGACATTAAGAAAACTCTCTCTACATAGGCCAATTTTTGCACCTTCGACCTGGGTGCGATCCAGTAGATGAGGCAGAGGAAAGGCATGGTGAGGAAGATCCCCACAGAGACAAACAGCTTCCAGACCGTGCGGCTGCCTCTCCAGCCTGCCAGGTGCCCACACCAGATAGATGACAGCACCTGCTGGCAGATTGGATGGGCCACAAACTGCACAAAAACCACAGAGAGGGAGAAACAAATTATAGATCAAGTATGCATCTTCTTTAACTCATCTCTGGCTAACAGAAGGATTTAGTACCTACCTGCTTCTGGTTGTAGTTGACAGCGAGCCGCAGACGTGACAGGTTGGGTATTCCCTTCTCGAAGGCCTGCTCCTCGAAGGATTCCTGGCTGTCTTCTCCACAGCTGTTCAGGATGGTGGTCACCTCGCACTGGTTGCGACACATGCCCAGCAACTCAACGGCAAAATCCTGACAAAGCTGCTCCAGGCCCAGGTACTGAGGCTGCAGGAGAAAGTGGCACCACAGCAGAGTCAAGAAACAACCCACACACAAAATGGAACAATATCTACAGATGCCATCAGACCTTGAACTCTGGCTCTTTCTGTGACAGCATGCGGAGCTCTCTGCTGAGACCGAAAGCCTGGAGCATGGCATCTTCGGAGGTGACGGAAAGGTAAGCACGGCTGGCGATGCCACGGTAGGTGTTGATGCGAGACAAGGAGAACTTGAGCAGGTCGTACTGCCGGCCGTTGCGACACTCCAGACAGGCACAGGATATCTTATGAGGCCATGGGATGATGTGACCTTTTTGGGTGAGCATGGTGACTATTTCATACAGGTCTTTCTGGCAGGCTAACGTCAGAGGAGTGACGCCAGGGGCAAACTGGGAGTTGTCAATGGAGCTATCGAAGATGGCCTGAGAGAAGGAGCGCACGTCCATCTTGTTGCCTTTCTCCTGGTCAAGGCGGTCCAGCAGACGCTTCACCACTCTGGGCTGGTTGGTGTCAACGGCGACAAGCAGGGCCTCGTGGATCTGCCGGAAGTCAAACTTGACCCCCTGCAGGAGGGCGTCCATACAATCCTCGCTGCCCAGGCGGATGGACAGGTTGAGGGCTTCCCTCCACTGCCGGTCCTCAGACTCATCCAGCTGGCGGATGATGCCATCCCCGGTCTTCAGCAGTCCAGACAGCAGCTCTGTTTTCCCTTCCTGAATGGCAGAGATGAGCTCCGGAGGGAAGCGCATCTTCTTGTTCATAATCTCGCGCCATTGTTCTGGCTGAGGGACAGGACAGGACAGTTGGCAGGACTATTAGAAGTTGATTCTTGCATTTTTCATCAGGGAACAAAGAAATTCTCAGAGAAAATTAAGGAATTTACTGAAAGAAAAAAAAGTGGCATAATGCACAAGCGACACAAACACTTTCTGGCATCAAAGAGAACACATTGAGCCACATTTTTTCACTCCTCTCTCAAACTCCCCTCTCTTTTAACTCAGATCTATTGAATGACAAATTCTACCGAACCATATGTAAATAAAACTCTTCTTACCGTGAGGTTTTCCATTCCTGATGAAAAACAGCGCAATTTTGAGCAGTGATCCTAAAGTTGAAGCACAATCACATTCTCTGGAGACATGAAATATAGTTTTTTGCAAGCTATTTTGAGCTCCAGCGATAAAGGACAGAGATATCAGTTGATTGCACAAGCAGCTCCACTCAGAGAACTGAGCACTTTGGTGTCCTACGATCATGTGCTACCGGCTGACTGCATGGAATCAGTACCCACAAACTCAATAACACACTTCAATCCCCCATGGGGCAGGGCCAATTAAAACGTAACGGGTTCAAAGTGTTTCACGCTTGGCCGGGCCCAAACCAAACTGTTTCTGTGCTCAAACAGGAATTAACTCTGGTCTCCCCATTGGAAACAGTGCCATAGCACAATTAAGGTAGCTGTTACTGAACAGGCGGCAGCTGTCATCGTTTCCCCCAGAGGAGCTGGAAGGAGTTCACAGCAGTGAGAAAAACAAGGAGCTGCAAGGAGAAGACATTCTGATTATTTTCACTCCTCTTCAATCACGCAGTTCTCTTTGAAGCTGTACATCTCTGTCCAGTTACTAAATTTATACATTTTTGTGTATTTTCGTCTCAGGACACAAATGTGAGGTTTTCTCTCCGCGTGGGTTAGTTTACTATCTATATTTAGATTTAAATAGATTTTGTTTGATTTTGAATTTTTCGAGAAGCTTCCCTTCTTGGCTCTTCATCACTGTACAACAAATCATATTAACTGTATGGTACATTTTCTTATGTGTGTACTTATGTGTGAACAAATTTGAGGTACTTGTTGTTGTTGTACTACTCCACAACTATTTCACAGCTAGTTAGTTCACAAATTAAGTTTTTTGCACACAAAACACAACTATTTTCATCGTTTTCATGTAAAAAAAGATCCAAACGTTTCATTTCCAGCTTCTCAGTTGTCATGACTTTTCCCTTCAACTACTTTAATACATCTAATTTATACTTAACAATTTTGAGGTTTAGACAAACATTGTGATGGTGTCACTTTGGGCTCTGGGTGATTTCGACAGCATTTCTCACCGTTTTGACAAACCAGCCAACCAAACATGCAATCTATTGATGGAGAAAATAATCAGCAGAGCAATCCATGATGAAAATAATCTTCTGTTACAGTCCCACACAAATAGTTCAAAATGAGCTCCGCCTCAACCAACTACTGCTTTAACTTTAATGCATGAGTAATAATAAACAGTATAACACTGATGTTTTGGTACCAACCCAAAGCGTCAGTATTTGCTGATCTGGGGATGAGACTCAATAAGCGCCTACATTTTTCCATAAAGTTACATATTGTTGCTTTAGGTAAAGAATCTGAATACTTCCTGCACCCACTGGCTGTATGTGCACTGATGGGTTTGGGCCAAATTCCTGTCCACAGCACACAAGCTGTATTTAACACAGAGACCATGCTATCATCATATTAGTTTGCAGGCTGTTGTAAAATACAAATGTCTGAAATGTTTATCTATCAGATTGCTGACAATTTCAGTCTCACCAAAGACATATTAAATTCAAAAGATGGCTGAAATCATTTTCCATGGAGCGATCTTGAAATAAATGTCAATTTTAAGTCCTTCCCAGTTGATCATGATACTCAAGAATAAATCAAGTACATTTTCATCAGTCATTACTCAACTGTAATCTTGTGTAGAAGTGAAGCATGACTGGCTGCTGACTGTAAGCATAATATTGTACAGCAGAGGGAGGAAGAGAACCGTTGTAGACTTCAGTCTCTTTGTTATGACAGAAATTCTTTTTGTTGCGATTGGTTTCTTTTGGAGATACAGGAGGTAAAATAAAATACCGATTGCCAATTACCATCTATTTTCAGTAAATGTCCTGGTTTTTATTGGTTGGTTATCACTGCTCAAATATTTTTGTGATAAAACATTTTTTCTGGTTATAAACACAGTGAGGAGATGGTCTTTAAATCTTTATGAATGATCTAAAGGATGAGAGTATGCAAGTGTTCGAAGTCAAGGTTCCTAGTATTGATTTTACAAGCATCTTGGTCATCTTGAGATGCTTTTGGGAAATTTGGCCAGGAGGTAATACATTTCTTTTGTCATAACTAAAAAAATCTAAAAACTAAGAAAGTATTTTTCTCCTAAGGACGTCATCACAAAAATCTTCACAACTCTCCATTAATCAAGAACAAAACGTTACAGCATGCGATGGTGTATAAAACTGCATGAAAACAGAACAACTCTCTAAAAGCTGTATGATGTTCTTCAGTCTATCAGCTGGTTACTCAAGGCATACCAGTACCTGCTACTGTTGGCTGCAAAGGGAAGAAAGTAATGTGAAATCTCTAAAGAAGTACAAAAACAAAATATTTTCAAGGAAATATTTACTACAGTTTCAAGAAAACTAATTCAATAAAGTACAATATAAACATTTTAATTTATAAACTCTGGTTTATATTTTTAGCAATGGTTTACCTTGGTAAATCTGTCTGGTCAACATATTCATCTACTCTATGTGGCATTCATTCATGCTCTATTCATCACTCTAATTTGTTCCCCCCTTTTTTCCTCAGGATCCAAATCCCATAAACCAAATTATGTGTAGAAAAATGTGACTGAGAACATGAAAAATATTCCTTTAGTTGAAACATTTGTTTGCATTTAATATACAATGTATATTCTTTACCATGTAAAAGTAAAACAACAGTTGCTCTAAAACTATATTACACCAAAGAGAAACATTTCCTGTAACAAAATCCTTTCAAACAACATGAATTTGGGTTGAGTGCAAATCATGTAGTATCCTGGTGCTTGTTACTCAACCAATTATTTAAAAACAAGGAAGCCAGCAATGGATCTCAACAAGGCTCTGAACAATTGAGAACATTGAGAGGGAAAGCTATGATTCCTTATACACACACCCTCAAATTAATAGCACTCTTAAAAACAAACACACTTTATCTCCAAAAATTCAAATGAAATTCAATGACGTCTCTCATTATTCAGTTAAAACACTCAATTAAAGCGTCAACAAAAGGAGAAGAGAAAGTCCTCTATATTCACATATGACTCCTCAAAGTTAAATACAAACTAAAAGCCAATCCTAAATGTACAGAGAAACTCGTGTTTCGCTTTGTGTGTGAACAAAAAGTAGCGTTCACGTTGTGATAAACAGTGCAGGCCAGTTCAGTAGGTTTTCGAGTCACTCCTTTCTCGATTCTGTGTCCTCCTTCATCTTCTGCTCCTGCATGCGACTGCGAGTGGAGCCTGAATGGAAAGAATTAGTATGTTAGAGAAACATACATCCAGTAGCCACATGATTGATAGTGACAACATGAAGAAGAAGAATTGAGAAAATCAAAAGGCAGTTTTCACTTACTCATCTCTGCAAGCTTCTGTATCAGTGTGGAATCTCCTCCAGATTTGCTGTAAATTAGCATATATGAAGTGAGCATCTTTGACTTTGATGTGCAGTTTATAAATCAGGGTGTTTACATGCTATGGCAAAAAACACCATTTGTTACCAACCTGCCATCAGCTTCATCCTGCCCATCCATATCGAAGCGTAACCTCTTCAGAGGCTTTGGAGTGGCACCAAGATCTAGAGTCCTCTTCAAAGAGCGCTCGCTGCTGTTGACCATCTGGTTGATCTTCTGGAACCGGTTTGACAGCTGCAGATAAAAACAAACCAGACAGATAAAGTGAGTGAGGAAGAAATGACTGAAATGGAGATTATTAATATGCTACAATGCAAACAAAAAGAGCCTCTTACCCCGAAAGATTCACCGATTGATACCAGCATCCTGTAAAAGGCAAAAAGCACAGATGATGAGAAAACAAAAGGATCATGCTACTTCACAGGCGTAATTAAGCTCTCCAAGGAGAACAGCAGTCTGCCATGAAAATGGAGAACTCACCTGGAGCGAGGAGTCATGATCCCTGGGGACATGCGTGGGTTTTTCAGAGGGGAGATGTATACGTTGTTGCTGCCGGGCACACGCAGTGGTGAATTGGGGAACTTGTAGGGGCTGCGTGGGATTTGTGGGATGGGAGAGAGGGTGGGCGGCTACAAAAACAAAAACAGCAACAATGAGAGGGTAGCGCAGACATGTACACTTGTCTGAATGTGCATTTTCTTTAAAGTCCAACTGTAGATCCTTCAAGAGAGGTGTCTCACCCTAGTAGACGCATACTGCAGGATGTTGGTTTTCAGCTTCTGCATGAACACTTGGTTGTAGAAGACGATGATGGAGTCATAGTGGCCCTCAGTGATCAACACATGCTTAAAGGTCTGGAACAAACAGTGTGACACAAAGAGATGCAACAATTCAACACAATATAACAGTATAAGGCCTGGGCTGAAAATAAATAACTAAATGTATGTCATATATATATATTTCTATAATTCAATTTATATTTTTAACAATGCACCGGGTTACATTACAAGTTCTCTCAGAATCTCTTGAATATTCAAGCAAAATTGGTATTGTAAGTGAAATAATCCCTAACCAAATTGATAGTGAATTGAATCAAATTGGAAATCAAAGCAAGATGGAAATTTGTGAAACAGAATCAAATTGATTTGGGAAATCAGTGGCTCAACAGCAAAAAAAAGTCATTAACAAAAGGCGTTACCTCCTGGTTGGTGTTGGGCATGTTCTTGTACGCTGTGACGATGGTCTTGAAGCGCAGATCGACACTCTTCACTTTACATATGGCGTACATGGCTGACATCATCAACTACAAGAACAATTAGAGCAAACCACAAGAAGACATGAAGAAAGAGATGTAGACAGAGCAAGAGCGCAAGAGAGAACTTGAGTAAAAAAAAGACAGAGAAAGAAAGTTAATGAGCTAGTGATAGACAGGTTACCTGGTCGAGGTGACGGTCTCTCATCAGCTCGTGCTCATGCTGCAGAGTGTGCTGGAACAGGGTCCATATGATGGGCTCCAGCTCAGGGTGGGAGGACAGCAGGTAAGAGCAGAGTATCTTCAGCCTCATGTAAGCCAGGCGGTACACTATGGAGAGAGGATTTTGTCAGAAGTTATCCAGAGAGACCTAGTGTTCTGTCTGTCTGCCCTCTGGAAAATATAACTCAACCAAAAGGAATGTGCATTGATTGAAAAAAAAACAATATGCGTGAGAGTTTGAATGACATCATACATTTTTTATAGAAGAGGCTGAGGGAGTTGGACTTGGGGGGTCGTGGAGTCTGGCCTGCAGGCTGGGTCGGAGGTTGAGAGGTGGCTTGAGAGCTGGGTGGGGCCGGGGACTCGGGAGGCAAGACTCGAAGTCCCGGACGCATTGGGGAGAGATATCTGTAAGAAAATAGAGACACCCAATTATAAGATTTAAAGTAAACTAGAAGGACAGGTTTAAAGCGCCATAAAGTAAGCCTTCAGTCAGTGGAAAGAAACAGATTTTTTTGAATATTATGTTGCAAGCTCTGGTACAAATTACTCAACAGTGATTTCACAACCGCTTCAAAGGTTTTAGGGTCTAAGACGTCTCATAGCTCCTGCATACCAGCAACTAAAAGACTGACAGAGAGATTTGTTTGACAGCGGACTCACAGGTCAGCTGCGGTGTGGTTGTGCTGCAGTGGTTGGCTGAAACTGGCTGGAGTCTCCACCTGTTCTGCTGCTCCACCCTCATGCTCCTGTTTCAGCAGCTCAAACAGCAGCGAGCCCTGCAGAGACACAAACATACAGTTAAACTGGAGTTCAGCTGAAGACAAAACATTTGGACAACAGGGAATAAGCTGATATGACAGTTTTTCAACCTTTCAGTGGTGCACATTACACTTTTACTGACACCTGAACCTGAATACCTGAAAGCTTTGCTAATATCCAACAACAAAGCAGAGTTTAAATATGAGTTTGTATGTGAAGACTTTTGCTACTCTGACTTGCATTTTTATCTGATCTAAGAGAACAAATTGATACAAGCAGTTTGTCATTTTAATCACAGCACCATCATCGGAGTTACTGACTGTTCATCTGTCTGATAATGTAAACTCTGCAGTTTTACTGGCATGAAGAATCCACCGGAGGAACAAGAATAAGGGAAGTAATGAGAGTAATTTTTTATGGAGTGGAGAAAATTAAAATAATTGCTCAAAAGAGAATAAAATCAGAAGTGGGCTGTCAAGGCAATTGTGTAATATAAAATCTGAATTAACATTGACATTATGTAACATACATTTTATTATTAGTTGCAGCTCGTGTATGTTATCCTACTAATGTCACGAAGAGCTGATCTAGAAACAAGTGCAGCATTGACAAAATATCAGTGCAATCAGGAAGACCAAATCCCCATTGCAAAAATCTGTTCCTCATTTCATGTTGACCAATGGATGATCCCTATAGTAGCCTGATTTCAGTGATAACCATCAACAGTTCTCTCTACATATCACGGCAGCAAAAGCAACACCTACACACACATATTTATCACTGTCAAACAGTTGATTCAAGACTCAAAGACATGCAGACCAGTGGTGCACGTGAACATCAGCATTCACACACCAAGAGAAAAAAAAAGCCATGAGATCATATACGGAAGTGGGTGTGGTTACCACTCTGCGGTTTACACAGTGACTGCAGGTACAGACTTGCTATTAGCACATTCTTTATGTCATATGTGCCACGCCCGGCCGACGCCACTGACACATTTCAAAAGTACACTCACTTGTTATTTGATTGCTGCAGCAGCATTCAGTGATGAATAATGGACTCCAGCAGTGCAATGTTTCATCAGGTGTAGTAAAATAATTGTGAAAGAGCCCTGTGTTCACTGTCACCTTTAGATTCACGTTGGACTTCTCTAAAGTTACGTGATCATTTGTTTGAAAGCGGAAAGTGAGACAAACAATCAAAGTCAGTAAAGAAAGTATGATAAAGCTCTAACATAGTTATATTGTTATGAGACACTGATCTAAACACATCTATAGCAGTCAATAAGACAGAAACCTTAATTTAAGTGGGTTATTTAAAATAAAAATAGAAATGTATGGCCCATACATATGTCTGATTATTCAAATTTGAGATAAGTGCAAATGGGAGGACTCTGGCCCAGCTGGAGGCTCCTCCCTTTGTGTTTCAACAGTCCACTGAGTGCTTTGTGTTGAAGCCTCTGACTATCAGCCTGTTATGAGGCGTCTGATTTACGACCAGACAGGAACAGAGTAAAACCTCTAGAGCGTACGAGGAACGATCACCATGCACCCCCAGGGCTGCTGCAGGAACAGACAGGAGCACAAGAGAGAGGAAGAACCACTCAACTGTTCACAGAGCTGAGGAGAGGCACATGACTCTGCTCTCAAAAGGGATAAACATTTCAGTCTGAGAAAGACAACTGGAAAAGACTGACAACTTGACCTAAATGAGGATTATTTGACGTGAGGGACAAACTGATGTAAAGGACTTTGGATACTGATACAGGTATTTTGTGGAGTTGCTGTATAATTTCCTTCTCAGCATTTCAGAACATTAAATGACACAAACTGAGGATTCTTCAATATTTGAGGACTGATTTTCCTACTCAAATGATTAGCAAATGTTTCCTGCTTGCTGCACATGGTTGGATTAACAAGTTGGATTTTTACGACGGACCCAAGAAACAAAGGAGACCTTTTTCACTCTGTAAATGCTCCAAACTTTCCAGCCTGGTCTAAAAATGTATAACAGCACCATACAAACTTTAAACAGCAGCACAGTCAATCAAAATCTCATGAACTGCAACAAGAGTGATAACTTCAAGTACCCTCTGTATAGCGTGGTTTTCAGCCTGGTGTTTGTGGTTGGACTTATCTTCAACATGGTGGCTTTATACATTTTTGCCTGTACGCTGAAGCTGCGGAACGAAACCACAACATACATGATCAACCTTGTCGCTTCGGACTCTCTCTTCGTCCTCAGCCTGCCTTTTCGGATTGTTTACTTTGTTAAGCGCGAGTGGCCTTTTGGAAGTGTGCTGTGCAAGATCTCTGTGGCCCTGTTCTACACCAACATGTACGGCAGCATCCTCTTCCTCACATGCATCAGTGTTGACCGCTTCCTGGCCATTGTGCACCCGTTCCGATCCCAAACTATTCGAAGTAAGAGAAACGCCAAACTGGCCTGCTGTGCGGTGTGGGTGATGGTTCTCGCTGGAAGTGTACCCACTGGGTTCCTTTTGGACACTACTTCACAGAAAAATGTCGACTCCTCCACATACTTCTGCTTTGAAAACTACTCCAGAAATCAGTGGAAGGCTGAGCTGTCTAAGGTGGTGGTGTTCATTGAGACTGTGGGCTTCATCATCCCACTGTTGGTCAACTTCTTCTGCTCCGTCATGGTGCTACGGACACTAAGGAGACCCCAAACCATCAGCCGTGGAGGGAACCTCAACAAGGCAAAAATCTTGAGGATGATCATTGTTCATCTGCTCATCTTCTGCTTCTGTTTCATTCCATACAATGTTAACCTCATGTTCTACGCCATGGTCCGCTCCAATGTCCTAAAGGGATGCTACGCGGAATATGTGGTCAGAACCATCTACCCCATTGCTCTGTGCATAGCAGTTACCAACTGCTGTTTCGACCCGGTCATTTACTACTTCACTTCAGAGACCATTCAGAGCTCCATCAAACGCAAGTCCACAGTGTGGCACAACGGGGCCAAGCTTTTCGACAGACTAAATCAAGACAGCTCACAAAGCAGTCCAAATTCAACACCCAGAAACCTGACTCTTAGGGCTCTGAGGTCCAAAGTGTTTGACAATGAGTCGACAGTCTAATGACAACTCTGTTATGTAACAAGATTAAGAATTCAGGGAGTATTGCTCGAAACTGGATTTGAATGGGAGGACACAGGTGGAAGCCGAATGGCCTTGAAGATGATAACAACCCATAAACACACTGGTTTCTATGGAGTCACTCACTCATTTACTGGACAAGAAAGAGACTTTAGACTGGGAGTGATCTCTATTCAGTCAATAAAAAAGAAGAGGAATTATTTGAATTAATACAGGGTGTTGCAGCAGGAATGCCAAGGGTGACAATTCACAACCCATAAGTTAGAAAACTCTTAAATCTGTTAGGGAATGAGTTTATAATGTGTTCTAATGGAAATGTCATAAGCCATAGTCATGCACGGTGCTGAAATTGTAGTCATTTTCTCAGAGCAGATTCTCCTTCAAAAAAATTCTGCTTTGACAATGCTGAACCAGTATTACAGCTGTTTTTATGTGCAGTAGTTGTGGCCTCACTAACGCTTTTAAGCACTTTATAGAGCAGCTTGTTCTATAACAGCTTTTACCCCTTATACTGAACGTGAATAAAAGGAGTTATTAACTTAAAAAAGGTTTCTGAGTCTGATATTCACTACTTGTTTGATAGAGTGGGGCAGTAGCAGGGTATCAGTTGTTTGTATGCCATTCTCTTCAGCTGCTACCAAATCATTTGTCTTGACTGATTAGTCATACAGTTGCTACCAGCACAGCACCAGGTGCTGTGATTGGCCAATGCCTTGACTGCACAATGAGTCAATAAATTGCATAATGTAGATTACAGGTGTGGTCAATATTTAAACAGCTGCACGCACAGCAACGGCCAAAATGGCACCAACACTGCCACTGGCTTAGTTCTTGTGGAAAGTGTTGGGACGTTAAAACATATCACGATATTGCTTTTAGTGTTTCATGCAGTGTTTGGAGGATTTCAGGGGAACTGCGACAATAGGAATTTCCCCCCAAATTCAGTTCTTACTACATTTCGCAGTTACTGAAGTTTGAAGAGAATCCTTTAAAACTAATTCCAAGCCAGTCTGACTATGTGTATGTTTCCTATGAAGTAATAGGTGAAGTGAAAACACCTCACCGTGTAAATGGAATATGGTGCCGCTTGAATATCTGTTCCCTCTTGTAAAAGTGGCAAGCCTCAAGACCGAGCGCTTCTGCATTCCTGTTGAGAGGCGTAGCCTGGGGGTCTGCACTGACAAGGGTCGACTCATCACCACCACTGCACTGATGAGGATTGTGAAAGCCAAGCAGACGAGCAACAACATGCCTCTTGAAGGAGAAGCACGTTTACAAAACAGAGCACAGTGGAGGCTGCTGCAATCCTAACACAGACCCAGTAAATGATCCAGAATATCCAGGCGTTCTTGAGACAATTGAAACAATTAGCGGTTTTAAAGTCTTAACTCTCTTTGTTTGCATTCATTGCACTTCAACATGGTATACAAACAGGCTTACATTCAGGAAGCAGCTGGACTTTCTCCACCCTGATCAAATTAAATATCTGTACTGATTGATGGTTTTGTGCAGAAAAAGTCATTCTGCATCAAATCAGAAATGAGAATGACATAGCTTGTGATGACATTAACACAGTATGCGCAAAGAGGGCTTATTGAATTAAACTGTAAAAACACACCATCTTATATCTGTTTTTAATAACAATCATAACTTGAAGGAAAGATTTATGTGCACTGAAGATAAATCTTGAACAGTTTTTTCACGATCATAGCATGTTTTGTCCTTAACTTGATATTTATATTTCTATCTACTTAAAAAAAAAATTGTGTAGCTAAATTGTAATATGTGCCATATTAGCCTGATTTTCTCCAAATTAAGATGAATCAAACAGAAACTCAACTAGTTCAACATTGCTTTCACTAAATCACAATTTGATTTGTAAGGTTCAGCTGTCTGGCTGTGGACTAAATAAATAAATGTGATGCAGGTAAAAGGTTAACTACTGCTTTTCTCAGGTACATTTTGACACAAAATACATTTTCAACAGCGTCAAAAGACTTGTCTCAATGGTTTTCAGTTTATATCTGACTAATTAAGACAAAGATTGCATGATTTTCTCTGGTTTTCTCCTGGGCTCATACATCTATGAACTGCGATCTACACTGACTTAGGGCGCACTCATACTAGGCAATCCGTACCGTGCCCAAGCATGTTTGACCCACTTCCTTGGTACTCTTCCTTGGCCCTGGCGTGGTTGGAAGAGATGTGCTTCGGCATGGTACAGTTGCTCATGCATGAGCACAAGCACTGCCCAACATAAACATAGGTATAATCATGCTTATTACACTGCCTTGCATAATCAAGAAATCCAGGAATGTGAGAGGGCAGTCTATGACCAAAACATCACAAGATAAGCCACAAAAAAGTCAGTAGAGTTACAGCCATGTTCTCCATTGTGCTGCGACCGCGCCACGATGTGATGACATATGTACAAGAGGTAACCGTGCTCAGGCCCGGTTGCGGACAGAGCAATGTGAGTGCACGCCAGTGCGGGACTAGGCGGGACAGCCGTGCATCGGCACGGTACAGAGCAACTGGGCCAAGTGTGAGTGCGCCCTTGCTCTTCTGGTCCGACGTACACTGCTGTATTAATGCAGCACCTTCTTTCTGTGAATTATTGCTATTACCTTTTCAGTTGGCTGACAAATACGGTTAATGATTAACTCCAATCACTCGTGTAGGTTTTTAACAAGCAGCCATAAACACGACTCGTGAACATGAAAGTAATGAAACAACCAGTGTTTAATTATCAGGCTGCTCAAAAAAACAAAAAACAAAAATCAGTTCAATAAAAAACTAGTTGGTTAAAACCAGATAACTGATCTATTCTAAAGGCAAAGTAAAGATCAGTACTTTTAATAGTCATTAAATATTTTGACTGATTGAGATAAAACTTAGGTGGTAGGAACAAACGACAAGAAGAGTGTGTAGGAGAGGAGAGAGAGAGACCCTGACTTGTGTTTGAGTGTAGGCGGGAACTGCTTCATCAGTAACATCTGCACCATTACAGCCTCTAACAACCGAACACTGTCACTGCTTCGGTGAGATCCTGATGGTGAGTGATGACGTTTTTTTCTTTTCTAAAAATCTCCTCAGTAGTGATAGTAGTGCTTTGATTTACACTACATAACAGATTTAGGTAGGCCTATGTCATTTTTATAAAATGAAGACAGCAATTTGCTGTATCATTTAATAAAGTTTTGGTATAAACTTACAATTTTAAATGATAAAGGTCTACAAAGATTATCTGAAAACTTAACTTGATAAGGAATAATATATTTTTTTGTGTCATACTTTAGCCTTTAATTTGTCTTGCCAAAGCAAAAGAAATTCTCATTAAAAATTGTAATGTGATGAGATAAAAAGTAACAAAACTGCTACATGCTAATTGCAATTCTTCAAGATCTCACCACCATCAGTTGGACTGTTTGATACTCATCTGACACTTGATAACTGAATTATTATCACGAGTTATCAGATCACCAAAGCAGACGACAGAAGCAACTCAAACATGTCAGGAGAAACAAAAGATTCACTTAATCATTTACAGGATCGTGGATACTTTATCATAAAAAAATAACATTTATGTCTCAAATAACGTTACTGAGAATTAAAAAAAATGTTATTGGGGGACGACTTGACTGATAGTGATGATCAATGGGTCTGTATTGAAGATAATTTCATAATTGCATTGAAATTAATGTTCAAACTCATGTACCATGATTCCATTAGTGTTAAAATAATAGTAGGAGATCCCTTTAATTCCTCAGTCAGGGGTATTGATTCAAGTATGCCGAGTTGCTGAGTTGTTCAACAGCCTAAATTCCCAGTGAATTGGTCACAAAAAGGACAATTATGTAAGATGACATAGGAAAAAGTCCCAAAGTACTAAACACAAGAAAAGACATTTGCAAAAAGTGTTTATAATCAGATCCTCCACAATGCTGAACATGCCTAACCTGATATTTGCTTACGCTTACTGAAGTCTTAAAAAAAAAGTCTCAATCAAAGATTAACTTTATGAGCTTCACTAAATGTGTATTTACTGCAGTGCACTTGTATAATATTGTGGGGTGTTTCTTCTTCCCTCCCGTGCAAGTAATGAAACAAAATGTTTGCTTGTTTTATGAGAGCAGGAAGTTGCATTCAAAATTAAACTGACAGTATTTGCCTGATGTTCATCTTGCATATGATATATTAATTCAGCCATGTTAGCTGTAGAGCTAACATGGCTGTAGGAGGTGTTTTCATTGCACCTCAGCAAATTTACATTCCATAAAACAGCAGACATTTTGATTTTATTTATCTTTTACAAGCCACAGGTTTAACTGCTCCAGCAGATGCAAATTGACACTTCCTCTCATCTTCTGTTCATTTCACTTTAACCAACCTCATTTCCTCCAGGTATGAGAGCAACACAGTGATTTAAAGTGTTGGAGCAGCGGCTCATTCTGAGACATGGAGCTGTGGAATACGACTGATGTGCCCGCCAAGCCATTCACGCCTCTGTCGAACTGCACTGTGGACACCAGCTACCGCTTAACCTTCTACCAAGTGTCCTACAGTCTCATCTTCCTGCTGGGGTTGCTCACCAACAGCCTGGCTCTGCGCAAACTGTGTCAATCTCCCTGCCCAGTGAACAGTACAGCCATTTACATGATCAGCCTTTCAGCTGCCGACTTGTTCTTTATAATCTCTCTTCCCCTGAGAATCTACTACTACCACCAGAAGGCAAGAGCAGTGTCCTCCAAGACCGAGGACGTGTCCAGTTGGACCTCTGGAGTTGTATTATGCCAACTCACTTTCACCCTAAAATACATCAGCCTGTATGGGGGCATCTTCTTCCTGGTGTGTATTGCTGTGGACCGTTACTTTGCTGTAGTGCACCCCCTGGCATCATCACTCCGCAGGCTGCACGTTGCACAGCTGGTAAGTGGGGGAATGTGGTGCCTGGTGCTGGGGCTCAGTGTGAGTCTGCCTCTGCTGCGCTCTGCAGCCACTGACCAACACCAGCCCTGTCTGCTGGACCCGTCCTTGCAACACCACCGCACCATCATTCTGGTAGCTCTAAGCTTAGTGCTTGCGTCATTTCTACCCCCCACTGTGCTACTTCTCTACAGCTACTGCAGGGTGCTGAGCGTGCTTCGCCAACCAAGACGGTGTTCCCGCAGCCAGCACTGCAACCGTCAGCACACTCTCAGAGTTATTTACTGGGTACTGGGCGTCTTCCTGCTGTGCTTCCTCCCCTATCACATCAACCTCCTGGGATACACCCTCACACATGTGGGGCTGCTGCCCCATTGTGGCCTAGCCAAGGTGACAATGGCTCTGCACCCTGTGGTGCTAACACTTGCAAGCTCTAACTGCTGCTTCAACCCACTTATCTACTATTTTTCCAGCAGGCTGGTGCACAAAGATGCGCCTGGTGGCAATAGCAGCCAGTGACACAGATCATCTAAGACTACTTCTGACACTGTTTCTTTAGATAGAGCAGGGTCTTTACTTTATGTTCAGTGCACTGAATTGAATCACCAGGACTGTAACCCATACTGTGTCTACTTCTTTAGAAGTTAATCTGCACTGTATGTATTAAAAATAAACATTGCTCCTGTTGGAAATTGCAGCAAGAGTAAGCTTGATTTTGAAAGTAGCCAATTGTAAATATCCAACCCCTCCCTTCTGACCTGCGTCCAAAGCCACTCCACAAATATTTACTCCAAATATTTATTGTAGTCATTAATATATAATCTGTATTTTTGCATGAATAAAACATGAATATAATAATAACAGGTTTTGTGTGTTTACTTTAATGCACCGCTGAGGGCGGCATCAATGGACCAGTCTGGGGTTCATGTTAAGAAGCACAGCGTTGTTGTTTTGTTTAGTGTATTTTGGCAACACAACAATCTTTTTTTTAAATACTAATGTGCAATGACATTTTTCATATGTAGTGCATGTTGAATTTACGTGGAATCAAGAGTGTTTTTATATTTATCTCGTCTTTATGTTATTCTTGAACTTTAGTAATAAAACGTTCAAAAAATCTTTTCCTCTCATTGACCAACAAGTAGATATATTTACAGTATTTTCATGAGGTTATGTTATCAAACTGCTGTGACATTAATACCAAACTACTGTGGTGGTGATAAGAGATCAAACTGACCGTCCTCCATGCAATCCTCTCCATAATGAGGTTTTCGCAGGTCTCCAGGTGTTTGACGATATCTTTGCTCAAAGTGGGGTCTGCCTTGATGAAGCTCTCGATGACTTTGTAAAAGTCAAAGGCAGCGAGGTTAACCACATCCAGTATCCAGGGGAAACATACGTTTGTTTCAGCTGCGTCACCACCGCAGCCGCCATGGTTGTATCCTCCAGTCTTAAAACTGCTCTCTAATCGTGAGGAGAAAACAAGATTATTGCAACTTGTGCAATAAGTGTGAACATTTATCTGTTTAACACCTAAGATACAACACAATTATTTCAGATTTAGCTTGTAACCGTAACTGTTAGCAGGACGCACACACCTCCATACGTTGCCATGACCACCTCCAAAGCGCAGGCCAAAAGTGATGTGTGGAATGTGGAGTCGTTGAGGAGTTTACTGTAATGGAAATCATATGACTCAGCTCAACACTTCACTTACATTGAAAACAACAAAAAGCATGTAGCACAAGTGAACAGAAACACAAATGACTGCTTTTATACAGTGATTCCATATTGCTTAAATAAAAACTGTGAAAAAAACAACAACACATACCTGAAATTTTGAACTGACAGTCGCTTCTCTTCCTACAAAAAAAAAAAACAGGGAACAGGAGGTTCACGTGAGTTGCTTTCCCTTTGACAGATTTCATGTGCTCTCTAGTGTTACATAGATTATAAGGTTGTGGACATGTGTAAAATGTGTTTGATAATATATGTAATATGCAGTACATTTATCAAATATGGTTAGGTTCCAATAAAATCAAACAAGTCAAGTACCGATTTTAGCATTGCCTCCATGACTTTGTAGTAAAGTTTGACACCAAGGTTAAACCTCTGAAAGACAAAAGAGAAACACAAGTCAGACATAAAATCATTTCACCATAGGAGGTAGCACCATTGATTCTCATTGTTGTCTTCTTGTGTGTTAGTTTATACCTGCCGGCCGAGTACTATGCAGCGTGGGCCGACTGCCTGACCGAACCTTTGGCTGAACGCCTGTCCGAGTGTCTCCAAGCGCTTCAGCACATCTTGCGTCGGGTCCACGGTGCAATTCTGATCGCAGGAAAGAAGAAAACAGGAAACAGGTCAATATAAGGTCATAAGATGCAGTTTCATGGGTTGTTTTAATTAGTGACTCTTCTAAAATGCTTAAAATGCTTCTGGAGACCTACTTTGAAATATGTAGCCAGGTTAGTTGATGGCTGGTCCCCACTGGAGGTGAGATCGCCCCTCAACTGCTGAATGGAGGTCATTGCAGCTCTGATGAGACAAAACCACAATCAGACAGTGCTGAAGACAAAACCACCATAATTCACACAATGAAATTTCCCCAATTGTCTGCATACAGTACAATAAATCTCAGAGCAATGTCAAATGATTGGCTTTTAAATATTTTTCTATATTTATAGATATTGTTTTATGATTGAATATTTTGCTAACCAAAATATTATTAACACCTATCACTCGCTTTATCTTTTTCCACACCAACACTGACAAAAAAAGGTTAATGTGTCCCATTTGGATTGTGGTATGTTGTGTTTTTTAAATGTACCTTTTTTGCATATGCAAAGACAAATGTCTGTCTTTCTGCACACAAAAAGTAGACAATAAACTATTTTCTGTTCTACTGATAAAGGCTATTGCCTTAAAACAATATGCAGATATGCCTGTCAGATTTGAAAACTTTATCTCTAACTAAGTGAATTCATAATTGAGTACATTATAGGGTACGATGCATGGATAAAAAAAAAAACCCAAACAAACAGAAAAGATTTGATTTTCGCTGTAAAACGGTCTACTGCACAGTTTGACAGCTATAAAAAAAGGTGCTAAAAGGGAACACAAGAACTGAGACCTTCTCCTGATAAACACTGACTGAAACAATGAAGATCAGGGACAGTTCACTATTCACCTGATTGGAGTCTGAGGAGGGATGAGTACGGCATCTTCATCAGACAGGTTCTTCTTTGGCGTTCTCTCTACCTGTGTTCTGTATACAGGAGTAGATTATTCAACACTTTTCTCTAAATTCATCATTCATTCATTTAAATTCAAAATCAAAACACTCAATAGTGAAGAAAACAAGAACTTACATCTCGACTTTAGGTGCAAGAACAGTCTCATCTCCGTCAAAAAACAGCCGTCCATCAAATTCTCTACTCTTGAGGTAGTGCTCTTCGTACTGTTGGTTGATGTCATTCACCTGTGGTGAAAATTAGAGTTTGAGTTTACTATTAGTTAAGTGCTCCCCGATGTACAAAATTAAACATCACAGTGCCCCACTTTGCACCAATGATATGCAAGGTTGTTAAAAGAAACAGGTGCACTGTACATATCATACAGAAATGGAAGAGTTCTCCATTAAATTAAATATTTCACCTAAATCCAAATTTGCTTAATACTAAAAATGTATTGCTGCATTTGTTACCAGCGCTTTATCTGAGGAGGAGAAAATCATTTGTGGTCACAGCCTTGACATACTTTATAAAAACAATTTCACTGTTGTAGGAAGGCCAAGTGTGCATTATACTCGTGGCTATCTTGAGCTCTAAACTCACCAAACTGCACCAAACTTCATTAGCTAAATGCAGCTTTTAGATGCAAACTTGACCTGCAATTGTAGAAATCAGACAATCCATGGAAAGAGAAACTAAAAAACATCTAGGATTGATTTCTAAAAGCCTGAAGACTCGTACAACTGTTTCATTACACAAACATAAAATCAACAACAATAATTTGGCTTTCATCACTGTTGGCCACAGATGCAACACAACTTAAAACTCACTTAAAAACACACTCCGTGTGGTCTGGAGACCTCGTTGCACTTGTACTACAGTCTGTCTGCATCTGCTCAGATCTCAATCTTAAAATAATATGAACATCTCTGAAATAGGGCACAGCTCCAACTTGTCTGCCACTACTGTAGATTAAGACTACATACTGAGTCTCAGACAGCTGTGTCTAGAAGATAATCTGGGCCAAAATCTCACTCAAAACTAAATGTTTTTTCCAATTTACCCAAGCCGCTCATAGGTCAGATAAATACAGTGAGACTTATACATTATTTACATATGGCACTAATGTTAATAATACACATCGACTGTCTGTTACTGGGGTAATGGCCTGTAAAACAAATATGTTCAGCATCCTTCTTCAGAGGAGTGTTTTCGTGTTAGCAAACAGTAGCATCCTGTCTCCGTTGTTTTCTCCAATATACTACCCTGACACACTAAAAATGATCCCATGCTTGAGTACACATTTCCCCAACACCATGTATGTAAAAACAAACATGTATGAGCTGCAAAGAGAACAACCAACAGCTGTCAGACACTCAAACATTCAACAAAGGCACCAGCCAGCAGGAAGAGAAAACTAATGGAAACAGTAATTGAAGAGAAGCCAAATAGTAGAGCAGGTGTTGTGACAATAAGCTCCCCTACCTGAGGAAAATCTGGAGATCTTGAAAGATCCAGGGAGTCCAGGAAAGCAGAGAAACTGGTCTGGTACACATTCTTCACCTGCAGACACAATCTGAGTGTCAATGAGGCCAAATACACACAAAGCAGAGACAATAATGCTGACAGTGAGATTCATACAAAGAGAGGGGCTCAGACCTCTTCTGCATTGCATTCATTCTCTGTGCACAGGGTTTTGAGAAGCTGCAAATCCACCTCCGGCACCGGAGGTCGGGATTTGGCTTTGCTCTGGTTGCGACGAGACGTTCGTGTTGGAGGGCTCTGAACTTTGCTGATAGCGGATTCTGAGAGAAAAACATTTCAAGGGATTAGAAAATCTCTGGGAGCCAAAAACAATACCAGAACATCCAAAGATGATACTCTGTTTTCTCATTTTGCATGGCTGGAAAACACAAAGGACAGATTTTACTCTGTGCTATACTATACTAAAAACAATATAGATGTATAAATAGCACTGCAGGTAAGAGGGAAAATGTGTACTTTGGATTTGTCCCTTTAAGATCTGTTACAATGAGAAGTCCTTAAACTTAATTAAATAAAGACGGGTTGAAACTGACTGATACTGAAACTTACTGTAAAGAGGCTGCAGAAGGTCTGGAGGGCAGCGTTTGATGCACAACTCCAGCGTACAAAGCAGCAGCTGGAACGATATGACCAGGTCATCCTCCATCTGCAAGGCTCTTCCTGTAGACAGCAAAGATGCAGAACATGAGAAGCTCTAGAAACAACACAACCATGAGGAGCAACATTTTCCAATTCATATGAGCTCTACAGCCGAGCTCAAAGGCCGAAAGATGAAAAGAAGAAAATGGAGCAGCATGAAAACTATTCCAGCCAGAGAGTGTGTGAACAGCTTGATCCGACTTGTTTTTGTTGTTGTGGTTTAACCTACCCTTGGCCAAAAGAAACATTGTCCAGCAGCTGCGAATCGTCTCCCTCTCCCTTGGAAAAGAGACACTGAATGATTAATCAAGTATCTGTTTTACATGTTTTACTGAAAGAAATGCAATTATTAAACACAAGACCATAAAGATACTAAAATAGAATTATGACAAGTGGTAAATAATTATCCAACTTACTTGCCATCAGGAAGCAAAGCAAATATTTTCTTGCATGTTCTGAAGCAAAAAAGAAACCAAAAACATCATCAGTTACAATTTTGCCCATGAAAAGATCTACATGAATCAAGCACCTTTGCTATTTTGATGTGTTCACTTACTTCTCAAACCTCTGGTAGAGAGCCAGCGTCACATCATACTTCTTCTCCAATCGTGTCAGTGCTGAATTCACCTTGGTGCTTATAGTATCCAAGTTCACATCCAGCTTCCTCACCAGAGTTAAAAACTGCTTCACACTTCAAAAAAGGATTCATTTGTGTGAGGAATATAATAAATGTAATGAAACCGAACAATAAATTCAAGAATGAAATTGTAAAACTACACAGAGATTTTGGATTTAATTTTACAAATAACAAAAGCTTGTTTTGGACCACGGTGCTTACAGCAACCAAGTGTTTCCCTTTTACAGAATGCATTACGAATAAGTGTTATTACATGCATTAATGTGGTTAGCCATTTGCCAATAACATGCTTCATGCACGGTGAGTACTTACTTCAGACTGACTGCTTTCAAAACTTGAGTTAAGGTGAAGCAGCTGACATCCATGTCAGTGGCTGACACAAACAGACAAGCCCCCCACAGCCTTTTCTGAGTGTCCTGGAATGAAATGTAAAAAGAACAAGATTTACAACTTACAAATATTTGAACATCACCCACAGGTTGAGGAGCAAATAAACATACTGTGGTTATTACACAATTACTGTTGAAGGATGAAATATTAAAAGTTTGATTTGAACATCTTGAGAGAGCTCCCGAAGACGATCACAGACATGGAGTGGGTTTAGTTGTGAGGGCATCTTCATTTTAATGGCTATTTCTATTCTGGGTGTCGTTGTGGCCATTTTATTCTGACCAAACAGTATAAACAGTAGGTGACCTGTCGACTAAGGGGATACTTGTGTTCTCTCATTGGGTAGTTTTTAATTTTTCCTTCAACAGGCTCTAAACATTACAAACCTTCTGTCTCATATTTATATCAAAATACTTACAACTACTTCCTCCATGGAGTCTTGAACATTTTTCCACAGCCTCCAGGCACTGTCACACACCAGGTCTGTCACATGAAGGCTCTTGCACAAGGTCACAAACTCAGCATCCTTGTCTCTGTGTCTAAAGGATGGAGACAATAAATCAACATCATGGAGAACACAAACACAGTTTCAGGTCATCACAACACGCTGCACAGATGACAACAGCCTCCCAGTGCAGGACGTCCACACTGTTAGCCAAAGTCAGACATGGGATGTACGTGTGTGTTATAACAGCGTCTGTTACATCTTTTACTGAATGGGTTTACTCTGTGGTTAGCTGTATAGGCGTGAAAATACACAGGAATTAGCTCTAATACAGGCCTGACTTCGTTTGAAACATCTAGCTAGTCAGCCTCTCGGTTAGTTACATAAGCTAGCTAGCAAGACTAAAAGCACAAACTAGCTAAACATTTAGCTGCAGTGTAAACACTTCTTACAGAGTAACAACTACTTCACGGGTTGATAATATACTGGTGAAGCCTGAATTAGGAAGCATAACTTCTCTTACTTTTTAAGAGATAACTCTGGACTCTCCTTCTTCTCTGGAGAGGCACTTTCAGCACTGGGCTTCAGCTCCTTGCTCTGTGGAGTCCCAGAGTTGCGCTTTTTAGGTGGCATCTTGCTATCCGGTTACCTAACAGGCAAATATATTAATTTAACACAGAACTTTGTTTTGAGGGCGATAAATTCGGTTAACAAAGTTTAAAGCCCACTGCACACGTCCCGTGGCAACAATACAACAAAACCTGACCGACTTCCTGAAACCGTGCTGAAGTGGGTGCTCGTTTTGTGTCACCGAAGTGCGCGGCGGAGTGCCGGTGCCGGCGGTGTCTCAACATTTAGACGCCCTCCAAAGTCAGTGTCCACAACCCCGTGTGTACTAACCTCTTCACTGGGCTTGTCTGGTCGTCTATCTGTATTTAAACCCAGTGCAGTCACCACTTACATTAGATAAAAGGTGTATACTTATGATAAGCGCTCTCCTCTGTGATGACAAACTGAGCGCAGTGTGCTCGCACTGGGATCACGTGATACACCGCAAACGAACTAACCCAAACTCACGATGTGAAAACGCGGGAAAATATCTACGACACATCCGCTCATTAACATTTATCCCGCCATGAGCAGTTGCTGTAGAAAGAAAGTAGGCGACTCTTAATATAAACTAATCTAGTGTGATTATAAAGTCGTTACAATCAAATAGACCGTGCATGTTTATTCAGCTGGCCCTCTGTCTCTGTCTCTCATTGTTCACGTTGTGTGTTTGTTTTCGCTTGTTTTTAATATGTTAACGCGCACTAATTCTTCACTTTTTCACTCAATAACACCTTTTTCACAACTGTAGCCTACAATCAATTATCTGTTGTCACTGCAAAATGTTCTTCTCATAATAGTGACAGCAAATGTTAAGTTTTAGTTAAGGACCATGGGTTTAATGTGCATAAATCCATGGCTGCACACAATTTCCTAATGCAACCATTGCCCTCTTGTGGTAAAGTTCACACATTGGTTTTTTTTTTTATTCAAACTACTGTAAGGTTTGATAATAAAAAAAAGCTTCTTTGTTGGCTCCATCTAAAATGTAATGTCCTATTTTCCTTGGATGTATTTGTTGTTTGTAGCCTATCCTGGATGTGTGTCTAACCTCACTTAAAATGATCCCCAGTAGGCCTCCACATCACTGACTGTTATGATCACCATTTGATAATTGTTTCCAAACTAATATTGTAAAGGCAACTTTGAAAATTCAGTTAAATAAATCTGATCTTATCTATATACTCATCTCACAGTCTTCACAAGACATTTATGAAAGAAAACTAATACATTGTAACTAAGAGAGTGATTACATAAAGATATAAAGACAACGAGAATATTTAATCATTATGCACAGCAATATACAAATGAATGGCAACAAGGTGTACTAAGGCATAAAGACGTTATCCTTAAACACAGGATAACAAAACGTTGTTAATCGAGAGGTCTAAATCTAAATCTACCTTAATCTAAAGGTAGGGATCCTGCCTGGAAGATGCTTTGAAAGAGAAAAACGGTAACTCATTATAAACACACACAAAATTAAAAGTTTCATGTGACTGAAAGGGTTTAAAAATGTGGACATTGCAGATCTGACAGGTTTATCCATCATCATCTTCTTATTTGTAACAGGACACAACAGGAAGCACATACTGTGTGCCCTGGAAAACAGCGGGGAATTTTCATCATAACCTCACATTAAATCTTTAGACATTCATTATCAAAACGTCAGTCCTCTGTGAGGGAAGTGCAACTAGTATGATAAACACATGTTATTTATCTGGTTGTCTTACAGTCTATTTCAATCAAGTCACTTCAAAGAGGTAAACGCATTCATGTGACCCGTGTATCCAAGTGAGCTGTCTTTTTGTAATTCTTCATATTAATCCAATATCCAACATACATAGTTCTGATTGTCAAGAAACATTTTTAAATTAAGTAGTGTGGCCATATTGCCAAGAAATAACATTTTAACAACTGACTTTGATGTCTTCTTGAAGCAAGCCCTCTAATCAGTGACATTTGGACCCACAGTTGTGAAAAATGTTTGCAAGATTGACACCATGACAACAAATACATTCAACCGATGAGTACCTTTCCAGATAATACATTTCATCACAATGACTTAAGGAGGGCTTTCTGCCAATAAATAGCAAAGTTTTATTAAACATTAAAATCTAAAACCTACATAAATATGTGTAGATACCCACTGACTCCTATCACTTTTTTCTAAAGATGCTAAAGGATGGTTACGATACAATCTGCAGATATTCAATACTATTACAGACTTGTTTTGTAAGTTTGACATACTGAGCAATAACGTTTTCACTAGGAGTGACTTTGACTTTGAAACGCTGAGTGTCTGCTATCATACCGACACAGGAAAAGTAGGTAATAGTTCGTTTGGCAAGTTTTTTTTTCTATATTTATTTATTCTAGCAATAAGTTCAGCAATTAATCCTCTTAAAAAGTTGAATAGATTAAAAGTATTCCTCTGTGCAACTGAGTCGTCAGCACTCTTTAGTCCAGCAGTCTGATGACTTGAGGTCACCTCTCCAGGTCCATCAGTGGCTGTTGAAGGTAACAGTCAAGCATCACTGTATGTTTTTGTTCCTTGTACATGATAGATCTGGTACCTCAGCCGCTGTTGACCGCTACCAGTGAAAATTCATTCACTCTGCTACTATGATAATAAATAAGATCAGCAGATACACTGCTAATGTCCCAGTGGAGTCCTAATATGCCATCTACGAACCTTATATTCTATACAATGTAAAAAAACAAACAACAAAAGTTAAAAAATATACAATTTAAACATACATAAAACTATAAATAAAGGAATTAATCCACACTGCCCTGCAGGACACACAGTCCGGCCACCAGAACCTAGCTGGTGCACATATTAAATTAAGTCCTCTCAACAACTCAGTTTGTCCATCACTGCTCTCTCCGTGCCGTCACGCCTGGCTTCCCTGCTCCCACGTCATAGCAGTAAAGTCCATGTCTGTGAGCGTGACAGTGAACGGAGCCTCTACTCTCTCGTGCTCCATGCTCTCCTGTGCTCCGGCGGCACTGTTCACAGTGTTTACCCTCCAGGAGTTTAGAGGTCGAATTGATTTCTGGAAACGCTGCAAAAAAGAAGGACGAGACAGTCATCAACCCTCCCAATGTTATATCTTTAAACAGATACAGCAGTGACAGTCTGTTTGAGCTGTGCAGTTAGTGTGGCAGACATGTAACCAGACCTCACAGTAACAAAAAAACAAGAGTGGTGTTACTGACCTCTTTCAGCGTTCCAGTTTCCTTGCTGATGGCCACAATGGCCCAGATGAGGATCTGTAGACAGCAGGTCGCACCTATGCACACGCCCAACGCTTTGCCCCACCGTGGATACACATAGGACCCGTACTGGAGCGATGTGTTGTACATCTCAATGAAGATGTAGGTCAGGATGAACTACAGCCGCAAGGGGAAAGGCAGAGTGAGCAGAGGCTACAGGGGGGAAGTCAGATTGAATGTCAGTTTCCACTTTTAAATTATTCACAACTGTGTTTGTGAGATTTTCAGCACAGCTGGCTTTATTTCAAACACTGATGTTATTTCAGATGGTAATTGAGTTATCATCTTTGTTCACCCTCAGTATACGAACTCTTCAGTCATTTAATGTGATATTTTTACCTCACTGGGACAGCACAGTGTCTCAGCCCTCATCAAATTACCCTCTGACTGCAAGTGCAACAATACATGACAATAAAAGGTGACATTAGACAAATGGCCTTACAGTAAATGGTAATTCTGCTTCTGGTCAGAGGCAGAAATAATAGAGGAAGTGACGTAAGATGGGTTTTGTAACTGATACATACCAATGATACTGTAAGGCTATAATATGAGCTGTAGCCCAGCACCAACATAAAGGTCATTACATGGACACAGACATGAATCTTGATTTATCAAAAATAATCTTAATTACAATTGTTCATGTTTTATTTTTAGTGACTCTCAGTCTGAAAAGTTTTTAATTCCCTCAAAAACAAACAAGACTTTTTAGTATCGGTGCATCTCTACTCCCTAGCCTCTGTTTATTTTCATCTAACCAAAAAAGCAGTCATTTGAAAAGGTTTTGAAATACATGAAGAAAATCAACAACAAACTCTTGCTAAATTAAATAAATGTGAGAATTGCTAAGAACCAAATGGAGGGAAGAGGTCATTAACTATCTTGTGACCCCTAAAAAAGTTTTGCCACCAGAACAAATTAACCAAACTGTTAGACCATTAAAAAATTCATACACTGTACACCACTGCCATGAAAACATTGCATTCGACTCTAATGAACTAGAACAACCTGCCCCATTCCAGTTAAGCAGCCATATAGCCGAAACATGCTTTCTCTTTCATTCTTAAAGTTTAAAAATCCCTCAACATTATTGCATTTGGATTTTAGATAGATAACAGATACAATAATAAATATCAAATAGATATTCTGAAAAGCAAAGTTAGAGATAACCAGTGCTAATGTCACATTGTACCTGCGTCTACTAAAATATTGACATTAATACAGATTTGTTTACTCACCAGCAGAAGAAATGGCGTGCAGAACACCCAGCATGCTTTGAAGTAAAGCAGCACTTTGCCGCACCAGGGAGGGCAGTGGCAGATCATATCAAGAATGTCCTGACAAAACTGGTTGACTCCTAACAGAACAGTTCATTGAAAGGTGCATATTAGGAACAAGCAAGATCATCGGGACAACAGGGCATAACAGAACATGTGGTGAATATTCAGCAGCTTAAAAAACTGTTTGATATCTTTGCATTTTTAAGATTTGACAGACGGGTCAAGGAATGATGTGATGCAAGAGGTTTCATGTGAGGGTAAGGGGTGTGAGATGGGCTACCATAGAAGAAGGAGATGCCAATGCACATGAAGAGGGTGATGATGATGAGGCCGAAACTAGTGCTGAAGGAGTCAATGAGAGTGAACCAGTAAATCCCACCCTATAAGGACACAGACGGCATGGGGAATGAGTCACGTGATCGCAGACAAGATGCAATTTGCAGCCGTGTTCCTCACTCGCTAAAAGCACACTCACATCAGTCACTAACAGGAGACCCATCAGGTAGAAGCAGAAACACAGAGCACCCAGGAACATGGCCTTGTGCAGCGAGTTCAATCTGAGGTGCGGAAACTCGTCCAGCACAGCCGTAGTGATGCCCTCCATGTTGCCAAACTGTGAAGCAGCAGGGTAAAAGGTATTAATAAGGCAGACATGAGCATCTTTATTTCTGCTCATATCTTTGTGTGCTGTGTAGGACCTTACCAGCGTATCGATCCCCAGCATAAAGAGCATGAGGAAGAACATAATGGACCAGAACACTGAGCCAGGCAGCAGAGCGAGGGCCTCTGGGTAAGCGACAAAGGCCAACCCAGGACCTGAAGGAATAAAGGAATACATCAAGTTCAGGAAGGCAGTAAGTGCATAACATGGAACACAATTTGTTTTCAGAAGAAAATATTTTTAATAAAAAAATGACACAAACACACACAAACATCCTATTAACACTGCTATAAGACTAATTTTCAATGAGAGAAGGCCCCACAGAGAAGATTTTTTAAAAATTGTGCATAAATAATCTTATGATGTTGTTCAAAATGCTTTGAGTTAAGATGTCTGGATTGACGAGGATCCACAGGATTACTGCACAAAATGAGTTCAGTAACTACCTGTATCTGCCACCTCTGCGACAGGCACTCCCTTCTTCCATGCCATGTGACCCAGGATTGAGAATATAGCAAATCCTGCAAAGAAGCTGGTGCAGCAGTTTCCTGTGGTGATGACCAAAGTGTCCCTGAAATCCAAAGAACCATGATCAATAAAACTGAACCCATCATGGCTGCAACAACAGAGCCATCATTACAGCAGAGCAGAAACTCACCTGATGACATTGTTGTCAAACTTATTGTAAGAGGCCATGGAGAGCAGCCCTCCAACTCCAATACCTAAGGAGTAGAAGATCTGAGAGGCTGCGTCGTTCCATACCTGAAATATAGACAGAAGAATACAGACAGAAATATGCTTAAAACAAGGAAAATATCTTCACACACTCCTCAGCTTATCCAGTGCACCATCAGAAGTACCTGTGCATTAGCTAATCGGCCCCAGTCTGGTGTGAGGTAGAAGGCGATGCCCTGAAGAGAGCCCTCCAGTGTGGCTCCTCTGATGATCAGGACAATGAGCACAAAGTATGGGAAGGTAGCCGTTACATAAACCACCTGAAATCACAGACAGTACAAACGTTAGTCCGACAGGGTTTGGCAGCAAAGGGCAGGTTCGTGTGTGTGTGTGTGTGTGTGTGTGTGTGTGTGTGTGTGTGTGTGTGTGTGTTTTGTGAGAGCTGACAATAACAACATTGTGTTGGTTCACCTTGCCAGAGCTGCGGATGCCCTTGAGCATACACAGGAAGATGATGATCCAGGCAGCCAGGAGGCACAGAGCCAGGGGCCACCGGACAGGGCCCGGGTCGTGAAGGCCCTCGCTGTTTACTACACCCAACACACGCGTACTACAAGACACACAAGTCAAACACGTAAAAAACAGCACATTTCTCGCCACACCTGTTGTCAGTTATTACACACTAACTGATAAAATAAAAACAAGGTGTTTAAATATTTATCTTACATCAGTACATATTTTTAGTCCAACAGAGTAGCTCTAAAGTAGAGGAATAATAACATCAGCAACATTTTGTATGAAGCCCATAATGTAATGAAACACTTACAGTACATAATGCATCATAAGAGCTGCTGTAAGCCTTCATAATGTAACATACACAGTATAATGTAATATACAATGTCTAAGCAGTCAAAGGGCCTTACATATACGATCGCAATATTGTTCAACATCGAGTGTCATAAATGCTTCGAACTGCTTAATCCATTTTGCATAAAAGGTTATAAAGTGTTATGAACACAGAGCTCTGAATGTTTCAGAGTGTGTTTGGTTTTATGCTGCAATGCCTTCACAAATAGCTCAATTGAAACATAAAGGATAAAAAAACAGTAAATACGTCAGTCAGCAGAGGGAAGTGAGGAGGGGAAGTTTCCACAGGGTGAGTGGGCAGAGTTCAACACAGAAAAATGTCCTCTATCAATGCCTCTGAATGCCTGCCGCACCTTTTTTGAGTGTATGCTGTTGTGATAGGGTCAACAAACAGTCTTAATGAGATGTTGTGTCTTGCTGGAGTCCTTCGGTTTGTTTGCTGTATGTCAACAAACCTTTACTATTACCCAAAGAAGCAGACAGTAAGCTGTCATCAAGGCCTAGTGGCTGACCAAAACAACCTTTTCATCGCGTTCATGACACTGTTCAAACTTTCATGCAAAATGTATCCAGAGAACTGAGGAGTAATGGTGATAGTTAACTTACAGTATTGTATTTATAATGCCTAAAAATCTGTTGTAATAAAACATCATAATGATGCGGGTGTGATATTTCAGGAAGTCCATGGTCATATTTACCGAAAAGGTAATAGTTTAACCAGCTTGAGGTGTCAAGTCATTGTTCACAATACTTGTCTTTGTTGAAAGTATGTACAAAAGGAGTGGTCACATGTGTAATATATCATAACACTTAAACACATGAATATTGACATGAATAAAACAAAAATGAAGTTGCATGGAGATGTACAGGAGACATTCTACAGTCTGAAGAAGATGATGAAGGACAGTGTTGTTTTTATCATGTTTTTACAAATATAAAAGGTGAATGATTGTTTGACTTACTTCCAGAACATCTCTGTGGGGCTGAGGACTTTACCAGTGGAGCTATTACCGGTTGTGCTGTTACCACAGAGACCTGCATTGGCAATAGCATCACAGGACCAGGGCAGAGGGCTCTGGAAGGAGCTGCCCAGGTAGTAAAACGTCCATGCTATAATGACATTATAGTAGAGACACACCAGCGTGGACACACACAGCATCCCAATGCCAATACCTATGGGAGGAGACACAACCTTAAGCCTTCAGATACATACTGTTGTGTAAGCATGCCGTGTGAGATATCAGTTGGTAAATTTTAATATGCAGATAGCTATGAAGCCATGAAAATTAAATAGTCACCAACATTTAAGACACTTAAAAGGGACAGTTCACCTCCAAATCCAAAATAAATATTTTTCCTTTTATGCTTTTTATCCATCTGGATTGTTTTTAGTGTGAGTTGCTGAGTTTTGGAGATATGGACTGTAGAGATGTCTTCTCTCCAGTATAATGGAACTAGATGGCACCAGGCTTGTGATGCTTCAAGGGCCAAAAATAATACATCTGAAACACTCAACAGCAATGTCTCTTTCAGATTTGTACACTGGGGAGACAAAACAACCTCTCCATAAACGAATGGTACAACACAGGAGGGCCAACTCCTCAGGTCAAGACTCTGCTGTCCACTTACATCTGAAGGAGAAAAATCATTCCTTTGAGGACAACAATGTAAACATCTTGGCCAGAGAAGACAGATGGTTTGAAAGAGGAATAAAATAATCCATCTATGTCAAACTGGAACGGCCATCTTTGAACAGAGGAGGTGGCCTACAACTTTACTTATCACCCACTTACAATGCAGTACTGAGTTCCCTCCCCGGACAGCTTAACAACCATTCGCACCCGGGCTCACCTAGCCCTAGAAACCCACATGAAGGCCATTTGAGTCAATGACCCACAAGTGGCCCCAACGACTCTGAAACTCAGAGCTCACACGTGTCCTTAACGACTCTGTAAGGACACTCCCACACCGAGTTTAAAAGCCTGCAACTCCCCTCCAGTTAGTCAGAACTGAAGGAGCCTCTTGGATGAGAGGTTAAACAGAAACAAGTCCAGTTGCCTACGAATCAGCACTTAGAATCTCTACATATGTACTTTTGATTTTGGGGTGAACTGTCCCTTTCATGTTGTGCTTGTTAACCAGAAGCTGTTCATTTCATCTTATTACACTTGAAACTCTCTTGTCCTTGCTGAGAACTTGCATTTCCACTTTAAAATGACCGAGCCTTACGCCAAAACCTGCTTTTCTGGCTCTATTTTTGGCTGTAAGATAGTTCCTGCAGGTTTCTTCATCAGGCGTTTATATTTAGCAACCAAGTTGCAGAGCTCTCAGGAATGCTTAGCGTTGACTTGTAGTGACGTACAGTATATGCATGACGTACAGTGGTGATGTGGCACACTGGTGTGAGTCAGCCAGTTATTTTCCTGGACTCTGAAGTTGAGTGACTGGTGACACAGGTATCAACCCCAGATCCTGCTGACTCAAATCATGACGTATGGCTCAAACTGGATGCTCAAGATTGCTGGAGAACTACTATATAACTGTGATAGGATATTTTAAAATCTAACACCATATAGCTAATTAAAATTCAGTATCAAGCCGCATTAAATCACCACACTGACATAATTATATCTAAAAGGTTTCGAGGTTGTATGTCTCTGAATTACAAGTGTATAATTACTGGGCTAAAGAGCATGATACAGGAGGGCATTACCTTTGAGCAGAGGGCAACATTTCCATACGGTGATGGGGCCGGCTGCTCCGTACTGGCCTAAACTCAGCTCCATGAGGAAGAGTGGAACCCCCGTGAAAAATAGCATTATGAAGTAGGGGATGAGGAACACACCTGTGAAGATTAAACAGCTTGATGAAGGGTGGTGTGAGGTGACAAAACCAGTGAAAGGACTCGTTTTATGTGGGTAGACGGCCTGTAGAGGCAGGCTAACTTCTGTCTAGGTGTCAGCTTTATAGACAAATGTTTTTCCGCTTTACAGTGAGTCAAGCTCCAACATGTTTGATTTCAGATGCATAGCACGTGAGGCTGGGTTAGAAAGGCAGACCGTATGTCTGCTGTGTAATCAAGGAAAACTGTCTCTACTTATGGGATTAGTGGATGCTTTGTGTTCATCTCCCAGTACCAAAGGCTGCCGTGGATAGCTCTGGACTGTGTGTGCAAATAAGCCAGCATGATTAGGAGGAAAGCGCACACCCAAGGGCAGGGCAAAGAGTGCCTCCTGCCCAAATGGGTGTAACAAATCACTACAGACATACACCAAGGCATTTTAAGCGCTTGAGACTTCAGAGGGGAATGAACATGCCGGCAGACTGCTCACCTCCTCCATTGCGATAACAAAGGTAGGGGAATCGCCACACGTTCCCCAGTCCCACGCAGTACCCGATACAGGAGAGCAGGAACTCATACTTCCCTCCCCACTGCTCCCTCGGGATAATCGGGGTCGGAGTGGGCGCAGGACTCGTGGGTCGAGATTCAAGCTGTGGTGTAGGTGTAGGTGTCGAGGTGTGGCCATTTTGAGTGACAGTATGGCCATTCAAGTGAACCGAATTCTAGAAAAGAAAACAACAACATATTTTTAAGACAGTGAAATGAGAGGAGTGAGGAGAGTCAGTCAAATCCCTTTGCTGCTTCATGACAGGGGAGTCAAGTTGTTTAGATGTGAGTTATAAAGAATATTAGAGAAAGTTGATTGTTGCAAAAAAGAATCAATTAAATAATTAATCACTGTTTGAGTACATTAACAGTAAAAACACCAAACATTGGCTCAGAGGTACTGTAACTGTAAAACAGCTCAATGTTGCCATGTCATGAGGTGTTCAAACCACCAAGCAGACTTCCTCTTCCTTCCTGTAGGTCATCCATCTCTAAACATGAAAGGAACTATTTTCTCGTGTCAGGTAGCAGAGAGGAAGTCTGATCTAGATAACAGCAGGGCTTCTGCTTTAGATACTGCTGCTGTCATTGTGATGTGTTTAAAGATAGATAATTAATCAGTCATTCTCATGACACAAATACAATAAGCACAGTTATATTAAAGTTATGCCCCAGTCTTGTGTCATCCAAAATGTAACCTCTTTCAGATTTCTTGTATCGCTAGGTTTTACATGCACAAAGAGAATACATGATCGTGAGTAGAAATATGGAGGCATCGAGACATCAATACATCAATGTCTGATACAGGAAGTTGGGGCACTCCACAATGTGTTGACAAGATAGCTTAACAGAGGAATATGTCAGACCGACTGCAGCACTGCAGGGAACCAAGTGTGGTTGCAATGTTGTGGCAGACAAAAAAATAGATTTTTTTTAATACTGTAGAATTCAATACCTTAGATGAGCCAATGTACAAAGTATAACTGTAGACTTTCAATAACACAGCAACCCTTGAACCAAGAGGACTAGTAAGAATGAATGAACCGCATCAAAGGCTGTGCTACAAGTTTACTTTTAATGTAGTTTAATCATCAGCATTTGATAAAAGATCATTTGAAAATAAACAATACAAGGAACCTTACATTTCTACCAACTAACGATTATTGTCAATGTCGATTCATCTGCAGAAAATCCTCTCAGTTATTTTCTTGATAAATCGATTTTTTCAACCAGAAAAGAGCTCTGATGAGACGAGAAAAAACAGCTTAACAAACACACTTATTCTGTAAAACAAAACTATCATTTAAAAAAACAACAAAGAAAACAGCAAATCTTCACAATTGAGTTGCTGAAATTAATGTTGGGGCATTTTTCTTGAAAAACTGACTGCAACAATCAGTCGGTTATTTGTTGAAGATTACTTTTTACTCCACTAATCGATATCGATAAATCAAATCGATCAACTCATTTCACTTCTAAATGCTCTATTAGTGAAAATAAGACAGGTCAAAATGAGTAATGTGTCCATTTAATACCTGGCTACACCTCTAATCATCTTTAATGATCACTTGCTTTGATAATGTTAAATAACTGAATGCAACACCATGAGAGCAGCTGAGTGCAGCTTGTGTATGTGGTGGTAAACCCTGAGAAAAGTCTGCGCAGACACACGTGTCAGTGAGTACACTGTGGTTTATCTGTCCTGTGTACAGTGTGTCTGTATAGGTGTAGCTGAGGACTGAGGACAGTAATGTGGACAGACAGGTTGGACGGCTTCATCTCAAGAAATTTTATCTCTTCTGCCACGACCTCCGGGAGCTCCGGAAGGTGAAATTAAATCTTTCGTAAAAGTGTCCCACATCCTTTTCAGAGTATTAACCCCGCACAGACTGTATGTTTAGATGCGGACCCTGTGGTGAACAACAAACCTCCGCTCCTACGTGTCCTGTGGTCGCTCTGGACTCAGCGGGGCTCCCGGGTGCTGCTTTGCCGCTTTCGTCGTGCATTTCCCCGCGGCACAGGTGCTGCTTCACTGCTGTATCTGTCGCTCGTTAATCCACATTTTACACCGTGAAGTCCGCTTGAAAGTTCGCCGCGGTGGTGTAGTTTCTGGTTGTGGTTGAAGAAGTACAGCCGGCGTTTACCGAGTCAGGCTGTGACACAGCAGGGAGACATCGACGATGACGATAAGGAAGCGGGCCGGTGGGCGGCGAGGTGAAGGGCAGGAGGCAGGGCGCAAGTGCAGCTCAGACACGGAGGAGGAGAAAGCACCTCCTCCACCTCCTCCTCCTCACCTGGGCTTTGTTTTGTTTGCAGGGCAGGGTTGTTTTGGGTTGGGTTACTAGAGGAGGTAATACCTGGGATGGGTAATTTGATCATTTATAGGCGCAACTTAGCCAAACACCTTGTTGCCAGATTTGGCTTTTCATTTTATTTTGAAAGGAACAACAAGAGATCTGCTTCATCACACCAGCAGGCTGAATGTAACCGAGTACTTTTACTCACGTGCTGTACTTCAGTACTTTGAGTATTTCCGTTTTCTGCGACTCCACTACATTTTGGAGGCAAATATTGTACTTTTACTCCACTACATTTATTTGATAGCTTTAGTTACTTTGCAGAATGCACGCAGCAGCACATTTTTAAATGCATGTATTTAATCAGCAATTAGATAACAAAACAATAAAAAGCTGAATCAGATAATCAGAAACATTTTAGATATTGAGTCCAATGAGCCGTTGAGCCTTAGTGTACAGAAGGCTACAGTATAACATATGTGTAATTTTACTTCTATTTCTACTTTTCATCATTAAGTACATTTACTGCCAGAAAATTAATTTTGATACATTTAATATTACATACTTTAAGACTTTTACTCAAGCCCTATTCCGTTGGGTGACTTTTACCAAAATAATATTTTAACTTGATGTCTTTGTCTTTTGGGTACACCAAACAATTCAGCTTAATTGAATATTAATTGTATTTCATGTTTGTTTGTTTAGAAAGTGCATTGAGTCCGTTGTTTACAACACTGAAGTAGTGATGTGAGGTGGGGAAGCACTTTTGTACCTTTGAATAGCCTTGTTGGTGCAAAAGCACTGCATTTTGCACCAACAACTGTGTTCCTCTAAAATCAGTATTGTATTGGCCTCTTACACATTTGTTTTCCTTTCTGGAAGAAAGTGTTGATCAAATGTGACTGAACTGGTCTAAAAACTGAACAATGAATGAATTTCATGAGACACTCTCGAAATAAAGTGTTTGAACATGGTGTGACATGAATAGTGTCATTGTGAATGGTGGTATGTCAACATCAGGGTCAGAATAAAGACTTTCTTGGTGGGGTGAGTGCCCCCCAAAATGTCTGTGCGTGTCCCTGAGCTCAGCCAATTCCAAAAATATTACATAATGTAAGGTGTCAGTATCACTTGATCTCTGGAGTTTGGTTGAGAAAGGAGGAGAATTTGAGGTTTCACATTGTTGTGAGGGAAGCTGTAAATCTTCTGTTAATCTGCCTGTGTGTGCGAGAGACAGAGAGACAGAAGCGGGACCTGACCACACTTCTCAGCCTGACTTCCTCAGGTGTGTTGAGTGTCTCAGGTCTACATTTTGAGAGAATTCAACCATAAACATTCAGCATTTAATTTGAGAACCAAACAGCTGCACATGACACAGTATCTAAAGAAAAATGAACACAAACTGAGGCACTGTCTTGATGTTGGTGTTGTCTTTTTCTTTCTTAGTTGCAACTAATGGACTCTTTAATCCACATAAGCTCATGCTGCTTCTCTAAATCCATCCAATCTGTCGCGTGCCTATACTTAACAACCCTACTCAACAAACCGGGTCAATAGATGCTACAGTGAAGTGACACAGTTGCTGTTTGTGCAGAGCCAAATTACTGTAATTGGAACTTTAATTTAGCTCAGTTTGGTACGATTCTTGTTCGGCAACATCCTCATGATGGAGGGGTGAGGTGGAATAAAACATTAACTGGATGAGAGCCTGAAGAAGTGAGAAGATTTGAGGATTTCACAGAGAAAATGGAAGTCCAAGAGGAAATGAAGAGTGACTGGAGCCGGTATTTTTGCAATCAGCCATCACCACCAGTGGAATATGACACAAACCGTCTCTGCAATGAGTTGAACAGCAACTCTGCGAGGCTGGAGGGCAACTCAGATCCACTCTGCAGCATCTGGACCTACGCTGAGCAAGCACAAGGCAAGAGTTGTAACAGTCGGTCATTTGTCATGGATGCTAGAATAAGACTAGATAGTTTGAAGTCAGGGTGTAATTCACCCGTGACACTCCGTGCCAGGGATGGGAAGTTGTTCAACTACAACAGTCAAGAAGACTCCTGGGACAGTGACGAGTCGGAGGAGGAAGAGTCTGCTTTGGACTTGGTGGAGCTCCTCAATGTAGAGGGTGACGTGAAGGATGAAGAGAACTGGTAGGTCCGACTTTAGTAAGGGTGGGACAATGAGCAGGAGTATGATTGTTTCTTGATGAATGAAGTATTCCTCACAGGTTGTATGAGTCTCCAAAGAAGCAGGAGATTGTGGAGAGAAGTGAGTCTGCTCTCGGATGGTGTCGACACGTCCTGGATAACCCCAGTCCTGAAACGGAGGCGGCGTGTCGCTCACTGATAAATAAGCTTGATCAAAGTAAGCAAGTAGCGCAGAATCACTCAAATATCCCGTGTCCTGCAAATATCATTGATTTAAAAAGATTCTTTTAAAGGATAAGTTCACCCCAAAATGAAAATTCATCGTTTTCTCGCCATCAAGCTGATGAAAAGTCAGATGAAGTTTCGTTGTCCACAAAACATTTCTGGAGTTTTACAGTAAAACAGTGAAGCAGCATTCTACTAAACGACTAACATAGATGGGGACTTGTTTTAAAATGTAAAAAAAAAAACAAATACATAAAATGGCTCCATACATTTCATCCAATGTAATCAAAGTCTCCCAAAGCCCCTAGATCCCAATTTGATTTGGCACTTACAGCCTGGACATGTGGTTAAGCTCATGCATCCAGATGGTGTGCGCGCTAACCCTTTTAGCTTAGCAGCTGCGGTGAAGATTTCAGCTTTAGAGAGGGTGTAAAGAACGTCTTGTCAAAGCAATTCGGGATCTCGTGGCTTCCAGAGACTTGGCTTGATGGTGACTAGATGACGACTGACTTTTCATTTTCGGGTGAACTTAGCCTTTAATTTGGCCAGCTCTCTGTCTTGTCAGGATCAAGCAGCCACTTCTACAAACGTCCTGCAGTTTTCCATCGTACTGGCGATATGGCTGTGGGCTCCTCTATGGACAAAACGTCTGTCAGCACGACGCACAAGGTGTCTGACAGTACAGGTAAAAAAAATCATGTTTTTTTTTTGTACAAAACACCCTGAGAAATAGCTCAGAACTCTTCCACTGATCGAGGAAACAAAATCATGAAACTAAAGGTAGAACTTTTGCAAAACCTTTATGTTGATCCAATAAACTGTCTTTAACTTCATATATTTTGTAACACATGTTTTGCATTATTAATCTGCACAGACAACAATGAGCCGAGCAACCCCAGTGACTCTGTAACCACAACCTACAGGCTGCAGGACATCACAGATGTTCACATTATGGCTCGTTTACAGGAAGCCAGTGAGTATAGAAGAGCGTTTTTGATGATTTAGTCTACACTGCACACTAAATGGAGGTTGCAATAACTTTGGTGCATATTTCTCAGGTTTAAGGCAGGACTATGTCTCCACACCTGCTGCTGCTTCACCTTGGAGAGGCCCTGAGCCAACACTAAAGCTTCCATCTCATTTTAACACCACTGTTGAAAATACTGATGACTTCAGTCCAGGAAATCAAACTGAGGCGTCACCTTCCTCTTGTTGGCAGCCTGGTCTATTGTCACTGACCTCATCCTCTTGTCAGTCACCAACATCAGAAGCTAAGCATGGCTTCCAGAGTCCAAAGCTGACCAGACTTCACCAGCAAGTCACACAGTTCAAGCTGCTTAAGCTTGCTCAGAATCAAGGTACACAAAGCTTAAAATATTTTTGAGAAACTTTAACCCTCTAGGCGCCAGAGTTTATTTAGGAAAATATTCCGTTTGGATTTTAAGTTGAATGTCTGTGTGTGAACTATGACCCCTGATGTGCTTTGCAGCAACATCATCAGGCAGGACCAGGTCGCCCCTGCGGACCAGCCTCCGCTCCCTGCAGGCTGTCAGGAACAGCAGAAGTTTGGAGACAGACGACTACCAACCCGCTGAATCACAAATCACTCAACCAGCATCAGGTATGGATCTGTTTCCTTACATTAAAGAAAAAAGAAAATACCCACAAAACACGATAAACTGCAGATATACGTTGTCAATCCTTAAATGTGTCTCATTTAAACATTTTTTACACTACATTTTTTCTCAGGTGCATCACCTGTCAGAAAGGGGTCAGGGTGCTGGTCTCCATTACTTTCCATGAGAGATTCCTCAGACCGGACGTCCGCCATGAAGAGACTGCAGAGGTCTCAGTCTGCCAGCCCCTGCAGGATCCCTCACCCTGCTAAAGGATACCTGTCTGTTCATGGACGTGTTTTTGCCACACCTGAGAGGTCGACCACTGTAGCTTGGGGCAGAAATGTGTCATCCACACGAAGGTGAAAGGTGTCACCAGTGGGTCCCTGACAGAACTAAATGGGTGGGGTAGATTTGAAAATACGTCATATGTTGAATTAACTTACTTATATGGGTGCCTGCATAATCATTTAAATAGCTTTAGATTGTGAAGGAATTAAAGTCTGTATCAGAATCCTTTATAGCATGGTATGTGGGTCTAGGTAGGGATCATGTATGTAGTTTCCATCTCATGGGCTGTGATCTGAGTCATGTTTGTCTGCAATAGATTGAAGATAAAGGCGGCAGAATGTGAAGCAGGTACTGTAGTAAGCAACACCTACAGAAGCATCCTGTAGGGCTGGATTTGATATTACTATGACATCCTGGGCTGTGAAATCAGACAAAACTCTAATAATGCAGACTATTGTAATTCATAAGAACATGGAAGTGTCAGGGGATCTTAGCCTGCTGTCTGGATAAAATCCCCAAACTGAGATGCCCTTAAAATCATGAAAGTGAAGAATTATGCTCTGTGCTGCAGCAATCAGTATGTGCATGAGCTCAGCTACTTCTAACCATTGAACATGATACGCTTGGGTAGAGGTATTGACACGATGTGAGCAACTAAACGTTTTTCATCACAGGTAATAAAAGCGGTTCATGTAGATTTCAATGAACTTTAGTGCAACTCATTTGCAGAAACGCTGTTTTCTGCAGAGCTGTTGCAACAGGAAGTGTGCAGATAATAATATAATGTATGCTTGTTACAAGAAACAGTGTGGTTTTAGTGGGTTTTCTTTCTAACACGCGATGTCTTTGTTGGGGGTTACATTTTGCTGACGCTTTTGTGTTGATAACATGATGTAATCTAACAGAACCAATGCACTGAAGTTTCAAATTGTGTCCTCTTTCTATTCAAAACTACCTGAATACTCCTCAAAAAGGTGATTATTGAGAAACGTATAGATGTTTACATGAAGTGCAGGTCAAACAGATGTTGTAACTCCTCTCATTAAGGTACATTTCTCTTATTGTGTTGCAGAGTGTCACCTGATATTCAATGCTGTTCACACTGCTGGGGTTTTCAACCTGTCTGATTCATAGGAAATTTATCAAGTCAGTTTCTGTTCAGCTCTCTTTGATCTCATCGGCTATTTGTGCCTGAATGTGATTCATTAATACTCCACATGCAGCACATGCTCACTGTTAAGCAACAAAGAGACACATAGTCTGTATACTGGAAGTACAGTTTGGAGATGGAAAACCCTCTATAGTTCATATTCAAGACAGAACTCCAGACAAAATATTCTGCATTAAACATCACAGCGTATAACTGAGGAAAACACAAGTGAAGAAATAAACAAATATGTCTTCTTACAGTTTAGTCTTTATGTTGATTAATAATACTGTTTATACCTTCTGATTACAAACTGTATTCTTTTAGTGTAAGTGATCAGCACAACTGTTACAACTGCTTGACCGGTGTAACCAAAAACATTCATGATGGCCCCATCCAATTCAAGTGTCCACTATAACTGTTATTAAATTATTTGTTTAAGCTTTTTACTATTCAAATCTTTCTCAATATATTTGGGTTTCTAACCATTTCCTGTTATTTTCTACATTATTATTGGAAATAAATATTTGAGATTGTCAAATAAGTCTTTAGTTCATGTCAGAGCCAACATGCCCAATGCAAGGGCTCTATAATAGGCTCATTTAAACATGGCTGACGTGATTTTCCTCCACTGAACACGGTCAACAAACGTGATCATATTTTACCGTATATGTTGCTTGCTAAGTTGCTACGCGCCTTTTGATTTGTGACTTCACCTGCACACAAAGCATCTGTATTGATCACGTGTAAAATAAACTGAGGTCGTCACTAGTGGCATTTCTTCATCACTATGTAAAGACACATCTGAACCAGAATGGAGGAAGAAGTAGAAATAAAGATACTAAATTATTAAAATGTGATGTTTTTTTAAAGAAAGAGCTGTTTGTTCATTTTCAGTATGTTTAATTATTTTTTAATGAGTCAGTTTGGTAGAAACGACCAAGTCAATTAATCATTTATGAGCGCAGGGTATGAATGAATTTAAGCAGTACAGAACTGAGGACACACTGCCGTGTGAAGATACATCATGGTAACACAAAAATCACTCAACATATAAAAGGCAAACTGCAATGTACAATGTGCTGTCTTCTCACCTATACTGTAGGTACAGAAGGAAGCTATAAACATTAACCATCATTTACAAAATAATGTACAAAACATTCTTCTGAGATATCTCATTTTCTCAGTTTTAAATCTGCAACTATAAACATCGTTTTCTTGATTCTACGTATATATATATATATAAAAAAAGGGAAAACAGAACTAGTTGTCAGAGTCCATGTCGCTGTCTCCTCCTATAGATCTGAACTCTTCGCTCTCTTCGTCTTCACTGAGCTGGACCTGGGAGAGCACAGCTGGGCCTCTCCTCCGAGCTTCATCCTCTTCATCTTCCTCCTCCTCCTCGCTGATGCCGTAGTCTTCTCCGTTTCCCATGCTAGAGGGCTGCATCTGGCTCCGGCTCTCTGTCTCCTCGTAGCTGCCGTAACTGAAACAGTAGAGACGCAAGTCAAACAGGACGATAAGAAGCGTTTTAAGTTAGAATCCTAGATTCTAATGATTTTAATGCAATCACACCCCATCTTCTCTATTTTGGTTGAGCTATTAAACACCATTTAATGTATTTTTACATGATGTAATTACTTCTCTACATAGCTTGTCTAGTGACACACAGTTATTACTCATACAAACTTGTTTTACTAGATGAAGATAGAAATCTAAATGTTTACTTTCCATGAAGATGAATTCTCAAAAGAGTAAAAAAGCGCTTGTATGTTTGTGCTAAGCTTCAATGATCTGACTGTTTTTGGCTCCAGGACCAGTTGTACCTGACATTGCTGTCTTCCATGTGAGGCTCATCAGGCCCGTCCCCTTCATATGACATCATGCTCTCTTCCTGCTCCATGCCCATGCGAGCTGTGTCTTGAGCCCTCCGTGGGGGTGCAGGTCGCACATCCAACTCTCTGTCAGAGTCGCTACCGCTTTCCGACAGGTGTATGGCTGTAGAGGACACACAACGACAACGTGAACGTTTGTAACACAATAATGCAGTCGCCTTATATTCTTCTTTAATTTCCCTGTTTATAAATTGCTTTATTTTTTAGTATAGCTGTCACTGTTTCAGTGCTGCAGGTGGACTTACAGGAGAAAGGGTTGTCGCCTTCTTCTTCGCTGGCATCGTCCTCTCCGTCAGACATGAGCAGGTCCTGGTAGAGCACGCTGGCCTGAGCCGGGCGGTTCAACCTTCCGTCCTCTTCTTCCTCCTCCTCCTCTTCGTCCTGGTCATGCAACCTTCTGCGCAGGGGCAGCAACATCTCCTCTTCGTCATCATCGTCCTCTAGATCTCCGTCTGCGTCCTCTGCCTAAAAAGACACCACAGACATATTAATCATTGACAAATAATTTTGAAGTAAGCAAACTGAAAAGTAAGGAAATATGTAAGTAAATAAAATTAAATATTTTAAAGAAAATGATACAGTTGTATTTCCTAAAACTGAGTGAGAATTAAATAAAAATACACAAATCATTTTAATTAAAAATCACCCATTTCAAATGAATCAGGTCACCCAACTTTTAAATGAGAATTTTAGGCCAAGACAATTAGGCCAACTGTTTAACTGTACAGCAGTGGTAACCTTAGATCAACAACATAACCTTTCAATAAATCAATATGGCCTTACAGGAGCAGGAGTCTTAGGTTTGCCATCATCTTCCTCCTCAAAGCCTTCAATATCCACATCTGACTCTTCCTCCCCGGGTCTTCTGAGGTGTCGACCCTGATGTGTAAGATAATTAAAGTCTGAGAACACTCTTAAAACAAAAGAACTACTCTCAGTTTACACTGTAATGTTATCTGTAATTTTATTGCGTCAGAAACAACTTTAACATGAGCCTGTAATGAAGCTGGGTGCTCTGAGGATAGTTTGAGGAGGGGTGGCATATAGTTGCAAGCCTCGTTTCTGTCTCTCTCCATACCTGCCCCCCTCTCTTCTCTGGAGCAACCACTAGAGGTCCCTCAGAGAACAGGCTGCTGGGCTCTCTGGGCAGACTCCCTGAAGCACCGCTGTCAAACAGATCAGCAGGCTGGCCAACACCACACAGAGCGGCACAAACACACACAAATGGAGAGACAGGACAAGATGGCAGGAGTGAAGGAGAAAGGAAACACTACAGTGAGGAAACTAGATTGTAGAGATAAAAGTCTGGAAAAGGAAAGTTAGTGCAGAGAACAGGTGAAGAGATACAAGGGCTGGGAGCACTACAAGGTGTGGCGAGGAGACTACTCCAAGGGTAAGTGGCAAGTTAAAAACAGCTAGAGGCCTAAAGTCTATTGACAATGCAGCCAGAGATAGATACCCAGGAAACCACCATTTGCCAAGCAAGTAAACAAAAACGGGGCCCTGGCTGCTCTCCTACCTGCGGTGTGTACGGTCCAGGTGTCATTGGGTCCAAACACTCCAAGTCTGCTGCATCAAGAGCTGCTTCTTTAGCAGTCGAGATGTCCTTCTCCAGCTGGGTCAAGTGCTCATCATACTGGAGGCACAAAAACAGGCAACTATTACAACACTGACTGATGTTTTTCCTACTCATAAATATACTATGAATTATTAGAAAGTCCATATGGAATAATTTTCCAAATTTCACTCTGAAGAGATAAACTTCTTCCCGAAGCAGGGAAAAATATATGTTGTCATTGTCTGAAATTAATCTAAGCGTGTGTGCAAATTAGATGGGAATTTAATAAAATGTGTCACAAAGTAACAAACAAGTCTTCACTGCCAATGTTGCATTTTTAAAAAAACTATTTTCATAACTAATAGGGTGTGTGAAGTGTGAATTTATTATAAATGTGCATTTTTACAAAATCTCTTCACATTGCACCCAGCATTGCTTTTGAGCTGTTCTGATAACATTGTAAAGCCCATCACAAAGTAACTTAGTGCATTAAGTAACATTAATAATTAATATGACTCTTCCCCTGCTATTTAAAGGGCAAACTAAAAGACTCATCATACCTCTGCCAAAGTTTGCTTGCACACATTAACAATGTCCAGGGCTGTCTTGGTGTACGGACTGTCTGGACCTGTGAAAGACACACAATGACTGGTTGTGATTCAAACATCTTTACGACCACTTTTTAAGAGACCAACCTCAGAGGTCACAATAACAGTGATGATAACACATTTACCATTGTACTTAATACTGTTGGTGTGGATGTGACTGACATCTGACAGGAATGCATCTCGATTCTGATATTTGTGTTTGGAGATGTTCTGTTGAAACATGAAATACAAACAAACACAGAGAATATTTTCTGTTAATTTTCTTTGTATTGTTGCTTTTTAAAATATCAAAGTGAGTATTTATGTTTGAAGGATGACACCTTGTGTGACTCTTACCTTGCGGATGCTCTCCAGATCCATGGGGGTTACAATCACCTTATAATAATCGGGCACAAACTTTTTGTTGACAGGATGGTGAAACGGCCACGACTGTAGTAAAGAGAGACAGATCAGTAACTTCTTCTGCATGTGAACTGATCAGTTTTCTCAAATTGATTGTTTGAAAATGGTAAGATGGGATGACTCACATCAGGCACGACCATCATTTTCTGGGTCACGATGTTGTCAAGGATGAAGGAGAAGGCCACTTGATCATCATCATCAAGCAAGGGGTTGATGGCTTTCTCCAGCCTCACCAGCCTGTCCTCTTTCTGCACACACAAAAACAGAGGGTTAATGGTTAATGTGGAGCGAAAAGGGCAGGAAGATGTGAAATAAGACAAAACGTTCACGTTAACACTCACCTCTTTTAGTTTAGAATCACACAGGTCGAGCATGGACTGTGCTACTTGTGTTATTGGATGTTTTGCACCTGGTGGATGAAACACAAGAGTTTGTCTGAACACTTTGATGTGGGTTGATCGAAATTGATCGTCTAACTGAAACCAGTGTAAGACCTGAGTCTGTTTTCAAGACATAAACATGTACTTCTAACTTTACCATTGTAGGTGGCGCTGTTTTTGACGATAACTTCCACTGCTTCACGGAACTCCTCCCTAGATGGGTACATTCGCTTCCGTACATTCTCCCTCAGCGTCTGCAGGTCCATGGGCCGCGTGATGATCTTATAGTAGTCCTTCACCACCTTGGCATTGACTGGCGTGTGGAAGGGATACGTCTGCAGAGAAAAGGCAGAGGGTAAAGGTGAGACAACAGAAGAGTAAAGAAGACGAATGGGTACACTGACATGTTGCAGTGGATGGATGTGTGCCTGATAGATCTTACGTTGGGGTGATCCCGCATGTCATTGATGATGCTCTCTAGCACAGAAGACAAGGTCACCATGGGGTCAGTGCGTCTTCGGTGGATGGCCTTGTGTGGTTTCTGTGAAAAACAGTGATAAGATCAGCTTACGGGACTCTCAGTGTGAAGTGTGTTGGAACAGGCTGCAAAACACTGCTTACATTGAGGTAATCGCAGTGCACAGCGCTGCCTACACGTCTCTTCTTCTTTGGTGGGAGCTGCTGCTTGGGGAACTTCAGCACTAAAGACTTCCTGCGCACCTCATCAGCACTGTAGGAGAAATAAAACAGTAAAAAAACTGCAGGAGGTAGAGAACAAAGTGGACACATTTTTCTTTTTTGAATGCTAGGAGAGGAGAATTGAGGATAATCTGTTACCTCTCGATGAGCTGTTTGCCCAGCACGATCTTGGTGCCCTCCACCTTGATCAGTTCCTCATTGTCATTGTGGATGACCGTTTTTTCCAGCTCCTCCTCTTGCTCCTCTGTCATGGCGACTGGGTTAGAAGGAGGGGCGTTGGTCTGATAGTACAGCGGGCAGAACTTGTTGGTCCTCATGTGTCCGATGGCTCCACAAGCGCCGCACTTTAGCTAGCGAAAAGAGGCAAACATTAAGGAACATGACCAATAATTTGCCTGTGCTATCTGATAATGATACTGAAAGAACTATACTATACATTGATTGCCATAGGTTTGCATTTAGCTGTGTACCAAAGAGCTGGTAAAGAAAGTAAAAGAGAGTATAAAAGCGAATCAGCAGGCTTACTTTTACCTTGAGGTCTGGTCTCTCTTTGACCTTCTTGGCCTTCTTCTCTGGGGGTCCCTTGATCTTGTCTTTCTCTTGGTTTCTCTTCAGCCTCCTGAGCTGCTCCTGAATACGCCGGCGCTCCTTCCTCATCTCCTCTCTGTGCTGCTCATCGAAGAGGGCGAACTTCCGTCTGCAACCACAAAGACACAAAGTACCGGCTGTTTTACATTCACTGGGCCAGCTGAGTTTGTGATGGACCTAATTAATTGGCACAAAATAAGCTCTCTGGTTTTAGCTTTAATAAGCTTCATTCGTCTTCACTGTAGAAAATATGAGACTTCAAGCTGACCTGCTTAAAATTTGATGTATTTCAGACATCCATACTCTTTTGAACCGTTCAGGCAATTTGGACAAAAAATCGATCAGTTCAGACGAAGAAAGGTTAATTCTCAGTTGGAACCATAAACAGCAGGTAGATCCTTGACCGAAAGTGCAAACCAAAGTGGGCATATCCTATTCTACAGGTCATTGTGTAGTGTGCGACACCCTCTGTTGATGGCGCATCTTTGATTACAACAGTTCTGCTCAAAACATGTTGACATAGTACAAATAATCCTGAATGGAACCGCTTCAAGGACCTAAGCTCTTTTGGTGGAAGAGGGGCCATAGAGAGGCACAAATTAAACATTTAACAATATGTTTTTAAATGTATATTGTCAGCAGTATTAAAAGAATTATTATAGTTGCAGAGCAAACTTTTAAAAAATGTCTTATGACTCACATGAATTCATCATCCTTGGTGGTTCTGATCCTGGTGTAGGCGTCGATGACTGAAGCCTTGCGTACTGTCTCGCAGCGGACATATTCCTTGCCGTCCTCATCCCTGAAGGTACGATAGATCTTCAGTCGCCGCCCTGTGGCCGAGGAGTTTAAGCTGGTGACAGAGGACGTGTCGTCATCCTTGTGGGAGCTGGTGGATAAGGCGCTGGCTATAGAGCAAAGAGACATAAAGCTTACACTTACAAACGCAAACATTTTCAAACATGTCCTTAATGCACTCTGACTTTCAGAAACTCACACAAGCCTTTGCGCCGCTCCTTGCGCCCCTTGTTGTCACGATCGCTCTCCTCGCCCATCAGCATCCTCTGCAGCTCCTTCCGCTCCTGCTCCTCCCTCTCACGGGAAAGCTGCGAGCTGGTCTTCTTGTTCTGCAGCATGTTCTCAATGTTCTTCCCCATCTCCTCAAAGTCGCTGTCCTCTGCTGAGCTGCTGTCGGTGTCTGTGGAGAGCACTTCTGTCGACTCTAATACTCTGTGGTGGGGGTGCAACAAAGAAACAAACTCAAAGTGTGTTCAGACAGAATCCTTATTAACATATAAACCTAAATAAGTGTCTCACTTGTTCTGCAGGTCAAAGATCCTCTGGCATTCTTCCTTGTAGCGTTCCTGGTGTTCAGCAACAGAGAAACGAGAGCCTCTGGCGAACTTGCTCATGGGTCCCTCGCCTGAACGCGCCTGCTCTGTGGACATGGTTCTCACCACGTCAATCACCTCCCAACGTGAGAGCTTCTTGATCTAACACACATACAAACACACAATCACTTTAACAAGCATGAGATAAGATGAAAAAACTTTCTTGCATTTTTCCAAAACCTCCAAAAATGTGTAAACACATAACTGCAAGCAGAGCTTTTGCAGATGTTCCTGTTCGAGTAGATAAATTACATGTCCTTCATCAGCATATCACCTTCGTCTTAGTCTTACCTCTTCCTCTGGAACACCAAACTTGCGCAGCAGCTGCTTGGCATTCTTCAGTGAGAGTCTCCTCAGGTCAGCGTCTGTTCCCGTCACCGTCTTCTTGGCAGGCTGTGGCTCTTTGTCATCCTGAAAAACCGCATAGGATCAAAGATTTCACCCTCTGTACTTACACAAAGCAGAGTATGTGGTGGAAGACTATTGATTTTAGACAGTCAGACCTTCTGTTGAGTGGGCTTGTTGGGCACTTTGACGTAGGAGAAACCCTCTCCGCAGCCTGTAGGGTCAGCCACACCTGTGACCTCCAACAGGCACTTCCCCTTCATGGCAGAAATGAAGGCCCTTGTTGTGTTCCATGGAGCTGTCCGCACCTAGGATGTATGAGACAGGATTAGCATAGTGACAATCTTCAGAGCTGTTGTTTTTTGTCTCAAGTCTGGCTGAGAAAGGTTTGGATCAATACCTCGTCATCAATCTTCATTTGAAAGTCCTCCTCGTTTTCTTCCTCTGGAGCAAAGAAGGATTTCTCACCGTATCCAGCATCCTAAAGAGGTATAATAATTTGTAGTTAAGCCATGCAACAATACTCTTAATTTCAATAATACTCTTTCTTAAGTGATTTAGAGGGAAAAACAGTGTTACCTTGAGTCTCTGCTCTGCCACCAGCATGCTATAGTAAGCGCAGCACTGCTCCGGAGAGACCATGGCCCGGATCTCCTCCTCTGTAGGCAATCTGAAGTCAGGCTTCAGCACCCACCAGTTAGAGTCCATCCCTGGCAAGAGGATACTGTTAGATATTTTCTCTTACCTGCAACCTCATTCAAAGATCATTGACTGCAGTATTATTAGTATTATAGTTAATGACAACAATCGAGATTTAGATTGTATACACTAATATTTTATATTTTGCTTCCTGCTTTATTGAAAATTTGCGCAAAGATTCGAAAAAAGGTAACAATATAATATGAGTACCTTTTATTTGTTGAGTATGTAATTCAAAATGTAACAACAAAAAGGTCTTTCCGTGTGATAATTCTATATAAACTATTATTTCATTGAATTTAGAGGAAAAAGTGCCAAATCATGATATGCTTTATTATCTGAATATGAAATTACCTGTATCAGGATATTAGATTTTGGTTATATTATATTGCACAGCCCTTAATTGTTGATGTAAACACAACACATTTGTGTCCTTATACTGTCCTTAGACTACATCTTACCTGCACAGTAAAATCCACTGTAGGTGTAAAAAGCTCTTTCCCTGCTCAGATTCCTGTCTGTCAATTCAAGGCACGCACACAGCTGAGCTCACACTGCTTCAGACAACACTCTCTATAACCTCAACATTGCCCTAATACAACACAACTGGGTTAAGGGTTAGTCCAGCAATGATAATGATTACTGAATGGTGCATGCACAGGGCGGGGAGGTCTACCTGTACGTTTGAAGTCAGCACAGAGTTTTAGTCGTTTCCTGATGCTGCTCTCCGAATGAGAGGGGAAAGCTTTCTTTATATCTTCCATGCGGATTCTCCGGGGCCGATCTTTGCTCTTCCAGAACAAGCGGTAGATGAACACCTACAGAATACAGATGTGACAGGTGAGCACTTGCAACGACAGCAACTCAAGTTTCTGGGAGAGGTGAGGCAAATAAACATACCTGTAGGAAGTCTCGGATGTGAGTGTTTGCTCGTTTGGAGTTGGGCCCTGGAACCTCATACAACGGGCACTCCTGACCAACTACGATAATGTCCACAAGCTCTCGGATGTAGTAGCCGTGTCGCGTTCGCAGGACCAAGAAATCAGTTTCTGGCATCTTGTGCAGGTAGATTGGAGCGCGGAAAAGATTGTTTTCAAAAGCCTAAAAGAAAAATTGTTCATTGTTAGCCATGATAACATAACATTTTCCTCATTTGACATTTTATCTGATTTTTTTTCTTTATCTCTCGTGTTGTCTAATGTATTTATGTTCTTATATTTTAAATCTTTCTCTTTTTATACCTTGTGTTTCCTTGTTAAAACAGTATTCAGAGTGGAAGTGCAAAATACATTTTCAAAAACGTTTTGACGTTGCTGACCTGGAGCAGCTGTCCAGGATGCAGAGAACCCAGGAATGGGGATGTGTGGCAGTACACAGTCTCTCCATATTTACAGTCGGGTGCTCCAGGATCCTTTCCAGGTTTCTGAAGAACACAGTAAACATACCATGTGTTTCAACAACTCTATCCAACAAACAAGTGACAAGTGGAATATACTAAACCATTCAGTTAATATTTCTAGAAAATACTATTTGCAACAGAGAATTTCCCCATTGTGGGATTAGAAGGGATTTAAAAAAAAAAAAACAAACAAACATTTTTTTTAAATGAAAAGGAAAAGAAGGAGAAAAGGAGAAATCAAGAGTAAAAAGAACAAGGATTAGACTCACCCTTTTGTAGTAGTTTTTGATCTTGGTGGCCATGCCGACTTGCATGATGAGAGGGGCATATTCTTCACTGTACTCTGCCAGGATCAGATCTCCATCTTTGCCTGTCAAGTCCTGTGGAGTTCGCATGAAGAACATGTCTCCACCTCCTGACGCCTGCCGCTCCTGCTCTCGCATCTATAGACACACACAAAACAAATTTAACACATACACTCAGTAAACCATCTTAATAGAGTAATACTGCTAGTTGTAAGCAGGGCTCTACCTTGGCCTTCTTCTTTATGTGTTTGAGCAGCGGCTGGACAGCATGGGGACCGGGCTGAGCCAAAGCTCCAAACGAGTACTTCTTCAGAGTCGGTCGATGAAACTGCCGCAGCTTCATGGGCCCCATGTGAGTGGGGAAGAAGGGCTGCCTCAGCTCCAGCGCGGGGATGGAGTGCTGTTTTAAAGGACAGGAAATTAAATGACATTCTTCACTTCAACTGCTTACATTTCACAAGTTATGGCTTTGTTATGGCTCTCATCTACTCTAACACTATCTTTATTTTTGTGGGCCCCTGTGTACCTGAATGATGTTGCCACCGAAGGTCCCCCTCAGGCCCTGCTGTTTAGGATAGTAGAATTCATCATTGGAGAGGTTCCAGGGGTCCTTCACTTCAGGCTGGGACATGTTCTGAGTTGAGAAAAAGAAACCTTATTCAATGAAGGTAATGCGAGTCAAACCTTTTCTATCTTTGAAATGAATTATTAGAATACCAAGATTTCACAGCACTGATATTGAAGAATTTAATCGCCTCGGGCATATGTATTCTTTCAATTTCATTACACCATAATCTGTTCCTTTATCATGAAGCCTTGATCTTCATCATAAGAGACATATTTTACCATTTTCTGTTTCAAATGACCCACATCTCCACTGCAGAAGCAGCCCTTGTAATCTGCTATTTCATATAATCAAGCATGAGCCGTCGCCTACCCTGATCAGGCGGCGTACCTGCTGTGGCTCGTCTTTTATCACTCCAGTCTTCCCCAGCAGGATGCGGCTCTTTTTGATTGCCGTTTCCTTCTTGTTCTCTTTTGATGGGGAGTGTGACGTCATCTCCTCCTTTTCATTGGGAATCTCTACAATAGGAAAATAGTTTGTCAAAGTAAGCAGACTAAAAATAAAAACATGAACGTGTATGGCTTGCAGCCATGCATCTCAGTGTAGTGACAACATGATTCTTTCAGATCTTCAGAAAGGTCACGCTGTGTATTTTACATCAAATTCCAAAGCGAGATGTCAACTTTGAAAAAGCCAAACAGAAATGGATATGAAGCCCGACAATAAAGGAATTATGAATATACCTAGGATAATATTTTCATCATTGGGATCCAGTGTGAGAACAGGTGGCATTAGCAGGTGATCCATCTCCTGGTCATCCCAGATAATGTTATCTTCCCAGCGACCGTACACCAACTCCTCGTTGTCGATGGGGAAAATGGAGAACCAGGGAGAGTCTTCTTCATGAGAGGCTGCGAAGGGATAAAAATCAAAGAATTCAGAAAATTAGCAGTCAGCTTGTGAGATAAAAAGACCTGGTGAATTTATTATTTGTACTAAAAAAAAACCCTCACCTTGACTATCATGGCTGTTTTTTTCCCGCTTGGAGCCAGAGATTGAAGAAACTTTGGGCATGGGTGGAGGTGTAGGTGGCACCAACTGGGAATTACTTCTGGTCAGACCTGTAAGATTAAACACATTAGACTATGTTTTTTAATTGATCAACAATTTTATTATGTTGATAGTCTGCTCTTTGTAAAAGTCACTTTTCAAACAAAATAGGGCAAACACTGATTGTTGAAACCTCTCAGATGTGGAGACTTTCTTCTTTTCCTTGTCTTACATACTAGTGAAATGACTATATTGGTTTTCTGGACAAAAAGCAATTTGAAGGAGATTGTGATGATAATTGTATCAACCAAATTCATGTTTAAACAAATTCTATGCAGAAGAATTGACAATGAAAATAATAATTAGTTGCCAAACTGATACAATTCTCTTGATGTATAGGCTACTCCTAAACGTTGTTGTGAGTATTTAAAAGAATGATTCATTTTTGATATCGGCAGGGATCTTTATTCTCAGTCCTTTGGTCTTTAAAATGTTCGAAAATAGTTTCACCTTTGCTCTACACACATGAAATATTACAGCACTCTGCTCCACCATCATTACCACTGTACACTGACACTTTGAGAATGTTGTGAGGTGTTAGCTGCCTATGTGTTTTGCTGCTACAATGTGTTTCAGGTTTTGTACACTATTTGCATTGCAAAAACAACAACAACACTATTTAAGTCTGTATTTGTTTTTCCTGGTCTTACCCTGCTGTGCGTTATAAGCATTGGCATTGCGGGTCATGCTAGAAGGCAGCCATCCCGCCAGACTGGCTCGCTGAGTCTTGGTGCCCTTGTGTTTTATGTCCTCCCCGTTCCAGATAATATCGTCCTCCCATTGCAGTTGAGTGACCATCAGGAAGAGCTCATTCTCAAGGGTTTGTTTCTTCTTATCTCCATCTCCATCTTCTTCATCGTTATTATCATTGTCTCCATCATTGCTGTCTTGCCTTAGAATCTAGAGATATATCATGCACAATATCAGTAACACTATCAGTGTAATTTTCATGTTATGGCTGCAGATGTTCATGTGCATACCTCAGGGGCAGTCTCTATTATTTCTTGAGGTGCGTCTTGCTTCTCAGGCTCACTGGACTCCTCGTCTTTTAGCTTGAACCCGTAGTTGAAGTTGCTTCCGTCCTCAGAGACACCGAGCATGTCGTACCACAGCTGGGCTGGACCGTATCTCCATTCTGCTACTTTAGGTCGAGACTCGGCCTCCTTGTCTCCATCACCACAAGTCTGCGAGAACTTTGATTCTACTGGAGCCATCATGGTTATCTGGACAGCACAGAAAAGAGTGTGAGGTACCGGTTACGATTACATATTGACAGAATACTACCAGCTAGTAATATGAAAACACTACCATGGGATATTTACCTCATCATCAGAGAGACACTGCTCTGGGGGTGGAGGGGCGGCATACTCGTAAATCCATCCAGATGTCTTCTCCTGACTCTGCTCGGTGGGCTCTCCTTCTGGAGGAGGGGTCCCCGGCTGAGGGTCTCGGTGCTTCCGCTTCTTCTTCCTGCGGGCGCTCCTCCAAACTGATGGCATGTTCTTTCCAGGACCAAACAGCCGTAAGAACCTAAGCACCTGGTAATACATCCGACACAGTGGGTGTTAGCGAACCCCTTCATTTTCAAATGATGATGAAATAAACCTGTAACATCTGTAATGATACATTTCAGCTCAGGACTGTGTCTGTAATGATGCTTTACCCTTCCAGGCCTGAACTCTGGGAAGAGCTCTGTGACACCTGGCAGTGCTTTGGCAGCATCTTTCTGCATGATGCCAGCAAGAGGGAGGGTGAGTCTATCTGGGGGTCCTCCAGCCCCTAAGCCCTGACAGGGACGGTCAGTTTCTGACTCAGAGTCTGAGGAGCTGCTAAAGTCAACCTTATCAGCAGTAGAGGATGGCGCGATGATGGAGGGAAGGATGATGCCATCACCTTCTTCTCCAACTGTGATGAGACAGTGAAGCAACAGTAAAGACAAACAAACTTCATCTTCAGATATTTGTGATCTAAAACACTGGAACATACCATTGTTGGTAAATGATCATGTTTAGTATCTGTTCTTCAGAGGCAAACTAAACCTGTGTGATTTCACTTCCTTAAAGGCTCCAGAATAGCAGTTCTGTAAACAGGTTAAACCTCTGTGGAAAAGGGCAATTTCTCTACAGGGACTAATTATAAGTCAACATGTCCTCACCATTTGTGCTCTGAGGGGAGGGTTCATCTTTCTTAGCAGATGTCGGAAGACTTGGCGGTGGTGGAGGAGGCATGAGCTTAGAATCAATGTCCTCGCAGTCTGCATCGTAGTCGTCCTCATCATCTAAGATTAAAAAAAATCTGTACATTAAAATAAATAATATACCTTAACACAAAGTTTAACAACATTTTGAATCCTTGGGAGGGATGAATTAAAGTTATGGTAAAACTGAAATGCTACACAGTGGAAATAAATACAAAAAGAGTTGCTTGGACTAAAAATATCTTTATAAAAATGAAAATTAGTTCAGATTTCTTTTAAAAAAGAGGGATGTAGGTTGATCACCTGTTTTCCTGCTGGGCTGCAAAGTCCCCATGGCCTGACGATACTTCTTTGTCTCATCCTCAGCAACCTCACTGATGTCAGAATAATCAACTGCATCGTCAGTACTTTTCACCCAACCTAGATGAAGAGAAATACTGAAAATTAACGCCCATCCTGTGCCTAGCAAAATTACTGCAAAGTTGCCTTTTATATTGAACCTAACCTGCTGCATCCACACTACCAGAGTCTCTGCCTTCCTCTTGATCTTCCTCCTCATTAGCAGTGATCTCTGTGATGAGTGAGCCCAGACCCAGAGTACCCAAACCAGCCAAATGCTTTTTGGACTCCTGGGGTGAGAAGACACAGAACAGAATGTAGGATTAAGTAATCGTACTAAGGGTAGAAAACAGTCCTGTGTATATAATGTAAAGCATGAATTCAATGAGTTTGGTGTACACCCACATTGTCCAGAACACTGTCATCCTCCAGCTGTCCATCTTCGTTGATGTTTCCAAAGAGGAAGCCAGTTAGAGAGAAAGGGCGACCTTGGTCGTCGTCACTGTCGGAGTCCGACATCCTAGATAGATAACATTTAGTTAAAGTTTAGTCATTTGGCCTATCTTCTTATCCTGAGTGGATTTACATACTAGTGAGACATCACTGTGGTCCTTGAATGATCCTGCATGTCTGACGCACCCACACTGAATCTCACAACATTGTAGCTACAGTAGTTGTGCTTTACTAAGGTTGCACCCTACTGAGGTTTTGATAACGATATTCATTTCATGTAATTTTCCTCGATTAGAAAAACGTTTCTTAACAACAAACCTCTTGAATGTCAACGTCTGAACTTAAGCTCTGTAACGGAGAAACCTAAACATGTAACTGAGTGCAGCCTTAGCTAGCTTCGTCCGCTAACCTTTAGCTAGGTTGTAGCTATATGGTGAAAACAAACTATCAGACTTGTCTAAGATGCAACTTGCACTTACCTTTCGGGACCTGACTTCAGATATTGTAGGCTCGGGTTTTAGCCAGCTTGCTGTATCAGCTGAAGGCTAATGTTAAGTAACGTTACGATTCATTAGCAGCTCAGCCAAGCAACGTTAGCTAGCTAATGTTAGATAGACAAAACAACTTGTAATACGTTAACTGAAATCTATGTAAACATATGTTCTGCGTGTGCCTGTAGCGACTCTGTGATGTCAAAATTAAAAGACGCATAGATTATTTTTAATTCATTCTTTGCACACGCTGTTTCGATATAAACTTTTGTTTTTATTTGTGTATGTCGGGAGCACTACAGTGCCGCCACCGCCTGCTAGGCTAGTTAGCTAGTGTTGAAATGACCCGGATGAACATGGTGAGGCGTTCATGAACTCCCCGTAACATGGTAATAATGTCACGTTTAGCACAAAGAAGCGGAATATCCAGACGTATTATTTGGCAATACAGCCTAACATAACAGAGCGCCACTGCATTTGGTGAATTTCTGCCTGCAATTGTCCTATAAAGTCTTTCATTTTCTTCTTTGTAAAGTTGTATTTTCCCTAAAATCCTCCTGTTCTTCCGTGGCGATGCATTTCACGGTATGCTTTGTAGCTAGCAGTTGTGTTCAATGTCCAGTGAGTGGTAACAATTCACTGTGAATTCGTGCACACATTGGTCATATGATGGGACGCCGGTGGCTGTAACTCAGTACATTCAATCAAGTACTGCACTTTACTTGAGTATTTCAATTTTATGCTTTTTTATACTCCTACTGCTCTATATTTATCGTAGCCTACTTTTTTTTTACTCCTCTACATTTGTCTGACATCTTTACTTAATAGTCACTTCTCAGAGGACCTTTTCCATCCCTTTCTGTCTATTGAAAACCATGTATACACATGAACATCTGTAGCCATAACATGTATGTATCTCCAAATGTTGGGATGTTGAATATTTGTGATACACTGAAGGATGAAATGTTAATTTTAGGATTATAAAATTCTACTACTTCTTTAGCAAAGTAACCCATTTCAAAATGCTCTTGAGTGAGCTGGTCACATTGCTGAAAATAGGCTGATCTTTAAATAATTCATAAATGTGGTTACTGAGGGCACCCTCGTGTGAGGATAAACTGAAAACTTTTCTCGCTGGTTGTTGCAGCTTTCCTTGTCTCGCAGCTACAGTAGGGCTTCTTTTAAATATTCCAGTGAGGATATTTTCCCCACACATAAAATATAAACTACTTAAAAGATATTTTTTCCTTATTGTATTTGTGCTTGTACTTGTAAAGTGCCAAGTAGCCGTCAACCTAAATGCACTAGATTTAAAATATATTAGTTTGTTTACATAATATATATAAGAAATCTCAAATCTTTAATCCTGCTCCTTTAATTAACCTCTCTAGACTGAAGCGTACGTCCTCAAGTAACATTATATTAATTGATATTAATAGTGAGTGTATATAACATGTTTGACAGCCTATGGATCCAAAAATGACATTTTTATTTGGGAGGATTCTTACCAGAGTGCAATCTTCAAACACACATCTTAGTATTGAATGTTTGTTGTACATATTTATAATGTAAGCACCATGTTTTAACCAAAGACTTTATACTACTATATCATAACTATATTAGGTCCCAAACATTTAAAAAAGTTAAACAGCTATATGTTCAATAAAAACAAGCACACAGTAACAGTTTAGCCAGTTTTAATAGTTTTAAAACACTTGGTTTGGAAAAAAGTACAAAAGTGATCCTGGACGCCACAGTATGAAACCAGCCCAATAATGCAAGGTGACAGGTGTGTTCCTTTAAAAAGCATCTTCTACAGACATGTTAATTTCAACTGGCCTTACCATACACATACTGTACTCACTAAAACACATACAAGCAATAGTTTAAATACAATGGCTGACCCCAGTAATACATTTACAAGTGATTCTTAAAAAACTAATTACAAGGAGGGGAAAAAAGAAGTCCGACCACAATGCCAACCGGTGTCTGGCAGTAAAATCATGCAGTATTACAATCGTTCCACTAAAGAGAAACAGCAAAAATCTGACAGCCTTTCAAAGTGTTCATTGGTTGTTTTATGAATTGTTACTGAGAGAGTACTCTACTGTTGAGCAGCAGCTCAGTGGTCACCCTTCCCACGTTTGCATACATTGTAAAGTTGCGCAGGGTCTCCATTGAGGAGAACTTGTCATCCACAATCAATTTAGAAAAATATAACTAATCACTATTGAAGAAAACCCCAAAATGTGGGATATTCTCTTAGTATGTTGTGAGGAAATAAAAAAGCTAAGAAATACATTTGAATAAATAAAATTGCATGACATCCATAAAAATGAAGTGGATACACTGAGTCGACAGAATGCTATCCACATATGCACACCATGCTTTTAGTTTTGGCCCGGCAGTGTTAAAAACGAGGGCTCCATCCTCCACCTCCACCCAAAGTCACATCCTAGGATCCAGTGGAAAAGTCGCCATAAAATATCTAAAATATGTTGACATTTAGAGAAAGGTTTCTTTGATTCAACGATTGATTTCCATGTACAACATGGTCTCTTGCTTTACCAATTAAGAAATAATCGATGTAGATGGCAATGAGGAAACACAGGAGGGAGACTTTCACAGTGTTACAACAATGAAGCCGTTCTGTGTTGTTACCCGCTGGCCGGCCTATTGTTAGGGCAGCAGCAGAGAACTTCCTGTCCGGTCAAACTTTTTTCCTTTAGAGAGGGCAGCCACTTGTTTCATCAGCTCCCTGTTCTTGGACTGAGGAAACAAATGATTAACTGTGTTAGAAATGACATGCATCATCCTGAACTTATTTTTAACACCTTAGTGTGGTATCACAATGCATAGCTACATTGCAGTTCACTTGAAATGGCTGTGATTTTAATGGCAGTAAGCACACTAGCTGGCTTTAGGACATTACAGTTTGAAAGAAGTTATTACAATCACTTATGGTAGCCATCATTCATCAAACGCTACAAGCTACATGGGTTTCCTTCAACTGCTGACTGTACTTATATAAACCCATCTGGTGCGTCAAAGACAGAGCGCACATAGACCACATCCACCACAGAGTCACACTTACAAAACAACCATAATGAAAATTTACCTCTACAGAGTTTGACAGGAAATGGCTTAAATGATGCACCCATTCGTGTCCATAACAACAGACTGAAAACTTACGCAACAAGTGATTCATCCGAGTTTCACACTAACACATACATGGCACAAGTGTGATACAGGACCAGGCACTGATGATATAACTAATAATAATACAATGTGTGTTTATATACAAATGAATGTTGTACTTGAAACAATAATCTCAGGAAGGGAGATTTAGATGGGACTAGCTTTGCTTGAGGGTATCTGTACTGGGCTTTTAAGAGCAGATAAAATAGGCTGGTATTAGTTAGCTGGTGTTAGTGAATGTGAGAAATGGCCAGGCTTTAGTAATGATTCTATTACAACACCTCATTGGACCCGGCTCATCAGAACATTTGGATTCTAAACTTCTTCAAACCCATATGACCTATAACATTGTACAAAGTATATATAAAAGTATTTATAAATATAGAAATGAGTAGTTTGTAAAAACTTGGGTAAGACAGCTGCTGATTGAAATTTGATGTGCGTCTATTTGTGCTTTGACAGTTCCAGTGCTTGGAGAGGCCGAAAGAGACGCAAGATACTATATTATATTGTTATACGACATTTGTTTTAATTAATTAAGTTTAATTATATTTAACATTGAAGGAATCCCACGTGTGGGGTTTCCAAGGTTAGTGAATCTTGATTCAAACTGTGTCATAATTGTGCAGCCCTACAGTAAATACAGATTGTATGTTTTTGAGTGCAGACTGATCATTAATTTTTTTTTTCTTTTTACACCGCCAGTCCTGCACCAAAATAACACCAGATCTTTCTCACCAAATATTCTACAAGCACTTTGCGACATGTCACTTGTGCATATGTAGTTTCCTACCTGCTGTAGCTCCATAGCATCTTTGTGTGATTTCTCCATTTGGTTCATCTTCACTCTCATGTTGGACTCCTGGTACTGAAAGTCGGCTTTCAGCTCTGTGAGCTGTAGAAGAATTTAATAATCAATACTTCAAAAAAACGTAAGAAAACCAACAGTGATGACTCATTATTGTCGAGGTGCTACCTTGCGGTCCTTCTCCAGAATGGTCTGATCCCTCTGCTGCAGAAGTCTCTTCAGTGACATCACTTCCTCTTTCAGCTGGCTGATGAGGATGAAGTTGTCTGTTCCTCCAGAATCCATCGACTGGGTGATGGAACTACTGTTGGGAGAGAAGAAAGAGCTTGAGGCCAGGAGAATAAATGTGACACTTTGTGCTTTCCCAAACAATTACAATACTTATTGTACCTGTCCCCGTTGGATGGCTTCATCTCCAGTTTTGGTTTCTTCTTTGGAGTCTCCTTCTGGATTGAAGACGATTTATGGCTGCAAAGAAAATCAAAACGTCAATGTACAATTTGTGCCTAACAAGTCAATTGATGCTTTGTTTTCTGATGTATATTAAGTGGTTCAAATGAAAAGGAAAAGTTTTACCTCTGCTTCCACAGTCCCTGCTCCTGCTCAGGACTCAAGCTCCCACTCAGCCTGCGAATGATAAGTTAGCTGTGAGTTGCCTGGATCCAATTATCTAAGTTCATTACCACATAATGGCACAAAACAGACACAAATCTCTTCATTATTCTGTGCTAAAAATCAACAGTCTGGCTCGGCATCGCAGGCACTGTGAGGGGGAGAAGTGACACAACAGATGACATACTTGTGATGAGAACTGCTGTGTCTGTGTTGGTGGTGGTGGTGATGGTGATGAGGTCTGGAGTGGTGGTCTTTCTCGTTCAGGGAAGAGGAGTTGGAGGAGCCGAAGCCCTTCCTCTGCTCCTTGGTCTTCTGCAGGACACGGCGATAGGACAGAGTGCAGAGCCAGCACAGCAGTTTCCCATCCACCTGTAAGACAGGTAGGAGCCAGTGGTTCATGAGACTCGCTTTAACACACCTGCTGTCAAATTATGTGTGTACGGTTCATACCTTTCTCCTGCCCTCTTCCTTGCGGTCGAAGGCGCACTGCTGTTTGCACTGCTCACAGGTCTGTGGGGGTCCATATTTCTTCTCTGAGTTAGTACAACGCTGGCACTTTGTCCCAATAAAAGCCGCAATGATGTTACAGTACTGGCAGGGTTTGGGCTGTAAAGACAGACAGAAGATGTGATGTTAGAGAAATTTAGACAAGAAAAATAGCTGGAATTTTAGTTGAAACCATTAAAGAAAAAAATCCAACGAAAGTCATAAACAGATTTTATAGAAATAACAGTTTTGACATTATGACATCCATATTTTGTGTTGCAGATATCAACAGAAGTTAGCATGCTATCAAGCTAGCCCTAGCCCATCCTGTAAACAACAACAGTCCCTGGGGATCCGTACTCCCATCCTGGACTGCTAAATGCATGGCTAATTGCGCTAACTAACTAGCTACAGTTAGCAGCAGTTAGATATTCTGCTGATTTGCAGCCCCCTATTTGTTTTCAATATGAATTCAAGAGGAAGCCAATTCTTACATATTACACCTCTAAGTAAGCATTTTCATGCGAGAAGACAGACACACACTAACATGTGATATGTGCGACTTATATGAGTGGATGGAAATCAGAGTAAAAGGTTTATCAGGGAATAAACTTGGTACTCACGGTTCCAAACTGTTTGACATTCTGGGCACATTTCTTGCAGATTGTATTGGTTTTGCTGTAAACAATAAACAGGGGTTAACATCCAAAGAAGTTCACTTTATTAGCATAAATAAACACTGAAATTCATCAGTGGGGGTGAATATATCTCACCTCTCCTGCTGGAACTCAGATCTGCAGTATGTGCACTTCACTATTGGATGTGCGATGCGACACTCCTGTGGTGACAAAGCAAAGGAATGTCAGTGTTCTCGTGAGCGTCTGTTGGCAAAGGCTGCTGAATAAATTCCAAAATGGACACATCGGAAAACAAGCTGTGAAATATAACCACAATCTCGATGTTTGTTGTAAAAACACCTCGTGGCTACAACATCTGTGGAAATGCCAACACCTGATTATTTGGGTGAATGCAGAAAATAAAGACTACCATGTGACTTTAACTGCCATTCTCTAATATTTGAAAAACCTTGATAGAGAAACTGCACTATAGTGACACATCAGTTGACCTTGTGCTTTAACTATCCTGTGCAAAAATATTATGAGTGTTCAAAGGGATAACTCTTTCCACTTTGTATATATAAAAGAAAAATCAGTGCACACTTACAGTGAGGCAAAAAAAATGTGGGAACAGAGGGCTTGTTATTGCATCAAGGCTCTGAGACTGCCCCCTCTATTAAAAATGTCTGTTCCTCAGCTGCAGCTCTACATCTGAAGCTCCACAAGAGCAACAAGTTGGCAAGTATGTGCACTGACGGCAGTGATTTTAGTGCTTCGTGAGTCCACATTTAGCAGGTGGCGTTATTGTGTTATTAACGTTACTCTTGAATAAACAACATGGTCGGGAGGAATGATCTAAACAAGGCTGGTTACTGTACCAGCGCTTCCAGGTTGGAAAGATAAACCCCTGTTACATAACCTGAGCCTGCCTAACTTGCCGCCCGTCGTTACACCATCACATCCAGTCGAAAATAACACTCGGACACTTTCACTCTCTGGATTGTTTGTGTCTTGTTTGTGGTCACACACAGACACAAATAACGTTACCTTGCACAGCTGCTGGCCCTGCGACAGCTCCTCGAAGGGGTACCGCTGGTTACACTTCGTACAGGCGTACAGAGCCGATGTTGCCATTCTCGCCCAACTAATGTCACCGAGCTAGAAGAGGTTAGCGGAGTCCGGCTGCAGACTGAACGGATTAACGGCGCCGTTTCCTTTCTAGCCGCTTGCTAATTGAGAGCTAAGAACACACACACACACACTATGTTGGCATCCAGCGTTAGCTAACGTTAGCTAGCTCGGCTAGGTAGGGCAACACAGAAATAGCTTAGCTGGAGGGAGAAGGCGAAGAACAATAAACTCAAAATATCTGGTAGCTCTCACTGCTCGGACGTTAGCCGCTCAGACTAACTTAATGTCGATCGTTGGTGACGCGGTCACATGGGCAATCCGCTCATATAGATCTGGCTATTTCTGTTAAGTTTCCACTGTTCTCGCCAAGAAATGTATTTTCCTGTTTTCCTTCTCTCTTTTTTGTATCGACGCCGTCGCGTCGTCGTCATGTAACCGGAAGTGGCTGAGGGCTCCCAGAAGAAGAAAGGAAACCTATCGCGACAAAACATCCGTCCGCGGGATTCACATTTTGAAATGCGCAGAGCCAATCACATGTCCGGATTCATTCAACACAGCTCCACATTCTGGATAAACATGTCATTAATTTATGCAGTTTTTAACTAATTTGCTCTCTAAATTGACGAATACACCAACTGGAAGTTCAGCCATACAAACACTGGACACGTATGTTATTATTCCACCAGGTTCGACTAGTCTTGTGTCTTTTAATGTGTAATTATTGAGTCATTAATGACACATTTTTTCATATTCTTCTGAAGTCTGCTAATTCTTAAGTTTCTACTATGATGACCAACCATGCTTCAGTTCAATTAAGGTCCCGAAAGTCACAAGATAATCACAAGTCGGAAAATACATTTGCAACATCTTTTAAATCCTACAGTGCGTGGCCATGTAGATAAATTACCATTATTTTTCATTTTTTGATTCATTAAGGAAACAAACCATTAGTGCCACTCTGTTTTTACAGTACACATACCCGTTCATTCCATACATGCAGGGTACTCATAGGCCTATTGTTGATTAATTTGTAGTATTTAATTTATAATTTTGTCTGTGTATGGCAGAGCTTTTGTGCACATCAGCCTGGCCTTTCCAGACAAGATATGTTAAAGAATGTAGCTACTATAGTATCATACTGGGTCAATGTTTAATGTCTAGGTTAGCACATCATGCTTTTCTCAGCTTCCCCTCTCCCATCCGTGTGTGACTCCTTGGAATCAGTTGCTTGTTAATTAAAGTTGCATTATGTAAGAATTTGAGTTAAAGTCATTCAAGTTAACGCAAGTTATCAAGAAGTAACAGTTTTGACATTATGACATCTTTGTATTGTGTTGCAGAGATATCTACTTAAGTTAGCATGCTAACCAGCTAGCCCCGACCCATCCTGGTCCAAAGCTCCTGTGCTAGCAGTGCAAACACCAACATCCCTCTGGTACCCGAGCCACAAGCAGGGGCTGCTAGCTGCACGGCTAACAAAGCTAACTAGCTAACGGCAGCTACAGTTAGCAGCAGTTAGTTATTCTACTGATATGCTGCCCACTCTATTTTTAGTTTTAGATACGATTTCAACAGGATGCCAATTCTTACATATTGCACTTTTAACAAAACACACCCAGGGTATGAATGTGTGTTTTCATTCAAACACCTTTTTTAATAACACAATACAAACAGAAAAAGTTGACTACTTAATATCAGCACTTTTATTAATTAAACATTTTGACGTTTGACAGGACAGTTTGACATTGCTGTTGCCTGCAGTTGATCAATTTCCAAAATCAAGTTTTGAAGCAATGACATGAATACAGCATTGCAGTGTCATCTGAACCGTTTGGAAAAACAGTCATACTTATAGTACTTAGTCATACTACAACTGTACATATTTAAAGGGCAAGAAATAAAAACCAAAATAAAAAGCGGCAGTACAACTTAATTTTAAACAGGCAAAAACTAAGAACAAAAGTCAAGGGAAGTATCTTAGTGTGTAAAGGATGCCTTACAGGCAATTTAAGGCTATAAGTCTAGTATTTATGAATGAGAGTTAAACAGCTTGAATATGACTATGCTAATGTTAAAGCCATTGCGGTCTAATATTACACTCCAGCACAGTCACACTGTAAATTTCAGACTTCTAAATCACTTTCATATTTCTTCAAGGCACTCTTTTTCTTATATTATGGCAAGACCATATTCATAATTAAATATAATTAATGCTAGTGTAACTGGGATTCTGCTACCATTTGATACCCTAGATACTGAAACCAGGGCGTAGTGTTCACACCAGACTAATGTGACAAACCGTACTGACTCCTTGAATTTGAGTCCTGTGTTTATTGCAGAGGAAAGGATAACTAACACCGTATTTACTGTTTGACCTTGGCGTTTAAAGGCGTACACATATACGCGCACGTTTTGCTAGTGTTTCTCCCAATCAGCTATTCACAGCAAGGCACAGATTAGTTCCATTATTAGTTGCTGCCTATAAATTAATATTGGCTGACACTAATCTGTGAGAAATATTCACACACAAACATTTTGAGTACATGAATACCAACTGGAAATGAACTATTGCATATTCGGCGTGGCTTATTAATATTGCATGGCGACATCTCTGATCAATGACATGAGTGTGACATGAGTGCGTTGGTGATCCATAAATATAAGTCTGGACTAAAAGCATAATAAATAATGTTAACTAGTTAGAAAAATGAAACTTACAAAACTTGTAACTCACTCAATGAGCAAAATGCCATACATGACACATATGCACTCGTAAACAAAAAAAAAGATATTTGGTCACAACAATCTAAAACTTGTGGAGACAACGCACCAACATTTTTTAATGCACTCTATGACTATTTCTTAATATTAGAAGAAGCTAACATTACAGCCCTTTAGCTACATTTCTGATTATTTAACAACTCCCAAGCCATTTAGTTTTGTTGTCGTACTATATGTTTGAGCTCAACAGAATTTTTGCAGCAATGTAGATCTTCACAATTGGTTCAACGGTATTGCTTCAAATCAAGATCTAACAAACATTTGCAGTGTAGAGGAATGAAGTGAGTGTTCCTATAAAGTGTATAAGGCGTATATAATTTACCCGCGTAATATTTTAGTGTACTTACAAAAACGATCAACACTGATTGTAGGTAGTTTGATATGCTAAACAGTACTCACTATTCCGCATACATGTCCTCTTAACCGTGGAGTACAATATGGCTGTGGTAAAGCAATCTGAGACAGACACTCTTCTTTTGCAAGCAGACTCTACATGACCTGTGAGAGATGCAAATACAGTGATCTGCTCAATTTATGTGGTAGTTTATGAACGCGGTGTGTCAACCAAAGAGGCAGTTTGGCGCGCAGGTCCGGCCTACTGATTACTACTGTATGGCACCTTCTCACAGGTGAGATTCAGCTTCTGCGACCGCCATGAGGGTCGACCTGTGTCAAACGAAGGTCTGCACCGGAGTGATGGAGCGCGTGGGGGAGCCCGCCCGTTCAGAGGAAGAGGAGGCCGAGCGATTAGTCACCTCTCGCTGTAACTCGTCCACTCTCTTCTGCAGCTCGGCACGCTTCGCCAACAGCTCTTTGTACCGCTGATGAACAGGTTCCTGGCCAAGACAAAAACATGTTTAAGGCTCAAGATTAACGACTTAACTGTAGCAAGTATGGAGTGCAGAAAATCCTCTTTGAAAACAGGTCTTCAGACACTTTAACATACCTGAGGTCTCATGCGAGGGTTCCAGCGAATGTAGTAGCCAACCCAGAGTTCCAGGTGACGTAAGCTGACTGCAGGGAACAGCACATGGTTGGAATAGTTCACATACAAAGGATTGGTAAATTCCTCCAGCTGGCTGTTTATGTACGACCACAGCGACACTGTCCTCTTGGGAATCTCCTGTCAAATAAAACATGTAGTTTTCATGATAAGATACATTTTATTGATACCACATCAGGGAAATTCATCTGTAACAGCACCTAAAGTGCCAAAAGCGGAAGGAAAAAGTGATGAATGAAAGTGAAGCAAGATAAGGACATGACAAAAATAAATCTTTTTTCAACAGAAACCGCAATCATGACTTACTTCCTTCAACCTCTGCTGTTCGCTGTTGCACAAGAATGTCCCAAACAGGCAGCTGTACAGGTGGTCCAGGATGGTGACCAAGAAGTATTCGTTGAACTCAAAAGCTGCAGGAAACTTCAAGAAAAACAACTTCATTAGTGTCCTTGTTGTTATTCTGGAGAATTTTTTCACACATCAGCAACACTTATGTCTTACCTGCCGAGTCAACTGCCACACACAGTCAATGAACTGAATGAAAACAGGTGAGCGGTCTGCGTCTGTGTGGTTCTTATCCCCATGACCGATACGCTTAAAGACAAGACAGAAGAAGAGAGGGAATCAGTGATGCAACTGGACAGGTACCTTGGTACCAAAGTGCATTAAAGTTTGTTTACCAGCTGGAAGCGGTGACCGAAGCTCAGCCACTCCTTCTCGAGCAGCACCTCAAAACCGCGGATGGTGCGGTAGTAACCGTCCAGCATGAGCATGGCCAAGGACGTGAGCTGGCCTGTGCGGTCCCAACCATCACTACAGTGCACCACCACCGAGGTTTTCCCGGACTCCACCTTGTCCGCGACCCGCAGTGCTCCTGCCATGATCAGCTACAAACACACATGCCTTGTAATATCATTATGTTACTTTTACTTTATATTTTTTGGCACTAGTGTTAGCATTTACTCCTTCTCCACTCTATATTTTCTACTCTATTGTTTCTTATTCTTTTGTTATTGTAATTTCTGGTAAAAGAATTTCTTTCAGGATTAATAAAGTTCTATCTAACTTCATTTTACATACAACAACTTGGTCAACAGGCTGAGAATCCTCATTCATCTCATAGTCCACAGTCGCAGTAATGCATTATTAAGCTCACCTTGATGTGCTCAAGCCAGTGCGTGGACTCCAGATTGGAGAGCCAGCGGGAGTCCTCGATGTTGGGGTAGACCACATCCTTCAGCTTGCGGAGCGACTCTCTCATCACATGGATGTTGTGAATATCCAAGAACACCAGCTCAGCATTTTGATACGCATCCTCACTTTCATAACCACCACCTTTCATCTGAAGAAGAAAAAAACAAAACAAGTCAAGTCAGGGTAGGAAAGATGTTTTTTCTTTTTTAAATATTCCTGTTGTTAATTAAGATCTGCAAAACCTTGTTGGCAGCAGCGTTGACACTGGGCCTGGCATCAAAAATGAAGAGTTTATGAGACTGAGCATTAGCGTCCATGATCGCCTGGAGGTATTTCTCATCCTCTTTGCTGCGCTTCCCGTTCACCCCGACCATGGGCTGACTGCAGCGCGTCACCGTCGCCTGGCTCTCTGGATGGATCCATGACAACACCTGAGAGAGCATCACGTCATATTACCACAGGTGGTCAAACACACCAGCTGCACGGGAGAGAATAATGGGATTCATGTTAAAGACTCACAGGTATCCGTCCCTTTGCTCTGAAGGCAGCCACTCTCTTCAGCTCTTCGTCCGGTATGTTGACAGGCACCGCCAGAGTCGAAGGGTAGGTGTCACAAACCTCATAGTGATCGTTTACTTTTGTTATCCTCCAGCTTTCATTGGGTATACCCTTTAAAAACATGCAAGCCACCCATGTAACAAGCTTTCTCTACGATTGAGCAAAGCAGTTTGATCGTGTGATTTCAAATACCTGTCTTTTGTATTCTGTGACAGGGTCGTACACCTTCCATCCATTTTCAGGAAAGACTTGCCCGTATTCAAAGGCAAAGATTGGCTGTGGAGAGTGGGAGAGAAACTTATCAGTCAGCGCAGACAGTGCAGAGCTTTAGTGTAAGGGACAGTGTGGCTGAGCATCACTCACCAGCCCGTTGGAAACAGGAAACGCAAATTTCATCAGCACTTCGAAAATGGACTTCCTGAGTGTGTCCTCCATTTGCTTGTGTGCAAATCGTAGATTACGCATATCCTGTGCAGAGCAGCAGGTCATGGTCAACTCAGGGATCATCAGCAGTATACGAATATGATAGTAAAGACACAACACGCAGGAAGTGGAGGTTCTTGTGATTGTAAACTTCTGATTTGCCATATAAAACAAGTGTAACTATACTAGACCATTACCAAACATAACTCACCTTGCAAACCAGCCCATAGGACACATCACGGCTTGCATTTCCAATCTTTTCCACACGACTCACCACCCCGAGTGGCAGGTCCAGCACAAACGCTGGCTCCTAGAAACCAAACGATATCCAGTATTAACAAAAGAAATGATTCCTTCAAAATATTTGCAGTGCTTCTTTAAAAAAAAAAGTTCACTAAGCATACCCTGTCGATGCATTTGAAGAAAAGTCTGTAGTTGGTAACTGTCACTGTTCCCCTCATTGCTCCAATGAAAGGACAGAAGTAGGTAATATCTTGGGCTGAAGATTAAAAAAGAATATTGATTTAGCATAATATGGAAAATGTATTGTTTTAGTGTGGTAGAAACTGCCCTGCCTGCATACTGATGCAAGCAAGCTGTTTTGATTTGAGCTGTGATTGCAGCAAAGAGAGAACCTACCCATGTCTTGCACCATTTCATTTGGAAGTAACTGTGGTTCCTCTTTGTCTGAATCTCTGAGCACCTTCTGGAAACATTACACAAAAATAAGAGCTGAACACTGAGCAGTCTCTTGACCTGACCCATCATAAAACATTATTCAAAGACACGTGTTGGTGTAGTATGTAGTTCAAAAGATAGCTTACCTTAGCAGTAGCTTTGGGCTTAACCTGAGGGTGCAGAAAAGAGGAGAGTCATGTTTCGGTCATTATCATTAACAATTAATAAAGCAGCAGGATCTTAATGAAGTACTTGCAGGATACTTACCCTGAGCTCTGGAGAGAGCTCTGCAGAGGTGGACACAGAGTCAGAGGACATGGCTGAGGGTGGCTTGGCCTGGGCAGACCGGTCAGAGCGAGAGGTGGAAGTACTGGTGAGAGATAACGTGACAAATGATCAGAGGAAATACTTTGTCTGAGTAGGGTGTAACTGCAGCTATTCCTCATTTCAACATTTTATGAGCGGAGTAGAAGCTTTTTTTTAATGTTATTTAGACTAAGTACACAGACTAGTGCTTAGTTCTTTATTTATTTGTCACTTGAAAATTAATAATCAACAGTCCTGATAATCAATTATTGTGAGAGTCATATAGCAAACTACAACGCCAAGCAATATCTGCTGTGGTTCCAGTATAGGGCTGCTAATGACTATAATGACTAGGATAACTAATGATTATTTTCATTGTCATCTAATCTGTCAGTTATATTCTTGATTAACTGATTAGTTGTTTAGTCTATAACATGTCATAAAATTGTGAAAAATGTCAATTAGTGTTTCTCAAAGTCCAAGATGACATCCCCGAATGTCTTATTTTGTCCACAACCCAAATGCATTCAGTTTACTGTCACAGAGGAGGAAAGAAACCAGAAAATGTTCACATTTAGGAAGCTGAAATTGGAATTTTTTTTCTAGATTATCAAAATAATGTATTTAGTGGTCGACACAAATCGATTAATCGTTGCAGCTCCAGCTTCTCAAACATGAGCACCTGCAGCTTTTCTGTCTGATAAATTTGTCAGTTGGGTATTTGAGTTTTTTTCACAGCTCCTCGGGCAAAACAAGTCATTTGAGGGCGTCACCATGAGCCATAAGAAATTCTGATGAGCATTTTTTTTTTCCATCATAATTTTGTGGTGCTTTGTAGTCCAATCGATTAACTGACTGGTTGAAAACATAATCAAAAGCTCAGTCGATAATGTAGCTACTAAGGATTTAGCTGTTTTGGTCAGGCTGAGTAAGCAAATACACGACATTACCTCGGACTCTGATACATTCTCAAAGGACATTTGTTGTATTTTTCACCATCTCACAGTGTAAATTACTCGTCAAGGCTTCACAGGGACAGCAGCCATTATATGGTGCCCTAATTTACTGTCAACATCAGTGGTCGTTTCATGACAGTTTGTTCACCAGCTTACGTTATTGGTGGTTTAACAGTCACTTCTGAAAAGTGTTTTAGGATTAGACATGGTCATGAAAAAAATAAAACACAAACAGATATCCTCGTGTTACTTTGAAAACTTTTATCTAGCTCTAAAAGCCGTGTGTTGTGGTGGGATTAGCTACCTGGACAATGAATCAACACTCGGCTGTCGGGAAGAGGAGCGCTTCGAGCCCAAACTGTCGACGCTCCCGCTCTTCTCCATGTTCTCCTGCCTCAAAGTATCTGGATAAACCGCAGTGTGCGCTGGAGGACAGTGTATCCTGTGAAGAATGTCTTTAAATCCCCCCTCGGACTACTGTAAATCCCCACACACAAAAGGAAGCTGCCATCTTTTCCCAGCAGTCTCCCAATCCCTGTCACAAGGAAGCGAGTGTCCGACATGGCGCCCCCTGCCGGCTGCCTCGGACATCGACCTGTGCCATGCCGCCTTCACTGCTCCTCTGAACGCCTTCGTACAATATGTTCCACCCGTTTGTTTTGAAACGGCGGATAATATTTCAAAAGGATAACCACGGGTTGCAATGCACTAAAAACTGAGCAACATCATATTCCTGCTTATTTTCTGAAAACACCATAAGTACACATCATAACTTTGTACATCTTTGCAAGGTCTCAAAGTTCCCAGTTCCATGATATTCAGTAAATGCGACATCTGTATGACTTCATTGTTTTAGTTTTTTGTATCCACTTGCTGCTGGATTACTACTACTACTACTACTACTACTACTACTACTACTACTAATAATAATAATAATAATAATAATACCACTACTACTACTACTAACACTACTACTACTACTACTAGTACTAACACTACTACTAAAACTATCACCACTACTACTACTAATAAAACTACTACTTCTACTATTACTCAAAATGTGTTAGGGTTTATGGGATACCAGATTCTTATTCTCTATCTTATTTGCATTCAAATATTAAAGGTTGAATGTGTGTATTTCATAATTTTTTGGTTTATCCCGACATTTTTAAGAAAGCATATCATTAAAATGAATTGTGATAATTAGTTCAGTGCGGCATCCAGTGCTGTACTGGCTAAAATGTCCAATGTAAACTGATAAAAGGTGAATAAACTCTGTTTACAGAGACTGAAACATAGTTTATTCACCTTTTATCAGTTTACATTGGACATTTTAGCCAGTTTTAGACACTCATTGTGAACACACTTTTTTAACTACCTGTCCACCAAGGCCTGTGGTCTTGGGTAATTCTGTCATCCACGGAAAACATTGAAACAATTATTTTCAGTTCTTGTGTTTTGTTTTTAATTCCTCCATATGTATAAACCATCCTTGAGTCCTTTGAAAGGCATTATAAAGGGCTCATTTTTACATGATTTTACATACTCACGTGGGGAAATGCATGACATTTCCAAAGACAATGCGTCAAAATTGTTCTGGATACTTAAAAATTATTATGCTTGGCATATTGTTGAATTAATGTGATTGGTAATCAGGGAAAATAATCTCCATGTACTTCCAAATTGTTAAAAAAACAAAAAACATACAGCACGTGTACACTGATAAATAGAGCAGCTACAAACAAAGGATTGTAATAGGGTTGTGATTATAGATTTCAGAAAAAACAAACTGGGTTTTACAGCAGCACTCAACTTTGGAAGGTCACTAAAAACTCCTTTCATCATTCTTCAAAAGTCAATCAAGAGATTCTTGTGAGCCATTTTAAACACAAGTCTTTGTTTATTGAAATGAAATTTTTAAAAAATCCTACAGAAAGACAAGGATGGAGCTCACCAACTCATTTATATACAACATTTTGTGTGTTGACTGTACAAATACTAATGAATTTGAATACAGAATGCAATTGAATGCCATCTATCATTCTTGGGACAGAGGGCTGAGACCAGAGAAATGAGACATAAAAAAAAGAAGAAGCAATAAATGAAGACACACCAAGTCCTTTACTTTACATATTTCTCCATAAATTTCTTGTGGAACTCTGAGCGCAGCGTGTCATTGACAAAACGTTTCTCCTTTCGTGCTTCGTCCACTCCTTTGGCGCAGTTCTTGAACACAACATCATCATCCCACCTAGAGACATATTATCAAAGTGTTGGTGATTAGTGGGAAGTGAAGAGAACATCTTTCTTTAAATAAAAATCTTATATTGTGCATAGATATGTGTGTTTGTGAGATACCTTCTTTTCACCCTGAATGTGTTCTGAGTCGGGTTCATCTGTTGTTGCTGTTGTTGTCCTGCCAAATTAATCAAGGGATTGCCACTTAAGATATTCTCCATGCGAATCCTCTCCTCCTCTGCCTTTTGCTCTCGCTCCTAAAATGGCAGCAAAAGAAACATATTCACTCAACACAACAAGGTAATATTTATCCTCTCTAAAATCATTCTTTTGTTGATTGGGCTTTCAGCAGGTCTGAAATTAGCATTTACTTTGCGTTCTTGCTCTTCAGCCCGCTCCTTCCTGATCTTCTCCAGTTCTGCCATAAGAGCTGCAGTGTCATCGTCATCGCTGTCCTCCTCAGAGTCCTCGTCCTCATCATCCTACAAACAATCAAGCATCATTGGCGAGGGACCTTAATGAATGCTAATCACCACTAAGTGTCCACAAGGTGTTGCAGTGCACGCACTTACATCAGTGAGAGGGTCATCAGCGTCCAGGTTGGCTGCTGGGATCTGATCCAGTCTGGGCCTCTTTGAAGAGGATGACGAAGATGATGACGATGTGGTGTGCTCTGGAAAATTAGGGTCAATGCACTTAGTATACATATGGATGTTTTGTTATACAGTATGCTCCTGACCATTCACCACTCCCTATTCTTTCAGATTCATTAACTTACTGTGTAATATACACATGAAGACATTTTTAATAAACGTTACGTCTAACATCGGCAGTAGGACCAACCTCTTGGTCCCCTCTCTCTGGTCTTGTCACGTGCAGCTACACGCTCCCTCTCCTCCAGCTCTCTGCGGAAGTCACGGGCACGCACCTCCTCAGGGACATCCTGGGTAGGTTGCCTGAGAACAGGGGTAGAAAATTTGGAGAGAAAAATAAATATATATATATAATTTTACTTCCAGCATAAAGTGAGCAGATAGAAGATTTTCAAACTGGATCAAATTCAGTTCCCTGGCTAACCCGCCAGCAGTGAACTCACCGGCACACTGCTTACAATCCAGAACTCAACTCTGTACTGACCTGTACTTGATCTTGGTGTGACCCGGAAGATCTCGACTGGAGTACTGCTTGGACAGGGCACTCAAATCACCTTCCCCTTTACCCCTCCCTCCTCTCGCTGGCTCAAATGTTGGCCTTGCAGCTGTAGTCATCTTTGATGGCTCTGCTGTGGCAAAACGTGAGGAGAAGAAACAAGATGAAAACCAAGAAATGTTCAAAACAGCACACACCAAGTTCCTGACACAAACATAACGCCAACTTATGAATTACTGAGCAGCCGTGCCCTCCTTTCAGTCTTTTATACTGCCATATATGTTTTAACCCAACAGAGATTATGGAGATTGGTCAATCATCATATATGATATATATATCAACATATATGATTCTCCCATTACAGTCAGACAGGATTAATGACTTCTGTTGCTGAAATCACAGATTTTCCACCTGAAACATGAATTAATATTCATCATCGGTTCATATATTAAATGATGGAAGAAACTTCAGCAATAAGCTACAGCCAGCAACAAATTAAATCGGTCAATAAGCGTTTTGGCCGATGAGATTAAAAACTGTAACGCCCCGGTTATTATTATCATGTCTTTGTGAGACACATACCCTCTATTATTGGGCAAATAATCTGGTTTCTTATTATTGATAAAGTACAAAACACAAGGTAGCCAGCTAGCCACTATAGCTAAGTTGTTAGCAGGCTAACCTGCTTAACATCGCTGTTAAGGAGGAAAACAATGCTATTTCGCCCCTCCGACTGATTGAGTACCATCAAACAACGAATAATTCTTAAAGTTGTTTTTTTCAAAGTTAAACTGAAATTCTAATTACTGTCATTTTAGTAATTAAGTTTGTATTAATAAGACTCACGACGCTGCTACCACACGACAAAAAGAAGCCCCGACACAGGGTGTGACGTCACTTCCCGTAGAAACCTGCCAGTGGAAAAGATGCATTCAAGAACACTCGGAAATGTATAAATCTACTTACTAACTAAACGAACAATTTTTTAAAAATTATTTGTCTAATTGATGCTCAAACAATGCGTTCCTGTGATTAAAGCGTAGAAGTCTTAATAAACTGAAATTATGCAGTTCTAAATCTCATCAGGTACTCTACCTTTGCAAACAGTTAGGGAGAACAAATAAAGTAAAGTAAAAATGTGCAGTGTTGTAGTGAGGGAAGAAGGGGCCAGATAGGATCAGATGATGCATTAGAATGCAACCTGTCTCTGATGTTATCACCAGCTCCAGTTCAAGGAGGTCAGTAAGCACATACATGTCTGTTATGTTACCTTTAATCATAAACCACAGTTAGTTTAAAGCATGAACATATGGGTTTTGGTTGTCCAGTTTATCATTTCAGTGTGATGTGTAATACATGGCATGGATGCGTTGAAAGTCACAAATTATGTTTTGGTTGCATTGTAACCCTAACTGCCAGGTGTTCAAGGTTGTATTATGGTTCTTCAGGTGCGTGTCAGGCAATTCAGATGGAGTACACATAAGTACACATAGCCAAAGCAAAATGTCCACAGGAAAACAAATCTATAAAGTTGTCAGTACCTTTCAATGTAAAATGTATTGGCCACAAGGGTGGATTTGTCACATAAATCATAATAAAATACATGAACAGACATAAGAGAACAGTTGGAAGTCGGTAAAAACAATGCACACACAATTGTATTCCCCTGTGTTGGCGCAATCTCAGATTTGTTAGTACAAGGAATTTCTTTTTGTTTAAAGACTCAGAAAGTTTTATTTCCTCTCCTCACTGTTGCCTTTGTACACAGCATGCAACAATGCGGTTAAGAACAAAATGTACCCTCATGTTTCTCTTAAAGAATTTACATTGAGCAATCCACCCAGTCCCATTGTACCGTGTCAGTTCTGTATACACTGTATGCGATATATCACTGTGACGACCTCCTTGTTGTTTTGATAGTGTGCTGTCGGAATACTAAGAATTTCTACTGAAGATGTTGGCTGAAGTTCAAGAATGCAAACCAGCTAGGAGGTTTTGCTGGATTCCACACAGCATCAGTATCATGTATATAAAAGGTCTTATGATACTTCGGCAGGTACATATGTAACATATGTAAAGGGGAAATACAACCAGACAGTGCAGAACAAGGAAACTATTTACAGTGTGACTGTGATTTCCTGCAAGCTATACTGTAACCTCTTTGTCTGATTTGATCTTATTCATGTTATATAGGCACCTGTGTGTGTGAGTGAGTTATTGAGAGAGCGAAAGGATGTGTGCTGTTACCTTTCTGAATATGCCTTTTTCAGGTCAGTGCATCGTAACAAAATCTCATTTATCTCTAATTGAATCAAGCCATGCAGATAGTTTTGGTTTGATGTGTCCAAGTTTGGAGATATCTGCTTCTACAAATTGGCTGTGGTGCTTACGGCATTTAAATTTCATTAAAAAACAGTAGTCAGAGTCCCAGAGGCTGTAATTAATCCTCAGACCAAACATTTCAGTTTATCAAATTGTAAAATACTAAAATCAATCTACATAAAGGACTGAGTTTAAGTTTTGGTGTGCCTGTTTAAGTTTCACTGGAGGACATGCATATTTCACTTGGATGTATTTTGGTGTAAATGACAATGAAAGGTTCTGATCAGGGAGGAGATTAAATTCCAAGAAGTTTACAATCAGGTCCCTCTTGATTCCTGTCAGCCTCCAACTGGAACAGCATGCCTTTATTTGGAACTAAGAGTGAAACAGCAGTCAGATGTAACTGATCAAATGTCTCAGCTAATGAGCCGCAGGGTTTCATTTCTGGCCACATTAATAGTTTGATAAGCATATTGTATGAGAAAAAAAGAGCTCCACTAAGTAAAAGCCAGAAAAACAATGCATGAAAAAGCTGTGTTTTTTTTTTCATTTAGTTCGGAGGAAATAGTGTTTGTGACAGTCTGGTAGATAAACAACTCTGGAATGTAACATTTCACCATTGCAGAAACACGAAACTACTAATTAAAACAACAGCACCTGTCTCCCCCACTCTATGATTGTTATGAAAAGCAACCCACCCACTCGATCAACCTGCACAGTAGCATCCATGTGTGACACTGCAGTTTAACAAGGGGTGGAATCTGTAATGAGAGGGGGGTGGGGGCTCAGGTTGTAGTGCCTTTACCTGTCTGCCCCTGTGAGGCAGAGAACCAGACGAGGCTCGACATCACTCCGACAGCACTGACGCAGCTGACCAGAACAGGTGAGAACACAGCTTAGTGCAGGAATTGATTTCACACATGCTCTGATTTCAAGTTCATTGACTATGCAGGGTCACTGCAAAGTCAGAATCGCTTTCATTTTCCATGCATAATGAATTTGACCTGGTTAATTGGTGTTGGCACATCTCCAGCGAGGCTCATTATCTGAGATTAAAACACAGAGTGTGGGTCAAAATGTTAACAGGGGCTCAGAAGGGTGTGACGGGACACTGTAAACACATTTTGGGATACAATTCTGAGCAAATGACTGAACATGGAGTCTATATAGAGCAACATTATTGCATGAATCTGTCAGGTTTTGACATAAAATGTGGTGAGCACTGAAAAAAGCATACAAAAAATCGTATCTAAATATCTAATTTCAATGTTTATACATATGCTCTTATAGAACAAAGCTGTCAGGAATGATTAGTAGCAGATGATAAATACTTAAATGTCACTTTTATGATCTGGTTGAGTTGTTTCCGTGCTGAATGCAGTATTACTGGTTGTGTCTGGGTCATTCAACAGGCCTGAAATCACTTGTGAGAAAGATAGGAAGCAGATGTCGTGTGTCACTGTTCTGCAAACAATGATAACTGTTTTATTTGTGTAAAAGTTTAAAAAATAAACCTGGAATTCTTTTTTTCCTTTTTCATCTTCAGATAATCTCATCAGGTTGAACATATCAGCATCATGGCACAAGGTAAGTCACACTTGAATCCAATATTTCATCCATTTATCTGATTCAATTTGGTGTGAAAGCATTTCTGGTACCCAGTTTTAACAGAAAGTGTGTGTGTGTTGTAGATGTTGACAGGAACACAGTGTTTCAAACCACCAGGGTGCGGACTGCACTTAAGAACGATGTCAGTTGGATCCAGGGATCAAAACAAGGAAATAAAGAGCAAGACAATGCAAGGTATTCCAATAGCGATTAAGACACAACCTCAAAAATGAAGTGTTAATTTGAAACAATAATTCAATTAATTACATAAAATTAGAATCTGGTGTTATTCTGCTTTCTTGCATTTCATGTCCTACGTTACATGTAGACTTTTAGAGAGAAATGTTGCAACAAACATGCTGCATATTAATGACAACTTCTTCTGTCTTGCAGGACGGAGCAGACCAAACCCGCTCCAGTCAGACAGAATTCATACGTCCAGCTCACAGCCAAGAAATTTGAGTGAGTGTTACAGTACAAATATTGAAAGATGTTAATATTAATGCCCGCTCTAATTTATTTTAAAAGGACAAATGCCAAAAACCATGTGACCATCCCAAATAAGGCCTCCTTGTTTGTAAAACCTGTTTGATTATGGTCTCAGATTTAATCCATCCACACTAATGCAGTGCACGGTTTGGCCAGCAGATGTTGCCATTTTTGATCATGTCAGATGCTTTGAAACAGTGAATCATTTTCAACATAATTGCTTCATAGTGATTGATGACGTGATGACATCTGATAAAGTGACATTCGGCAAATGTAATTACCAAAATTGTGTCTGAAGCAGGTGCTCACTGAATTTGTAATTTCTTTTATATATTGTACTAGAAATCTGGCAGATTTTTTGGGTTGAAAATGCAGTAAATAACAGAAACAACTGTGATATTCAATTATTCAGTCTAGTGTAGATACAATGTGTTGCTGAGTCTCATTTTAATACAAGAAACAATGTGGAGGCAGTCAAACTGAAATTATCCTTTAACTCCCGTTGGGTTGGTGAATAAAAACAAAAAAACAAAAAATGGCTTCAGGCACAAATCGCCATAAACATGAACTTAGCCCTGGGCAGCTCGGCCGCACCTATAAATTCCCACAGCACACTGCAGGCAGACCTGTTCTTTAGCTGGTTGATGAAGCATTAATCTCGAAAACAATCCTTGCTTACTGAATATTTACCCTCAAGGCACAACTGACTTAACACTTGGATATTTGCCCTTTAATACCAAGAGAGTTAAGCCTTCTAGCAAATATTATAAAAATATAAATCCCCAATTTGAGTTGTACAAATATTTAGTGATCAAGTGTTAAATAGTACTCATTGTTTTGCTGAGCATAAAAACTAATTTTCTTTCAAATGGTTTTCAATGATTCAAAATAAGGCCATGTTCAAAGTCACCTACTTTATGTTTAATAAGATTGTAAACATGTAAACATTCGTTAACTATTTACACACTAATTGATTAATACATGCAGCAGTGTTCCTGCCTGTGTATTGTTGCCAGCTGTACCTCTTGCATTGATATTACATCACCTGACTTGAAGACGTACATGACTCAGACAAACACACACATACTTGTACTTATGTACTTGTGAGGACCCTCATTTCCAAGCTCCTCACCTTAAATTAACTATTACGTTACCTTTATGGCCAAGTATTAATCTTCAAAGAGTCCTTTAAAGCTGTGAGGCTCAGCCAAAATCCCCACTTTCCAAAAATCTCATCACTCTGTGAGGTTAAATGTTCTGGTCCTCACTATGTAGCAAATACACATGCACATACATGGACACACACACCTTTGGTAATTAACAATTGAGCTTATGACAAGATGATTGTGCTGCAAAAGTATTTCAAAAATACTTTTATTCCATTTTTCTACCCAGAGCTCATCCTGTAAGGTCCATTCTTCTTTGTGAATACAAAACATTTCAGTATGAAAATACCCCTCTCTAAATTAAACAAAGGGCTCAGTTTTCCTCGATAGTTCTTCTGTTTTTTTTTAGATAATATTCCTTTTCCAACTACTAAATGGGCCAATTACATTCAGAATATGTAAACAAGGAATAACAGATTTACAAGTGAATTGAGTAAGACGTTTCAAGGACATGTTTTCATTTCCCCTCTATCGATATAAAAAACATTGTTTACCCGTCAGTGCTTTCAGTGTTTCACAGCAGGCTTGAACACCACAAAGGAGAAATCACTTAGTAACAAATTTCATGAGGAGTTCTTTTGTTTGAAAATGTTCTGCATGGATACAGAGCCAAGACCTCAATACCTAACTACACTTTCACAATGTGCTAGTTATTTATAGTCAATTGTGAAGAATAATGTGGCTAAGATTTAAATCTGTCCTTTTATCTTCATAAGCATGTCCAGAAAAATGAGGTGAATCTGTTAATATATCAGCTGCATGAAAACACACCGAACAAATAAACAGCTTGTTTGATCAGTCCAGAGCAGGATTAGAAAAACTACCCCACAGCATACACTTTGTAGACTAGCATGGGGTTGGGCGATGTCTACTGAATTGGCATAGGAAGATGCACGCAGTGAAACATCGTGATGGACAATGACACTGTCATTGCTGCTCTGACGGCACCCTCCATCTGTCTCACACAGCAGAGAAAACTGTCTCCTGTCACCAACGAGGGGAGTTAGAGCAACTCTCACATGCCTGCCAGGCCAGCAGCCGACATTCCGGTGTCGGGTCGAACAGTCTTCATCTCTGCACCACAAGCCCATAACTAGGCCTTGTTCAGCCTCAGAAGCTTGAAACAAGACTAGCTGGCTAGCTATACTCAGGAAGAAAGAAGAAAAAACAAGAAAGGGCAAATAACAGCCAATTGAAAGAAATAAACTAACAGCGGCTTGCAGAAAAATACACCATGGCCACCAATGTAGTGGAGAGTCTTGGGTGCGCAGGTTTGATAAGAAAATGATAAATGGGACATGGAGGCGTTGACTGTCAGCCACTGGCGATGGATGATGGCACTGTCTATCAGCCCAACCCTACTAGCCTACCGTCAGGCCAGACATATTGCTTTTAACAACGCGTTCAGGTATGCATGATGGCTGGCTTGCATATCCTCCGTCCGTTTGTAGCGGTGGTCGCGCATGTCCTCAGAAATTAACGCTATGCATCAACAAGATGCAATATGCACATAAACATTGGGAGTAGTGTAGCTCCAGTATGGGGGTGTGACAAGTCAGCTAGCACGTCAGCGGCAGCACAGACAACAACAGACACAACTTTCATTTTACTCGAACTTGTTAATGTGAGTTAGCTTAGCTAGCTGGCTGACCATCAATCACACACAAGACAAAAGGACAGAGCTTAAGTTCATTTGTTGTACAGCAGCAGTTCAAAATCTTTTTGGATTGTGATCCTCTAAAATTAAGCAACGCCTGCTTCTGATCACTCCTCACAGGAAAAGACCCTTTTCACGGCAGACATTTTGACTTATCAAAGCAGGAAAAGCACAGGTGGGAGCAATAACATTCACGATGGCTCCAGTGTCCCAATATGTCATGTCAGTAAGTGAGCATGCACAATACTAGAGCCCAAGAACTGGCGCACCTAAACTGAATGCAGCCATCATTAATTTATTGAATTTCACCTGTGCTTTTTCTACTTTGACAATTGACACTATTGTGAGTCATTTTTCTGCCTCAGCTTGTTTCATTTGAATGGTTTTTAGAGGTCTGAAGAGGTGAAAGTATCCAGTATTTTACAAGACAAATACAATAAATATAGAAGTCTAAAAGAATATAGAAATATATATTTTTCTTTCTTATACCTTAAATAATCTTTTGTCCTCTAGACCCCTAGTTGGGACCCTGGCCCGCTGTTGTGCAGCATTTAAACATTTTCACTCAACAACACAATCTGAGCACGTTGAAATAATATCAACACAACCCTTTCTGGTGAACTCTGCAGTGAGTCTGTGGGAAGGTTTGCACGGTACTCTAGCACGAGTGTCCATTCAGTTTTTGTTAAATTATGCAGTCAGTCTCTTTCCTCAAAGCTACTGACTGGTAGTCTTAGGTAGTAATGAGTTAGGAGGAGGGTCCAGCAGCTGTGAGGTCTCCCACAGAGTGCATCCCCTGTGCTGATGTGGACAAGGAAGGTCCAGCTGCCGGGCCCATTGCGTGGGACGGCATTAAATGACCCTCGTTAATGGCGAAGTGGTTCAGCGGGTACATGCCACATTTCCTAAAGCCTTCCTTCACAGTCCTGACACCCTCCTCCTCCTTCACTACCTGATACGTCCCTTTAAATACACCTGAAAACTCCTTCTTGCTGACAGCAAAGTGAGTATCAGTGGCACAACCGTCACCTATAAGCGCTGCAAAGCGCTGCTTCAGGAGGAAAAAGAGCCCCGCGTCAAATGGCTGCAGGATGTGAGAGCAGTGAGGTGGAAGGCACAGAAGGATGATGTCCTCCTTACGTGCTGCTTCCACCACCTCAAGGTTCACAGGAGACTTGTGGCCATCAAAAATCAGCAGCAGTGGACGCTCTTTCGGTGCGTGCAGAAGGAAGTGTTTGAGGAACCATTTCTTGAAAAGTTCAGAGTTGACACACCCCGAGTCTGACCAACCATAGAGGGCATTTGGAGGTCCTTGTGTCTTGTAACATACTCCCCCTGGATAGGCTTTTGAGTAGATAATGAATGGGGGAATGTCCACTCCAGTCGCGCTAAAGCAAGCCAGGACAGAGATGTGGTCCCTCAGGCCTGGTGCTGGCTTGTAGCCCAGACTGGCAGATTTTGGGAGTATCACCCTCTTCCTGCCCAGCTGAAAGCCCGTCTCGTTGCAGTTAAAGATTTGGTGAGGCTTGTCTCTCAGTCCACGAGTGTCCACGACAGTGCTCAGTAAATGAAAAAACTGCTCCACTGCTTCCTTCCTCACACACACCGTCCTCCCACGGACAACATTGTCCGCTGGCTGAATGGTAATATTCTTTTCTTGCCGTTTTCTAAAATTGAGCCACCAGGTCTGGCCCAGTTTAGAAAACGCCACCCTCCGATGCTGCCGCTTATAAATGGATGATGCAAAGGACACTAGCTGTTGCTTGGTCAGTGGAAATCCATGCTTGGACATGTATAAAGAGAACTCTACCAACAGGTCCTCGTCTGCAGATGTTATAAGCTGGGCCGGCCCGCTGCGACTCCCTGGTGCCACCCGTCCACTGACTCTGTCCCCCAGTGAAGATTTAGGGACTCCAAACTCCTTGGCAGCTTGTCTTACCGTGCACCTTCCAGACTTCACCTCGATCAGTGCACGCTCCATGGCTTCCTCTGTCCATTTCTTCTTCTTCTTCCTCCCGATTTTGTCAAGATGATTTCTTGATGGCATTTTTTTCTAGGATGGCACAGGAGATGCAGGAATGAATAATGCATTAAGCAAAAGTGATTCACACAGAAAGACTGAACACCTTAAGTGCTTTTCATCCTCCTTCGCCTACACTTTGACCTTGCCAGCACACAGCTATCCTGACTGATAGGGGGTAATACCTAACTTCCTTATTCTGAGCCGAGCTTAGTTTACAAGATGGCTGTTTTTACTGTGGTTTCTCACAGGTGCAATGCTCAAAACCCAGAGCAACAGAATGTCCTGCACCCAGCACTCATTTTCACTACATACAGTTCATTAAGTCTCATTCTCAGGTCACTAAATACCAACGCTTCACAAAGCATCAGTATTTGGGAGTGAGACTCAATAATTGGTTGTTGGTGTTCAGTCTGTACTTGGGGTTGACCGATATGGCTTTTTCCGGGGCGATACCGATCATTAGAAATCAAGGAGACAATAATTGGAACGATAATAGGAGCTGATATTCATTTGCAGTTTAATTGAAACTCTGTCAAATTTTTGAAAAACCAGTGATAAAATAAATACATGTACAATTTAGTCAAGTACTGTTCTTAAGTACAATATTAAGCTACTTTAAATACTTGAGTATTTCCATTTTCTGCCACTTTATATTTCTTCTCCACTACATTTATTTGATACATTTACTTACTGGTTACTCTGCAGATTCTGATTATTTAATGTTTAAAGGTTATTAATTATTGTTGTGTGCGGGACATTGTGCGAGAGGATGCTGCAGCAGAGCCAAAGCAAAACATTTTTATATTTGTTTATTTTATCAGCAATCTGACAGAAAAATTAGCGATACCAATAATCTGTACAACAAAAACCAATCATACACCAACCCAAAGCGTTTGTATTTTAAGATCTGAAAATAAAACTCAACAATCATCTGTCTTTTTCTCCTCAGCTGATTCTGATTTATCAAACATGTAATAAAGAGACCGCCTTAGACCCTCTAATAATGCATTTTTGCTACAGGTGCATCAAAATGTGAAATACCTGCAATGCTGACTAGTTAAACTCATACGACCTGTTTTTTTAAAATCACTTTCATTCCTCTTATTCTAGTCCAGGTTTTCTTGAGTGATTGGTCCATACATGGTCGTTTTTATATGTTTTCAGAGTTAATAGTTTCAAACCTTGACCAGTATCGAAAACAATCGTTCTGCTCTTCTTACAGTAAGTTTGCTCGTGACTGTCGGACAACATTAAGAGCCATAACAACAAAGCATTAGCACAGAGAGCCTAGTGTGAGCAAGTTTCCCTTACATTCCCCTTTCACTGGAGACCCAGACGCTAACCTGGTGACATGTTGGTACTGAAATGATGGTCTACTTGTATTTTATTTCATGCGTAGGGAAACCAGTGAATATCCCATCTGACTTACTGGTTTTGTGGGGTCGTCGTGTTAATGTTGTAGTGGGGTTGTGACCACGCCGCACACCGTTACGTTACTGTTTGAAAACTAAGCTTACAGTCACTTTTCCTTGTGGTTTTGAGACTAAATTAGGCTTTAAAACACAGAACAGGTGTCTGTGTTTATGCTCCCGTCGCTGCTACACGTCTGTCGGTCACAGGAAGTTGAAATAACGCGGTAACGTTTACTCAAAAAGCCGCACACTTTCCTACTTAGTGCCTAGCATGAACCAGCTACATAACAACACGCCAGAGGAGAGCGGAACCGAGCCGGAAGCTGGGTAACAGCGCCTTCAAAATAAACGCTCACAACTTCCGGTCACAAAAATAAGTGTCTAACTGCAGGGGCATTCATATAAAATCAATAGATTACATCACAGAGCTCAATGACGTGAAACTAAAGCTGTAAAGTTGTTGGTAAATGTTGTGTAGCACCATATCACCTCATTAGATACAGGGCAATTGGTATCAAGACATTGGTGTACTTTGCTAAACTGATTAAAGCAAATGTCAGTGTATCCAGGTGCACCATGACCTTACAATCTATTAAGAGTTATATCATTATCAAGGTGTTTTTCTTTTGCAGGCACTAGTCCAATTTTGTTTACCCCACATCTACTACCAGCAATGTTAATAAATGAGAGGCACAAACTGGGGCTAAATTAACTCACGCAATTATCTAGATCACATTTCTTGTTCAAGCAAACAGCAACACCCCCTCTCTTCAGTGCAGCGTGTTTGGTGGTATTCACATTGTTAATAAAGATTGTGTTGACATTTAAGGTTGAATTTGTCTGCTTTGCCTCATGAATCAACGTAGCTGGCCCTATTTTTTATAAGCTGGTGTCCTATATGTGTAATTTGTTTTACCTCCAGAGCAGGTCAGAACATTTCCCTAATGTCCTAATGTTGTATATTTATCCCTAGTATAAAAAAAAAGAATAGAAAAGAAAAGACTGTAAACACTTTGTTATGGAGCATTTGGCTTTGACAGCAATTTTGAGTTATAACAGTTTGAAGCTGATGAAATCTTTCCCTGGTTGAGAGAAATTCATTAGCAAGACATAATTTTCATCAGCTTTGTAGTCAGTTCTAAGGTTATAAATGCCAAGGTCCTTTTCAAGGTGTGCTTCTTATTCTTACCCTGTAGATCAGTCGATCCTCCACCGAACCCTCCTCTGCAAAACACGGAGTTTATTCCATCTGAAGGGTATGTATGTGCTGAATTTGAATAAAAACTATGCAAAGTAATAGCTGCCCCTCTGCAAATCCACATGTTTTAATAATTGCATTGTTAATCTCAGTAATATCTGAACATGTAAAACAAAAATTGACTGTTAGTGCTGGATATATAAATTCTGCAAGTCTATTATTTTCTGTTCTTTCTTTCAGCGATTCAGCTAATCAGGAAAATTGTGAAGTTGTTCCTCCTCATAAAGATGCTCAGCCTGAGGGGTCAACAGTGGAGACCACAGATGATACAAAGTTAGTATATGAGAGCATCTGTCTACTGTAACAGCAAGTACATTTAAAAATGCTGAGTGTAGGGACTTTTGTTATTATGTCTTTTTTTGCATAGTTGGGGATAAGCAACTCCTTCTGTTACAGGTCCCAAGCAGTCACAGATAAACCTATCCAAAATGGTGAGGCACAACCAGGCACATCTGTAGAGAACACAACTGCAGAAAACAAGGAAGAAAATGCTGATACAGCAGTTGAGTTGTCAAACGTAGAGCAGAGTGAGGGCGCTGCTGAGGTCTCTGCAGATGTCCATGTAGAAGAACATGTCCAAAATGTCGAGGCACAACCAGTTTCTTCAACAAAGGAAAATCCAGAATCAGTGTCTCCTGTGGCGCCAACTGAGCAACAACTTGTCAACACAACATCAGAAATCAAGGGAGAATATGCCAATACAGCAGCTGACAAGTCATATGTAGAACAAAATGAGGTCAAAGTCTCTGCAGATGCTCATGTGGAAGATCCTTTTGCAGAAACCTCAGCTGCAACTGACACAGGGGAGAATAAAGATAGTGCTGTGGTCCCTGCTGTGCTTTTAGTCGAACCGAAAATTGAAGACCAACCTTCAACCGAAACAGAGCCAGCAAAAGCAACAAATGTGGAGAATTCAGGAGTAGAATCAACTGTACAACCTGCAGAGGGGAGTAGTGAGAAATGTCCTCCAAAACAGGCTGCAGGAGAAATAGTTAAAGCTGTAGATGTGGCTGTGGTGGAGTCAGCACCTGACAAGAGTGATTTGATTAATACAATGCCAGGAGGAGAGGCTGTTCTTCAAGACAGTGTGGAAACAGTCCCCGACTTTGTGGCAAATCCGGTATCTGAATCGCCCACTCATCCTGCTGCTGAAGCTGCTACAGACAGGAGTTGTGAGACAGGTCCTTCTGCGGAAACTGCTGAAGCTGTAGTTGAGGTTAAGGTGGAGTCATTGCCTGCGCCACTGGCTCTGACCAACACAGCAGGAGACGAAGCTGCTTCCCAAGACATTGTGAAAGAAGTCCCTGACTTAGTGGCAGATACTGTATCCAAATCGCCCACTCAACCCGCTGCTGAGGCTGCAGTTGAGCCTGTAGAAAGTAAAGTTGTGTCTGCCGCCTCAGCAGAGCCAGTTTTACAGACCAGAGCTGACGAGGTTGTTAAGTGTGAAGTCCAGCCTGTTCAGAGCACTGTTGCGGAGCAAAGTGTCCAGCCAGCAACTGAAAATGCATCAGATCAAGTGGTGGAGTTGAGCATCATGGATGGACTTGAGCCTGGAACAGCTTCAAATGATAATTTATCTTACAATGCCATGGAACTGACGGATGCATTAGATGTAGATGTGAAGCCACCCGCAAGTGACGCCGCTCCTGAACCTGCGCGAGATCCAGAACAATCCCACACCAAGGAGAAGCAACTGATCCAACAGTCTGATCATACCAACAGGTGAGTAAGCCCTTATGAGAAGGACCATAATATTTACATGTTTGCGCTTATAAAATAAAATGCATCTTATTCTTTGCTGATGACTATTTTTTATAGCTCTGAAATGTCTCAAAAGTCCGTAGAGGAGCAACAATCCACACGGACGCTGAGTGAACCCAGGTAATGTCTCATTTTAAAGACAACACTATTAAGAAGTTCTTCTTCTTCTTCTTCTTCTTCTTCTTCTTCTTCTGTTTTATTTCCAGGCCATCATTAAAGGTGCATGCTGCCACCTACTGTAACGGAGTGTATAAATTCATAACCTTATAAAGAAGTTTTATTCTTGATAAACCTGTTTCATTTAAATCTGCTGTAAGTGTCGTCATCGTTTTGGCTAACTTCCTGTCCACTTCGCAGGAAGCAATCCCCTCCCTCCTCTCTACAACGCCACACTTGCACAACTCCTTTTGTTGTTGTTGTTGTTGTTGTTGTTGTTGTTGTTGAGGCAGCTCTCTTTGCCTCTGGCCTTTCTTCAAGCCTTTTTCTTTGCTTGGCCTGTTTGGTAGTATAAACCGTCACTGGGAGCGTTGGAATTTGTGGCTTACCCTGTTCCACCTGCTCTCTGAGCATTCATGAGCAGACAGGACCGCCTTTTTATGGAGTTCTCTGTCCTGATTGGATAAAGTGGGCAGGGATACCAAAAATTTTCTTTTCTCTTTAACTGCATGGCCAGGAGGAGGAGAGACATGGGCTACCCACCAAACACTCTGTAACAATGACTACTGGTGGAATATAGAGCTATTTAACACTTATTTTAATAAAAACTTTTTTAATAAAAACTTTTCAAGTAATAACCTCTGAACCTGTAATTGTTTATCCTTCTTCTCTAGCAGTTGTTTGGCGCTCCACTCAATTTGGAAAGTTCATAAAGTTCAACAAGATAATCTTTTCTCTCTAATGCAGGAATACCAAGGCTGTTTGTTCATTCTGTGACAAAACCATTGAGGGAAGAGTCAAGCTCATATTCAATGAACCTCTGATGGACTGCCACCCCGATTGTCTAAAGGTTTGTTCTGTTCTCCTCTTTCATATCTGTGGGTACATATTGAATGACAGGCCCATGTCATGTATAATGTTAATTTTCTGTGTGTTTCTGCAGTGTGGCGTGTGTGCCAAGGCCCTGGGAGATCTGCTGACCCCCGTGTTTTTATGTAACCAAGTGATCCAATGTGATGGCTGCTTTGCGATAGCTCTCAAGACCTGAAGCCTAACTGGGACAAATATGTCATCAGACAAGACCCAAGGCATGCTGTGATTAATGTGTTGTTTGGACTGAGAAACCTCACCACTGTTGCCTTAACTCTGTATTCTGTCTTTTGAACCAATTTCTGAAAGTTTTTTAGGACATATAGCGTATTGCTAGGATTGAGAATTCTGTAATGAAAAGGTTTGGCAGCATATTTTTATTTAGTAACTGACGAAGATGCTTCAATGGAATACAATTTTTAATTTTCTTTTGCTGTATATGGTTAAAATAAAATCACATATTCTTGCCTCAGATGTAAATGGTTTATTAATTCAAATGAGCATACACAATGAAACCCAGCTCAGTAAGTAGCAGGGCTGCACATCAAACTCGAGTCACCTGGAGGCACATTATGGAAGCATCAACACCTCAGTAACATAAAATCTGCTTATTTAATGCATTAACCTAAAAAAAGCTCCAGGAAAGTGGATACAGGTCTCTGCACAGTGGCATCTAAACAAAGCAAAAATGCATTATGAGTGAATGCAGAGTGCATGTGTTGTAAGGGAGGTGAGAGGGTACACCTAACCCTCGCTGAGAACTTTTGTACATTCAGCTTCACTTGCTTTAGTTCACAAGATGGTGATAATGAAGCGGCGGCAAAATCATATTCAGAACCAATGTATGCATCAGTAAACACTAAACAGAGGGCATGCAGTTATGATTTGCGAGGCGAGCTGTCATTGCTCTTAATTATTCATGAAACATCATACATCGCGATCTGACGACAGCATCAGCGGCAGTGAAGCTTCACAACAAAAGAATCAAACATGAGATACAAACTTGCAAGAGAAAAAATGAACAACAAAGCCAAGAGAATCATCTGAGGGGAGGATTTGAGGAGGAGACCAGAGCTTGCGGCTGGCTGTGAACGATCTTCATCTCTCTGTCTGTTGTTCATACAAAAAGTGATGAGAAACACGTCTAAAGAAATACTATAGCAGGTGATCCAGTTTTGGAAGTTGCTGTTTCCAAGAGGATGAATGGAAATCTAGTGTTGCATGTGTCAACTCATAGCCAGAGGCTGGGGTTGACCGGGTTGGACATGTTGCACTTAGCGGATCCCTTTCCTGCCCAGAAACCGCAAGACTGCATAGTTGTAGGTGGTGGCAACCATGTACACGAACTGTAAAGGAAGACATTGAGATGGAGGTGAGAAGAGTAGAAAGTAAAAGGGATGAAAATATGAAGAAAAAAAAATCTTTTCAAGGGTCGGTTCACCCAAATCATAGAAAACATGTTTTTCTTACTTACTTGGAGTGGTGTCTAGCCATGCAGATATTTTTGGGTAGGAGTTGTTCAGGGTTTGAGAAATCTTTTTCAGAGATTTCTGCTGCCAGCCAATTGCAAACAAGTTTTCTGGGATTTTGTTTGTGGTGAAAACTGACTTTGATGGTGTTCTTTTTACTGCAGATAATCCACATACTTTGCTAAGTGTTCGTAGGGAACTATTCCTTTGGCAAAAAGCATTTCCACTGAAAACTGTTCATAGAGAGGCACTAGTACCAAAAACATTCCATTAATTTCCATTGTACTGAGATGGCAGCAGTAATCTCAGAGACGAAATATCTCAAAACCTGGCCGACCAGATAAAACCAAACCAACATGCACGGCTAAATACAACTAAATGTGTAACTTTTTTTTTCTCCGTAATTTAGCAGAACGGACCCTTTAAATGTGATTCCAACTGGAAGTATTTAAAAGAAGAAGCTTAAATGTGACCACTGACGAAGCAATTGCTCACCAGTGCTAAGAGAGTGATACCGGCACCAGCAAATGCAGCAATGTACAGGTCATAGGTGACGTAGAACTGTAAGATAAATCAAACACAGGTCAGTTTAATATACATTCAGAGAATTTAACCCATCTCTTACATTACGGAAGCCTTGAGAGGCAAATGAAAAAAAAATGAAGAAAAAACAGATCCATTTTCTGATCGAGGTTGCTTCTGTGTACTTAACAACAGGTAAAAAGGTAAAACATTTTCTCAGTTAGTTTATTTATTCTGCAAAAACAGGTAAGAAAAAGTTTAAAAAATATATTTTTTGTTTTTTACAGGATCATTTTGTGTTTTTTCTTGCTGTAATACTTCGGCCACAGGAGGCTGAGGCGCACCACTGACCCGTGCTCTAAATAGAACTAAAAAAATTCACGTTTTCTTCCAGGTGAGTTTTAATTTCACAGTGCACTCTAAACACAAGGTACATTAGTGTGTGTTAGCAAGTAATGTAGTGATGACATTACTGTGGAAGTAGCTGATAAGTTAGCCATGCCGATTCCTCCCTTCTAATTTTCCCCCTTGAGAAAAAATAAGAACAGGGGGCAGTGGTGCACTAAAAAAAAAAACACCTACCAAACAATTTTTTCCCACCTGTTTATCAGATTAAATAAATACATAATGAATGAATGAATCAATAAATTACATCAATAAATAAATTACAATCAAGTACATACATAAATTCATAAATACATAAATAAATAAGGAACTTACAACGATTATCCTTGCAGAGAGAGAAAACAATATATCAGACTCAGATCTTTTTTCCTCACTTGCCTTGGCCTTCCGTACTTGTATGCGTGTGTCATAAAAGATATTTACATTCACAACCATTCAATTATAATTGAGAAGAGACTTTACATTCTTTCTGCACACTGGTTTTAATGTGAGGATGCTGACATGAAATACTAAACTGTGTAAAGTGGAGTATTGGATTCATCTACTCACTTCGCTGGTTTTGCAAATAGACGCCAAGGTCATTCCACAAGCCTTCCCTGGCATCGCATTCCAAGGGAGCAGACCTAAAATGAAGACATGACGTAAGTATCACTCACCATTGCTGAATCATGATGAGTTATTTTGACGCACTCCAGTTCCTTCTTGCTCACAGCATATCAGAGACACAGCAGTTAATATTAAGATAAAAGTGTCATTATCTTCATTATTTCATAACTTATGCAACACCCAATTGTGCATCCACTCTCTGATGATTAATTCATTGCTTTCACGGGCGCATTAACATTCTCATCAGGGGGACATGCGGTCAGTCTTTATAAGAGCAACGCACCATACTGCCTGGCGTCCATGCAAATCCAGCCGTGCTGATTAATGCTGGGGGTTGTTTCAGCCAGGATGTTGATGTTGTGGCAGGTCTGCTCCATGTTGAACAGGAAGAAGACTGGTATGGCGGTGAAGGCGAACACGGCCAGCCAGATGAAGGCCAAGATGTACGTCACTATGATAAACTGTTGGAATGAGGAGTGCAGTACGTTAGGTCACAGAAATGTGGAGCTGAGGTTTCATTGTGATGAATGTGGTGTCTTTAAATCAGGTATCAACCATATTTCACTGGAGAAATAGAAGAAACAAAGAACATTTCATTGAGCTTTAAACAAACCAGCATTCAGCATCTTAACAATGACCTGACGTCATCTCCCCCCCTCCTCCCTGCTCTCACCGTCAGGCTGAGGCAGCGGCCGCATTGGGTGCTCCTGAATTCACCAAAGGTCTGCTTGACGGCGCTCGTGGCGTAGAAGCCCTCAGCCAGCAGCAGGATACCATAGAGGAAGAAGAAGGATGCCAGGCCGTAGATCACGTACTGGAAATATTTGATGCTGGGATAGTCACAGGGAGACGTCAGGTCAAACAGCAAAATCAGGTAAAAAAAATCAGAATTCAGAGAATTTATTGAAGCGTCACTCACAAGGAGGCCATGACCGCAAAGTCCTGAACATTGCGGGCGAAGTAAGTCTCGACCAGGACTTCAGTCTGGGTCAATGCTTCGTGCCCGCAGCCACAAAATAACGCCATGCCAGCATAGCATAGCAAGGTGGCCACCAAGGATGGATAGGGCACTGCCCCAATGCACCGGATACAGCAATCATAACAACCTGAGGGGGCATAATAAATCAGCACACAGGCGGCACACACCGCACATATAACCACACAACACATCTACGCCACGGCGGATAACTCTTTCACCCTGTGGGGGAGCTATGAAGAAGGCCTCGCTCTGTCTGCAAATCCATGAGCATACACCAAAAAAACCCCACCAACAGGCAAGAAAGCAACAGAAGAAAAAAAATTAGTTCAAGCAGCGATTCCCAATAAAGCGTCCCAACAAAAAAGCAGTCACCACTGACTTCACGACAATCTCACACACTTCTTCCAGTGTAAGCTGCGCTGTTGAAGCAGGTAGCAAATATCCACAGTGTTAATAAAAGCATTGGCAGAAATGGGATAGAGGAAAGCACCTAAGGCTTTGCAAAGCCAAGGCTGCCTGACCGGAAACATTTGCTGCTTCTGATCCTGTACTCTCCCGCGACAAGAAAGATCCCAGTGCCAACCAGTGATGTACAGTGCTGCCTACAAGGTATTGCTATAGTATAATAAGCCTCCCTGCGCTGACTTCATCCGTGTGTGAAAGCTGCTATGCTTCTACCAACACTACTAACTCCTGGTCCTGCCCTCTGTCTCCAGGCGTCACCAGGCGAGTGAGAGATGGTGGTGAACACTGGTTTCAGGGGTCTGAAGAAAGAGCTTCTTTTTGTGGCTGCAGATACAATATCCATTGTCTTTGCCACGATCAGGGAGGAACAAAGGGCAGCGATGTCAAACAAACAAAGACCATAGTGCCACAATGCACACACACACAAACACACACAGTAGTATGTGGTGGCAGAGTGGTCACCAGGACAGTCTCGACACCACTGGGCACCTCAGGCCATCCTCCATCCACAGCTGGTTGAGTGTGGTACCATGGCACTGAGTGTCAATGCAGGCGGGGGCTGAGTTCAAGTGTTCAAAGAGTGGGTGGAAGCATAATGAACGAGAGGGGCAATTTGAATATTTTCACAACAACAACAACCCCACTCAAAATTTGAGTAATGTCGCCACACGTTCTGAAACTTCTCAATTTGATTAAACATTTGGATCATTTTTTACAGATTATGGGACTGTAGTTGGAAGGAAAAGAGCCAGTGAGTTAAACAAACTGCTACCAAAGTATAAATAGTAACAGCAGGAAGACTGCTAGAGTCCCATTAATGATACTGCCTGCAGACGCCCACACTTCAGCTCTGCCCGGCTGCAGTGGTGGCTACAGTGACAGAGTGATACAGGCCATCACAGCTTCTATGTGAAATCAGTGCAAAAAGGTGCATTTACAGTAGACGCCAATAAACAGTCAGATTTTAAAGCTGTTAGGAAATGTGTGAAAGTTAGCACACATGTTGTTTGCAAGGGAGGAAAAACGGTTAGCAGAGCTTGTTTGGGTCCGCAGTTCTCATGCAAATGTGCTGATTTATACCCGTCACACATGTGGGAGTATCTGACCTCTTTCACACGAGTGACCTGGCATGACCTTGGCATGATGAGAGGCCGTCTGATTCCAGTCTGGTTCATGGTTAAAAGGGGTTAAAGGAGGTAACGAGGAGTTCTTTGTGTATTGAAAAGTAAGTAATCCTGGCTGAGACCGTGTGCTGTTTTCTTTTCAGTCTTCAAAAATCATCACTTTGTGTTAAAATATGTCATATATTAGGACATAAGGGGCAAAAAGTGAATAAGTAGTAATCAATAATCCATATATGGATATTAAAATACTACTAAAAACCCATAGGATTAAAGCAGCAAATCTTGCCCACAGTGGGACAGAGGGCAACATGATGTCTAAGGACAGAAAGGACATATTAAAGGCAACATTAGTAAGTTATTGAAATTCACATTTTCAAATCACGTTAATAATAGATGATAAGAGTTATTAAAAATTCTGTGCACTCACCCATGTCCAGAAAGAAGTGCTGGGGTTATTGAAGTTTTGCTGCTTGGCTTTGTGACTGTGATATGAGGATATGAGAAGTTATTCCCCGCCACTCCTATATGAATCTGACTCGCGCTTTTGTCTCATCAACAATAGATAGACCACATCTCCCCGAGTCACATCTTAAAGTCACAAAGTCCCATTTCAGCTGCCAGTCATTATTTATAGAGCCGTGGGTCCAGGATTGGGGACAGAGAGCAGCTCACAAATTCAAATATGAGTTTGTTTCTTGGTATTTGGTGATTTTTACTGTGTTTTAGCATTTTTGACTATACTTATGGCTTTCTTTGATTACTCTAAAATATGTTGGTGAGATAAGTTTCTGCACACAAACCTTATACAATATATCAGCCACAAAGATTGAAGATTTAATCAATTTATACAATTTGGCCATGCAGTCTAAAGTAATCTCTATTGAATTTTTAAGGCCAAATTTTTAGTTAAATATGCACAATGCTAATCAACTAACACAACTATAAAATATATTTTTTCTTGTTTCTTATTATGCATATTCTTTTGGAGGGTGCATCTCATGAGCTTTCAATACCTCATCTGTCTATCATCAACATGCATGTGTCGTGTGGCTGCACACACACACATGCTAGATGTCAATGAACAGCTCTGAGGTTCCCCCAGAGCAGCATCACAGAGATGAGAGGTGTGCACGGACAAAAGAGTGAAATAAATCGAAACGCCAGTGACTGACATGGATGAAGTTGACTAACAAGGGTGACATTGACGGTCGGGTCCAGCTGCTGCCCTCCTTCCCTCCCTCCCCCATGTTTGACCCAGTTGATGTCAAAGCTGGGATCAGTACAAAGGAGCCAGTGTCGAGTGGGAGAAAACACCATGCTATCTTTTTTTTTGGAGAAGCCCCTCATCCTATTTTTGCCCGCCATTTTATGCCCATCACAAAATGGAAATAACTGATATCGAAGACATGAATTATTACCTTATTATTTTACGTTATATTGCATTAAATGAAATCAATATTTGTAACAATCACTTGCTAAAGGAGCTACAGCTGCCATTTTACCAGAGAGGCCTGATAATCGTCCATTTAACCACTGGTGGAGATTGCCCCCCTGGTGCCCTATGTTAAAAAAAAACAAAAAACAAAAACAAACTCTGTGAAAGTGTCCTCTTGGACTACCATAGAGTTGTCAGCTCTACGGTAGATAAAACATGGTAAAGTGCCCTCGCCCTCTGGAGTACCCTTCCAGTGGACAAAATGTGATAAGGTGCCCTCTAGGGTGCCCTTCCAGTGGACAAAACGTGGTAAACTGCCATCACTTCACTAAAAATATATCATGACTTTCTGTGTGCTGGTTCCCGAGCACAAGCAGCTGGTGCCCTTTATATATTTTTTGCCCCTGCCCCTCAAACAGTCCGCCACTGCATTTAACCATCATCTGGTCCCCTCGAAAATCAGGACATTTGAGGCACTGATCTGTTGATGAGCGTAAATTCACTCCTCTTTGGGGGGAAAAAAATAGCCTTGTGGATTTGTAAATTGTTTGGTTTGAATGCAAGCCTTTTGTTTGGTGGAAACCCACAGTAATAACAGATCTAGTAATTAGTATGTAGAAAGGATTAATGACATCAGCCTCGTTAAGCTGAACTGAAGAGCGGAGAGGAATGACGCCTTTGAAATCTCAGAGAAAACCATGCGAGAGAGGGAAAGAAAGAAGGGGGGGAGAGAAGAGAAGCGTTAATTAACCTCTGTAGTGTATGTGTGTAGAATGGTTGTCAGCTTTACTCGGGAGATATGAATTAGCAATAATGTTGACAATCAAAGGACAGGATTAGGTGGGAGGACAAGTCTAAGAGGCTCACTAGCCTGGGTGACATGAAGGGAGCAAATTCCTTAATTTATGAATAAACTTCGTATCACAAAAGCTGATGCAGATGGTGATCGGGGATGTGAGCGGCTCGGGTGATGAATTATTGGGTAACACATAACAAGACTGCCTGACAGTCATTAGTTGATGCATGAACTGATGTTGAACTAACATGTTACTCTCCAGGCTTTAAAGTTAGCTGCAAGTACTATAAGGATGCATATATATTTGCATAATCAGCTATCATATGGCACCTATATCATGGACAGCAGGGACTACATTGTGGTTCTGCTATCAAAGGACTGTATGTGACTGTGTATGTGTGATATAACACAGTGCTCTATCTTTGACTCGTCTTTGTTTGCTGTGTGATTGATACACTCGCCAATATTTACGCACTGAAAGTGGTAATGTGCATGTGTTTATTCAGGGGAGGAGGGGGCCCTGTAAAAATATTTGCACCACATTCTGTCCCTGTTATGGTAATGTGCGTTAGGTTATCTTGTGACAAAACTAACAAACAGGCATCAAACAAACAAACAAACAAGCACTTGGAGGACAAAAACACGTCAGGCTCAGTCAGAAGTGAATTGCATGGCAATGACCTCCTGTGGTGAGGACCTAAATTATTTGTTTTACCGCATGATGAAATTAAAGGGAGGACCGAGGCCTTCTCCAGCAGGGTGTTTGTTTGTCTTTCATGATAATCTCAGACTCTGCTGGCTGCGTGTTTGAAGCCTGGGGAAACTGCCACCAGGCACTGTGTCCAACATTTTTAAAGATTAACCCTAAAACTGCAGCAGCAATGAGGGGCATGTATGGCCCATTATGAAAAGATGGACAAAGAATTATGTTATTGTTGGAGGTAGTAGTCATTAGTAAAACATAAAGTTATCAGTGATAAGCAAGTATAATAAAGAAACTCAGTGAGATTGGATTGCAAAGTCAGACACAACAAAGGCTGACCAAAAGTGGACATTTATGAGTATCTAAGGAATGTCGATGTTGTCTGATGATCGCCTCAAAGATTCTAGACATGAGATTTTGAACATTAATATAGCAACAACAACTATTTGCTATGTAAATATATAGTAGAGTAATGGCATCCTGAGCAGAGAATGAAGTCTCACTCCCTCTGTTTGCGTTATAATCCAAGTTTCTCTGTTTTTGGCACTCTGGAATGAGACGTAAAAGAGGCTGGTGTCAAACCCGTCAAAACCGTGCAAATGCGTAATAGTGGGAAAAAAGTGTTTTAAACCTTACTTTGGGGCAAAATCACTCCAATTTTTTTTCATCAGATTTGACTGGTAATACTGTACATGCAGTTTTTATGTCTCGTTGACGATTGAAAGTGCAGTTGTGACTCGTGTTAGCCCGAAATCACTGCCCCGGGCTGTAGCCAAGATGGCTGCACAAGTGGAAAAACTGGACTAAAAGGAGTACAAGCTGCTAAATGGCTCCAACTTGACTCAGAACTGGCTTTTCTTTTCCTCCATGCGTAAGTAACTTGATGGTTATATAATGTAACAAATCTGTTTTCATTAGTGCTTGAGTAAACATGACAGCTAACAAGCTGTTATAATATTGCTATACAAATGTTGCACTCACTATGTCCCCAACTGTTGTATTTGGCTCTTAAAGCAAGACTTACTTGTGCTGAGCAACAGCCACAAGTGTCAATTACATACAGCATTAACAAATGGTAAAACATAGTGTAAAAGTAGCAAAAATAGAGAATGGTCATGAAGTTTGCAGACTAACTGAGTAGACTAATGTCAGCAACACAGCATTATATGTACTTTGAAACGGTAGCTAACGTTAGCTAACAGAAGCTGTAGTAAAACCTAAACAAGGGGGAACAAGGATTCACTTTATTGCTAAGTAATAAAAACCACTGCACAAAGTTACAACACAAAATTATTTTGCCCCTTTCACTTGTTCTCCTTGTTTAACTCGAAGCAGTTACCTCTCATGGCAACGGGGGGCCACCATTTTATGGAAGTTATTTTAAGTGGTTTTGTTTTTGCAAAACAATTCCATTTAAAACTTTATGTTGGATGGACTATAGTGTCAAACATGTCCTCCTCTCCCTGTATTTGATATTAAGTCCCTCTGGTCCCACAGTGCAATGCAGTCAGCCTTAGCTAACTCAGCGCTAACAGCTTATAAGCTACCAAATACTAGTGGTAATGCTGGTTACCAAAGGTTAAAGCTAACATTATCAGACTGTATAGTTACTAAACATAATGTTAGTAGTACCCAACCATATTTTTAAATGCTACATTATTCTTGTAACATTATTATTCTACATTATCCTTATTCTTGTGTATTTGCTAGTAGCTAATAGCCTAGAATCAGAAACTTCTGCTTTGCACTGTTGGCTGGCCCAGAAGGATTGAATGGTGCCAAACACTTGCGAAAGACATGCCTTTAATCACTGGAATGTTTAGTACCACAGAAAGGCGTAACATCTGTGGATTAATATGAGCAATGGTATACAATTATACCATTAACTAGCATTAATATTAGCAAGATATAAAAACCCATCATTATTATATGAAAATCACCATTTTCGTGCTCTCAGGAGGGCGGCTCATGTACTCAACAACATCTTGTGACAGGAAGGACTATTTTCAAGTATACTCATGTAGACCTATCACTGATATATAAAACATGTATAACATTTTGACTTTTTTTTAATCATTGGAAAATGACAATCATACACTTTGGCAATTATGGGCTTAAGTGGGTGAAAAGAGGACTCCACTAATTTGTCATGGCATTTCTTGAATATTGTCAGACTCATGATGGGCAGTTAGAAAAAATATAAAAATTGATGCAGCAGAACCAGAGAAGCCCCCTTTTTTTATTCCATGCATTCTTCATCCTTCCCAAAACCTGGAGCCTACATTACATTACCCCACATTGCCACGTGACCGCTGACACTTCAGTCAGAAAGTCGGTTGTGCTGGTAGCGGCTAATGTATCCTCGAGCCACTGGCTTCAAGCCGAGAACAGAGATGGGCTACAGAAGTCTGATAAACTCACTTCTTTCCAACTCCACACCCCCGGATTTGATTTATTTCCAGAGTTTTAGCTCCAAACGATTTATCAGATTTTTTTATAAGGTCCCTCGGGAGCCACAAAAGGCTTGATACAACTTTTTTCACATAGGCAGTAGTACTGCTCAAGACCTTTAAGTAGACTTCGATGTGTAATTCTTATGTATTATGAACACATTTATAAATATCCCTTGAAACTAGTAGTTTTAAAAGGAAACAGTGTCTTTACTTATTATACCATCATTATGCAAATAAAGTGTGATCAAATCCCAACCTTTGATTCATCAAGACTCATCTTTAGATCCAAAAGTCTTTTAATAGCCGTCTCATTTAGATTAAACAACATTATGATAGGTTCAAAGAAATCAAAGCTTCATGTCCATCATGTCCGTTCAGTAAAGAGTGACCGCTGGATATATCTCGGTACGCACACCGGGGTCCAAACCACTCGGAGAAGGAGCAATATTCTGTATGTTTCATTAAACTCCTTTTAAAATGTGAATACTTGAGTTGGTATACATACAATTACAATGTAATTACATTTATCTTTCTGAAGACCTTACAGTATTCATAAACAAACGACAAATAAAATGTAGGTCTAAGTTTATTCTGTACAAAGAAGCCAAGCCAAAAGAACCATGAGTCGGTCTGAGTAGGAAAACACATTTAAAGCAATTCTATTTTTAGAGTGAAGCAGAAGTTATAGTCCTACAATGTATTAAGCAAAAGTATAGACACGTGAAATAAAGGTATTGCAAGGATACTCAAATAGACTACAATAGATTACACAACACTACATATGCAAAACTGAATGGTTAATTTTAAACAATGGCTAATTTACAGTTTTGTGGCGCACTTCTTAGCACACACACCCACGCACTCACACCCAGTCGCACACCCACACACACATGCGAGTGCTATATTTTGCACTACCAGATAGAAATTTTTTGGATAAATTTTCACCACATGTGTGACCAGTAAAATTTCAATCCGTTGTCGTAATGACTCCACAGTAATCCTTAGTGAGCGAGTTACAAGGCATTTTAAAGTAATTACAGTAAAAATACATTTTCATAATAAGCAATGTACCATGAGAAATATGTATAAAATAGCTTGATAATAATAATAATAATAATAATACTGCTTTTCAGCTCTTCCTAGATCTCATCTCCGTCCACCACGAGTTGAATGTCACTTTGTTCCACGAGATCAAAATAGATATCACAGAGTAAGAAAAAGCTTCCCATACAAATCCAACTGTAGAAACATTATACTAAGTTCTTGCTAGGTAAAGTTCCAAAAAAGCCAAAGTGGAAAATGAAATGCACTTTTTATCTTTTTTGACTGCCTCTGAAAATGATTATTATAAAATGACTCTGCAGTTAAGACTTCCTATTATGAGAGAGCAAAAGGCAGGATGTTGGCGGTTGTACACCTTTGGAAAAGACAGAACGAACATTTCAACCCTATTTTACCTACACATCCTAAATACAGCTTTACATTTCCGTGTTTTACGTACGCACAGTTCCCCTCGACATCTCCTCTCGCCTCCTGCCAGGCTATACCCGTGTGGTAGAGTGGGTGCTGGGCAGGCCTGCAGAGCTGTAACCGGCGGGGAAGGTGCTGTACGGACTCATGTTGGAGAGGCCCATCAGGGAGTTGGGGATCATAGTGATGTTGTTGGGTGTCATCAGGGGGATGTCGTCAGGGGAGCGGCGCTGGCTGAGTGAGAAGTCCAAGCTTGGCGATACGTGAAGGGGATTGTGAAGGGCCTCGCACTGGTTCCTCTGGGTCGACAGGGTCTCGTCTATAGTGTTGGTGTGGCTCACGTTGTTGCCCTTGGTGTCACACTGGGGACTGGGCTGCTGGGATGTGTCCTGTCGACTGCGCTTGTCCTTGCGGTAGTACAGAGCAGCAAAGGCCAGGACGTTGAGAAAGAGCAATGAGGCCCCTACAGCGATGGTGACGCTGAGCTCTGTGGAGTAATCTCTCGGGTTCGGCATGATCAGAGGACCCATCTCCCTCCCACCTTCACCATCATTGTGGGCAGTGGATACAGGAGGTCGGCCAGTGCTGCCGGGTCTCTTACCATTGGACTGGGTGGGATCCAGCGGGGTGACCTTGGTGGTGGTGGAGGAGTAATGGAACATGTCATGTAGGTTGTAGAGATGAGGCACCAGGTGTTTCCAGAAGGCCACCTTGGTGGCGCGGTAGTGATCACGTATACGAGGCTTCAGGCCAATGTGCAAGTACAGTTGGTCGTAGGGGTCGTACTTGGACCAGGCCACCTCCTCGAAGCGGTTGGCCTTGGTATGGATGAACTTGGTGTCCTGTGGCACCGGCTTGTTGGGATCCCTACAGACATATCAAAGACAGAAAACCTGAGTCCCAATAGATAAATAAGATAGAAGAAAGCTGAATACTATTATTATTGTTCATCCAATTTCATATATCATCATATTGCACTGAAATTATCTTATTAAGATATCAAAATAGAAATACTTTTTTCGAAATGATTAATGGGTCAGAACACATTGTAATTACTAGAAAATGTGTTGCTGAATTTCTTTTGACACCCAGTGGAATACAATTATTTTTTTTGTTTTCTTTTGCTTGAATTTGGCCTCAGATTATGTGTATCATTACTGATAAAATATCCTCATGCATATTGTGATAAGGATTTTGACCACATTCCTCAGACCTTGGTACAACCCCAATGGGATGCTGTGTAGAACATAAATAAAAAGACTGTTTACCAACAACCGTTTTACAAAGTGTTTCTGAGCCCATGCAGTAATAACCCTTATACAATCATGTGTTTCACAAATTACTGACTGAGTCTTTAGAGGATGCCCCTTTCAGACCCAATCATGATACTTTATACCAATGAAGCTGTTTACCTGTGGAATGTTCCAAACAGGTGTTTTTTGAGCAACCTTCCCAGTCTTTTGTTGCTCCTGTCCCAACTTGTTTGAAATGTGCTGCTGGCATCAAAGCATAAATTTGCCAGTGATGGAAAAACTAAGTACATTAGCTCAAGTACTGGACTTAAGTATAACCTTGAGTTACTTGTACTTTACTTGAGTATTTCAATTTATTCTACTTTATACTTCCACATCATTTGGAGGCAAATGTTGTGCTTCTTACTCTACTATATTTATTTGATAACTTAATTACTAGTTACTTTGCAGATTGCATCCTGCATTAGAGCCAAAGCGGCACATTTTAAAATTGATTTATTTGATACGCAATCGGATACAAAAAAAACAAAACAATGATATTTAGAAAAATGCTGACTATCAGATCTGATCATTGACCAGGTCGATAATGCCAACGGCAAGTCAACACTGAGTGTACAGTTTATACATAGATGTAAATTAATGTTTAATTTACTTTTACTTGTACTTTTGATACATTTATTGCCCCAAAATTAGTACATGTCATATAAGATACTTTAAGACTTTTAAGTACTAATTTAAGTAATGTTTGTATGGGTGACTTTCACTTTTACAAAAGTAATATTTTAACACGATATCTTTGTGTTTACTCAGAAATGATGTAGAAGTAGAAACAATAGAAAAAGAACTTCATCAACAGAAGGCCAAAAGGGAGGTCAACACAATGTAATATCACCATTTCTCCTCAAGGGCTCAGCATTCACTCATTCCTACTCACTACAGTGACCTGTGCTGTGCATCCTACTCCTACGGTCATCGTCCACAAAGACTCACTGCAGCCATGCATTCAAAATGCAGGAAGACTGCAGCAGGGCAGCAGTGCAGTGCAACTCACTTTGGTGTCTCTTATCTTCAAAAACACTCTGCAAATCTTTGCTTCTGTATGACGTAAAACAAGCTGTCAGAGGGAGAGCAGCAGAGCTGTTGCACTTTCAACAGCATGTTTTTCCAGAGCTTGTCAGTGTTAGGTTAATATCAGGTCAACATCAGACTATAGCCTGTTGTAGATAATGAACTCTCATTTGCTGCAAACTTAATTAAGCTGAAAAACATATCCAGTCATCCAGTCAAATACTTTAAAATGTCACTGCTTGTTATATTTAATCAAAATACATATATCATAGGTGCCTAACAGAAACCTAGATAGAAACAAAAAGAGACAGATATGTAGATAGATATTTTTTGTCTCTCCGTGAAACTGATACAAACGCTCTGACATATACACTGTCAGAAGGAAAGAGAGCTCCAAAGTTCAAATGCCTAACAGTACCCTGAAGGCTTCGTACTCAAATCTAGAACAGACAGTGATGTACAGCAAACATGTATATGCAGTGTAAACATCTCTGATCTGATTATTTGTGTCATCTCTCACAGTAAAGTTGGCAGATGTTTATGGAATACGTGTTAACCACCGCTTCCCATCTCCTCTTCAACACAACCTTTTTGTTAAACAGTGCTTTAAACATTTATGTGAATTAAGCTATAAATTTTGAAAACCATCACCTTAAGGAAGTCTGGCCAAAGTAATGAAACTCTGTTATGTGTGTAAAGAAAGGTTATACAGATGCCTAAACTGGCTCATTAAGAAAGAGACATCTTGGCATTTAAAAAGAAACAGGTCTCATTAGATGCCGTGCGCTGTATATATTCTACAGTTTCATTTTTTAATGTGACCATATAGTGAAGCATCACTTTTATGTGAGTGTAAAATTAAACTGTTCTTTACATGGATGGTGAGGTCAAATCTATTCAAGCAAAGGAGAGGCATACCTGACTTACAGGACGTGTCTGTGCATTAATGGTACAGCTATTGACTTTTGATGTGTGTTAGTCGATAAAAACTGAAGCAGCACTTTACATGTGCGAGTTGTTGTGAACTAACAAAGGAGATAAGGTAACCTAAATGCACCTTATGTCATTTTTGCCGCTAAGGGTATAATCCTTTGTCCACGTTAACATAACAAAAAATGTAGTTTGATGACATCAGGAAGTTGCATGGGATCATGGGAGTTCTTGTCTTTATTGATAAACAATCATCATTACTGATGTAAATGAAGACAATGTGACAGAAATGTTCATGGACGAGGTAATCCATTAAATATTTAATCATGATACATTTCCCTGCAAGTTATAGCAACAGGCAACCAAATTACTGTTACCCTGAGCAAAATTACGGATTTCGTTGTTTTAAAAGAGACCTACATTATACTGTTTTGTTTTTTCCTTTCCTTCAGTGTTTTATGTGTATTCTTGTGCATGTAAAAGATCTTGAAAGTTATAAGGCCAAAGTCTGCACCAACAGAAGCTCCCGTCTCCCACAGAATATACACAGCTTTACTTTGGTTTATGCCCGGATTTGCTGTTACTCACCCACTCTTGGCGAAGTTGGTCCAGTAAGTCATAACCACAGCGCTGAGCATGATGTCGTTCCTGGAGAAGTTGCAGGGGAACAGGTCAGTCGGGCCCACCATTGGGATGCCAAACACATATGGCACCTCGTCTCCATGCGCCGAGTCTGACCACACTGGCTTCATCAGGCTCTGGCAGTGGTGGTAGAAGGCGTAGAAGTATGTAGGCGAGCCGTAGCGAGCGTGCAGGTCAGCCGTCACCACTGAGGGCTCCACCCACTGGTGGTCGGTGAAGAGAGCCACCAGAGTCTTCCTCCTGGTCTCTGGGTTGTCCTTGTCAGCCCAGTCTGTGTACATGAATTTAATTGTCTCCCTCAGCGTGTCCTTCCCTTCTGGGTAGCCATACAAACTGTCCACAAAGTCTGACACAGCAAAGTCAAAGTCGCTGCCAGACACGCCGTCCTCCAGGTCCATCACGTTCTCCACGAAGCGCAGTCCCTCTCCCTGGTTGACACCCAGCATTATATCATAATTAAGGAACTCGCCCTGCTCCATCAAGATCTCTGGGTCGTCCGGGATGACGTCTCCGTCAATGACAGGACCGAAAGCCACGCGGTATCGGGCAGGCTGGATGTCTTGCTCCACCAGCTCCTTTGCACTCTTCTTTTGCAGGCAGGAGACCATGTCCACGGTGTCAAGCACGTTGCAGCCGACCCTCTCGGCCAGCATGCGGGTGTACTTGACCGGTTGGTAGTTAACAGCCCAGCTGGATAGTGCTGAACCACTTTGAATGATGGCTCTGTGGAATAAACCTTGGGACACAAAATTGAGAACAAAAACACACAAAAGACAACAGAAGCCAACAAAACAGTGGTTAGTACTTGGGCCCAACAAATCATTATTATAACTATTATTTTTCAGCATGAACGTTAAGGGCATTCTGAACCGCCCCAAGCAAATACATGATTCACTTTCACACTAATTGCTATTCACAATTAAAATCAAAGGTTTGCTGCCTACATGTGATGCACTTTGAATACTAGCCAGGGAGATGAAGCATTAAAGAGAGCGAAAAAAAAGCGAGTGGAGCCTTGCTGATGAGAAGCTGCTCAGTAAAGCAGCTGGTTGAAGAAATGAACTGGTGATAGGATGTTGGTTCATTCTTTTGTTATTATAATGACAAAAAAATACTTGTTTTTCTCAGTTGATCCCCTTATTTCACGTGGTGTCATAACTGTATGCAGATGGCAGTGAATGCAAGTCAAATGAATGATCAATTTGCAGCACTGTTTCAGAGGAGGTGTTCTCTACACCAGTTATTTGTAGGATCGTTAATACGGTATGTCTAACAAACAGTATAGCTTACATATAGACTGCTGATGCCAACTGTGCGGTGGAGGGTCTGTGCAGGGAGCTGAATATGCAGTAACCCTGATCCTTCAATGTTGATACAGTAAACATGCTGCTCTGTCAAATTGTTTATATGCAGTGCGTCACCTCTGTCTCTAGGGATTTTGTATCTACCACCTAAAAATGACAAGTGATATGTATCAACTCAAAAAAATATACTCTGCTGAGGTTAAGGCATAGCAGTCGCTGGAGATAGAGGAGTGCAGGGACAGTGTCACTTTCTCCCTCCTATGCTGTCATTTATTTAAAATTTTTTTTAGGGCAGCAGCTAGCTACTCTACTTCAAAGACAGCCGGAGGTCTTTGTGCATTGGCTGCAGCCGAGCGAGGGCATCAAATACAAAGCTCACAAAGGACAGTTGCCGCAGCGTCCCTGGCATTGATGAAAACGCACAATTTCTGCCCTTCTTGTGATTCTGTCCAGCATCAACGGGAGGACCAGGGCAATAATAGGGCAAAGATAACAGGTTCAATTCCCTTCGGGCCAGCCATATTGAAATACGCACCTTTGATTCTTGCAATGAGCTTCGAATAAGTGTTTGCCAAATGGCACAGTATCAAAAGGAAGTAGGTTGCTTTTCTTTTTTCAGTTGATGGATACCAGATACCAGGTTTCTATGATATATATTGTCATTTCATAAATAATATAACAACAGTTGGTAGAATGACTTTGCTGTGGAAGCTGGACAGGAATGTTCGATATTCAACTAAAGCACTGCCAATTTATAAGGTAAGGTTTAGAGATAATAAACTTAGAACTCAGAAAATATCTGAAGGTCTATTTTTTGTGTGTTCCAGCTTCATCCCCAAACCAACCCTGTCTGTAGTAAACAGTGCCTTCACTCAAGGCTTTGCAATTACAGAGGACCAATGCAAACCATTGAAGGTCCATTGTGTAGGATTTAGGGGGATCTATTGACAGAAATGGAACGTATTTTTCATAATTATGTTTTCATTTGTGTATATCTCCTGGAACTAAGAATTATTGTGTTTTTGTTCAACACAATAAGCCTTTTATATCACTGAGGGAGCAGGTCCTCTTCCAGTCAGCCATGTTTCTACAGTAGCCCAGAACGCAGGGTTTGAAAATCTAATAGCAGGGAAAGGAAAGGAAAGGAAAGGAAAACTACATTTTATTTACAGCTTATCACATTGACTCAAATTCAAAGAGCTACAAACACTAGTTGGTGTTACTGTGGCTAGGTAGCAAACATCGGTAAATTGGGAATAAAGTAAAAAAATGTCTAACCAAGCTACTTACTGGAGGTCTGGAGGGTTGTGTCCCCCCTCTCTCCCGCTGGGATTTAACCTCTTTGCCACATGCCACTAAATCCTACACAGGTGACCTTCAAAGGTGTTTTATATATATATATTTTAAATTGTTTATTGTACCATACAGTGCATTTGGGATAAAAAGAGGGCAAATAAATCTGACTCCAAAAAAACTAAAACATTTGTCAGTCTGAATGGTAGCAACTGAGGGACACAGGTGAACGTGACTTCACGGTGAAAACTTTCTAATGCCAGTGGGCTTCTTGAAGAGCTTCACATTTTAAGAGGCAAAGCTTTTAGGCTGATTAGATTGAGTAAAGGGGAACAAAAGCAATCACTTACTTAACGAACACCCCCTTTACCCTGCTCCCATATCATAACACTTCATCTCCCTGACAGACCATTTAGAGCTGCGCTTGAGACAAAGAACAATCTCGAAATGATTAAAACGTATCGTTCAAAAACTAACAGTGACATCGTCAAGATAAGAAATTAATATGATTGAGAAAAAATTGAATCTTCAATCTTAACTTAAATTACTGCATTAATGACAACCTCGGCTTCAGCTTGTGACCGAGCAGATCTGTTTGGATCAAAGTCAGAGATAACTGAGATGGTGAAAGGCAGATTCTTACCCTCTGAGTGGTGGGACAGAGTTAGCAGGCTGACACAGGAAGCACCAATTCCAGATCCAAAGACCGTGATGCGACCCGGGTCCCCTCCAAAGTAACCGATGTTCTTACTGATCCAACGGAGAGCTTGAATCTGATCCAGGAGCCCATAATTTCCTTTAGCTGCCTGATCACCAGTACTGAGGAAGCCTGAAGTTCACAGACAGACAACAGACCCAGTGCTGAAGTAGAGATCTACAGAATATATGTCACAGCTTTGATCTAAAGTTGTAGCTCAGCAGGGCATCTGAATGAACTGACACGTTTTCCCCTCAAGTGAAAACATGCCTTTGCTCTCTCCCACAGCGTCTTGACTACTTTAGTCAACTCGTTGTAATAGTCTCCACGCAGCCGCGCACCTCCGGAACAGATCAGGGCTCTGCTCATCAAATCTGAACGCTCTCCTTGTGAGTGACTTCATATAATTTAAAGTGCATGAATATATAAATCCTTCTCGTGTGCTTGTTTCTTTACATGAATTTGATAAAACCAAACAGAGGTCACTGTTGCTCTTACAATTGATCCTATTACTTATTCCCTTGTCTGGTCTCATCTAAACAATGCCCTGTTTTGAATGTTAAACGCAGGGAAACGACAATCTCCTGACCTTGTGAATGCGACATTCCTCCATTATCTATTCAAATCATTTTTTTTCTGTCAAGAATGGCAAAGGCTGATAATCTTGTGCAGATTAGATAAATCAATCTAAAGGAAGATACGTTGTGTTTTCAGAAGGGGTCTAAAACAAGGACAGGACATGATATGTATTTGCATCACTTTTCCTCTGAAGGCAACATTTGTATGCAAATCAAGCTATTCCAAGATCACTTTTGCCCATATTTTCTCATACTATTTCTCTCATGTCTCTACTTCTTTTTATGGGTTGATAACAGCAGCACAGGTGGAAATAAATGACCACTGAGACAGTTTATCCCCTCAGATTAAACCAGGGCTTAACACCACATTAAAAGTTACCACACAGAGACGCCGTCATCACCTAATATTCCAATTCTGTAGTTGAGCGTGACGACAACAACATTCCCATAACTGGCCAGCACGCTGCCGTCCATCATGTTCCCAGTGCCCTCCATATAGGAGCCTCCGTGGATGTAGACCATCACAGGTCGAGCTTCAGAGTCCCTTATATCTGCAATGTCAACACACACACACATACATGCTGAGCAAACAGATGCAACAGTAATGACACAGAGAATTAATAGAGCGCTGTTACTAAATCTTTATATCAACAGTATGAGCTCAGTATGAGGTATGGGTGCTTAGAAAAGTTGCTTAGAAGCAGTGGTAGGCCTGTGGTTGGAAGCTGTAATGACATTCAGAAAATGCATGGTAAATACACTCTGAGGAGGGGTGTATGGATAAAAAGGTCAAATATAATTAACAGCAGTTGCATGTAAGCGCTCAACCAAGCATTCTTTGCTTTGTAGCATATTTGAAATTCTCTACAGAGGTAGAAAGAGAAAAAAATGTATTGATTTGTGGTTTGAGCTCTCTTAAGACATTAATTTTGTAAGATGGTTCAACATATAAAAGCATGCAGAAGAATGAAAGGCATGTTGCAGAGTAAGTACCGCACTACAGTGAGCTCTTTGTTATCTTCTAGTGCGAGCTAAAATAGGAAGTTCAATAAGAATAGAAAATCTATATTTCATGTTTGTAGACCAATTTGTTATATTAACTAACAACTGTCTTTAAAAGGGACTATAAGACAGATAAGTAGATAATGCACTCTCAGGATCAATGTGCGGAGAAGCAGAGATGTAGCACTTACTGAGGAGGGCTGCAACAACGCTCAATTCAAGACATGAGGTGCAGGAGCAGCAAACTTATGTAATCATCAAATCAGAAAACATTTATCTCCTTCCACTCAAAAAAGAGCCCCCACACTTCCTCGGTAAAGTCAAAACTAAGGATTGTAAGATCTCCATCCACCAAACTCAAGCTAAAAGAATCCATGCATCAAGACTTTGAGCTCTTAAAAAATACCTTCAGATATATGAGTCTCAGCATGTGAGAAAGCCGCCCCCTTTTTCTTGTGTTGGCTCCCTGGGATTCACATAAGAAAAAAAAAAAGTACAGAATTCAAAATAGCATGGTTCACTGTGCCTCCTGTTTAATATATGGTCCAATCAAACTGACAGAATCAGGAGAAAAAAGATCCTTGAATTATATGCAGAAATAGAAAAGAAAAGTCCATTTACATACAGTGTGAGAGCCCTGTAATTGCTTCTGACAAAATGAGAAATCTTTGGAGATGTATGGCACGATTACATTACCAGTTAGAGTTACACATTAATCAGCATTTGGAATTCAGATTTTATCAAGCAAACAAATTATTTTTCCCTGTTAGATATTTTTAGGAAATGGCACAGTGTGTGTATATGTGCACATGCACATACACACACACTGTTACCTTTGCATGGTTTATTATCTGTATTGTTATATTGACCCAGCTGCCTCGGATTAGACTGGAGTAATACATCTTTCGTGATTCATCTCATCTCTCTGGTCAATTATATCTTTACAAAAACTGTCAATTCTTCAGCTAAACCGCAGGATAGCTCCTGAATAAGAGGTTTATGGTTTGTTGATGAATAATTTATAAACTCTGACTTGAGTGGGACACAAAAATAAATATAAGGAAGTGAGAATTTTGGAAACACACTCTTGAATTTGACATGGCAAAAAGACTACGGGAGATGAGCAGGAATGGAAACAGCAAAGGTTTCACACATCAGTGGAACAAATTATAAAGTCACAGAATGCCTTTGGTGCATTTTAAATAAACAATGATCAAGTCTGAAGAAATAGAAACCTACAGAAGTGATGGGTTATGTTATTTACAGTGAAATGCAAATGTGAAATTTAATTAACCTGTTTGCGTGCCGGGTGAGGAGGCCTTTAGGCAGCACTCAGACTTTACAAAACGTGGGCTGCACCATTTTGGACCGCTACCTCTCAAGCAGGCTGTTTATCTGTTGTTGCTACGCTACCATAGAAAAGTCAGTCAAAGAGTGGCATGTTACATACAAAAGCTGAACACAGTCCAACTTTGAATGCTGAATGTTTTGTATTAGCCTGAATGCCTGTGGGAGGGAGGAAATGTATTCTCAGAAAACATGTTTAATTGGTGTATTGAACTTGCCAGAATTAGAGAAATCTGTTTGTCAACACTTAAGATTTAGAGGAGATACCGAATCACTGTGGTATTACATTGTTCTGCTTATCTACAGATTCACAGCAGACACACAAAATGTTCCCTTGCTGGTTCATTTCACAGTTGTGTTAGACACAAAAAGAGGAGGAATTCAGCAAGCAACAGACAGGAGTTGACTCTTGTACCTCACTAATTGGCCCCCAACAGACACACTGTCTGAACAAAGCAGAGGTTTGTAAAAATATAAATTTGAATTCTTAACAAACATGGAAAGCGCTGAATGCTAGCTTTTCTTGATTTTCTAAGTCATTCTTCATGTTTACCTTGATGCTTGGCCGTGACAGCCAAATATGCAATGCCATCACTTTAAAGGCTGAAAATTATTGCTTAGTTTAGGTGGACCGATACTTGAACAACACCTTACCTCAGCAATATTAAACTGGATGTCACGGAAACAAGCACAGCCTGGTGCATTAATATTTAGTTGTCCCTCTACAGTTTGTGTATCTGTACATAGTCAGTGGCATCAGGGTAACACCCTCAGTTGCCATGACTACCTAAATATCAATAAATTCCTGTTTAACAGTGGGAACATGATTGTTATTACAATATGACTGCAACAGGTAAAACAATGATGACGGTGCTTTGGATGGTAAATCAGCCCTTGGCGGCAGCAATGACATGAGCAGTGGTCACACACATGCTTTATGATGATAGCAGGACGCAGCCCGGTTGCCAGAATAAAATGTTGGCAATTTACGTTTTGGCAAACCACGAATAACTTCACATTTGTACATTTCATACATATTATATCAGCGTATCTGAAGTGACATACTTCAGATTACATAGGAGCGGATTTTCTCATCTGGCAAGTTTGAGTTTGTGGCAGCAAAGGCGGATATTTTTAATGAGATGTCGGAGACGCTCATATTGCTTTAAACGAGATGTCAGGACAAAGTCTGTTTGTGGAGACAGAAGCAGATATTTTTTAAACGAGACATCAGGACTATTCCAACTGTGTTTGTGTGACAGAAGCGGACTCTAACCAGACCTTAACCACAGCGTAGTAACAGTGAGACGTAGAAATATGAAATGTACAAATGTCACATATCCATGGTTTGCAGCAATGTTCAATGGCAACATTTTTTCTGGCGTTTGGGTTGCATGACGACTTTGGGGCCACCATAAGAATGATCAATGGACATGGAAAGTCATTGCCGTCCATTTTACCACACCAACTCACCATCCTCTGTCGGAGCGTAGATGTTTAGATATAAACAGTCCTCGCTCTGATCCTGAATGTATGTGGCTACTGTGTCCAGGTTATAGGTGAACCATATGGGCATCATGATCTCTGGCACGGTGTTGTGGATGTTCTGAGGGCACACAGGCATGAAGTGGGTAGCATTCTTGATACCTGACCAAGAGGAGGGCTGCTCAGGGGGCATGAAACGCTTCTCGCCCACAGGCGGAGCGGCATAGGGGACCCCCAAATACTGATCAACGGGCCGGAGCACCTCGCTGGGCACAGGAACCCTGAGGCCTCGCAGTTTCCCGAACTGGGTGGTCACCGTCGGGTAGAATTTCTGGCTTGTTGCCTTTGTGAATGACCAGCAGGAACATAGTATCCACCAGAGAAGAGCACAGTGGGTGATGGTTACAGTCCCTTGCTGATGTAGCAGGTGTGCAGGCAACAGATGGTCTCTAAATGTAGCCAGCCACATGGTCTGGGCAGGACAGTGCCCTTGCACAGCACTAATGCACACTGTAGTGTCCGCTCAGTCCCTCTGCACTGACCCTGTCAAACAGACATCACTCACTGTGCCTTCGGCTCCAACGGTTATCAAATCCAAATGCGCCTCAGCCAGGTATGAACCGCCCCCACTTCCGCTTTTCATTGCAGTGCACACAAATCTGAAAACGAGATGATCAGAAAAATGAGATGAGAAAACATCAAAATGATGTCAAAATAGTGCTACATATCTGTATAACTGAATAACTTTGGATAAAAGGATTATCTCCCTTCTGTATCTTGGGGCTCTAGATACATACTGTTACATAAGCTTAATATCAGCCACATCCACTGTAACACTTGGACGCTAATAACCTTTTGGGATAAATTGCTGTCTCAAAAGAACACATTTATGCTTTGACATGAACAAATCACTGAATACTGATCTCTGTGTATCTGTGGAGGAATCTGATAAATCCATCTGCTGTGATGTTGGAGTGATGCTGCGAAAAACATCTCAAGATAAAAGGTGTTAAGCGCCCCTCCTCTTATGTAAAAGCAACAGGGAACTGAAGAAAAAGACACATCTTTAATATGCGCCGAAGAGGGATTGAAGAGGACCACACTGGGAAAGAAATATCTTGACTTGATCATGATGTTTCTGCTTTCAATATATTTCAGAAACAGCAAATTCCTCACTTCATGATAGGGAAGTGTTTGTATTGTTTTTACGTCTTACATTTAAACAACAATGTCTGTCACATAATGGAGGAATCTCAGAAGAAACATGTTCATAAAGCAGAGTAATTGCAGGTTAATTGAAAGGCTTGGGGAAGGCTTCAAGACAGCAAAATACCATTTGGGTTTAATATCTGAGGAAAAGGATCCTTTGACACCTCTTCTTGAGGTTTCTTTTTAGTCTAGACAGGTTTTTTTTTCCAACTCTTCACATCTTTCAACAAATACTAGAGCTGCATGACATGGTGAAAAAAAATGTGGCGACAGATATTCAATTGCAATATGCCTCACATCATTTTTGGATCACAATTATCATTTGCACTGAAAAAACAATGAAAGCTTGATGATGTGACATTGGTTGGGGTCTGCACCAAACAAACATGTCTTCTTACATCTTGAGAACAAGATCTGTTGACCAGAGGGCCTCTGCAGCACTACAGTACTTCATTATGATGCTGTTTTGTCACTCATTTCACTTTCATTAAAAAAGTCTTCTGATTTGAAAGGTTAGTCTGTGAAACCGCAAAGGTTGAGGGTTTTCTAATTCAGCTTTTATGCTCATAAGAAATCAGTTCAAACACTAAATCCACTAATAGTAACATAAAGTATTAATAAATACTGCATGACTGCATGTCATGGAAGCCATAAATGATCCTGTTAATTCCTCATTTTCATGTGACACTAATGTCATGATAACCTTTTGTATCACATTCATTATGGTCTGGTTATAGTGGCTTTGCACTATACTGGTATGGACGATAACCATGATATTAAAAAATGTATTCTTGATATTGTGTTAGTTATACATAAATGGAATATAAGGTCAAAAACACTGATGTTAGGCCTTGTGGGTCCTTTGTTCATCTGGTTGCCTTTACAATATTCACTGTAGTATTTATTCTTTTTGTACACATTTGACTCTCTCTCCACCTCCCTATACTTGGATTTTAAGGGGAATTTTTGTAATTTATTTGCCAAAAAACAGACATAACACAGACATTTACATTTTCTATAAATATTGCGATCATATCGTTATTGAAAATCTGTTTGGTCACCATAATCATGTCGTGAAAATACAATATCGATGCAGCCCTGATTGGTTTTATTATTTCATTTTTCTGAAACTCGTTACTAATTATACTGTCTTATTGTTTCACCATTTCAGTTTATTTTATTTGATCTATTTCATTTATTCATGTTATTTGATCTACTAGATTCATCTTCGAGCTAGTCACCACTTTACATTGTATCATGTATGATTGTGTATGTGGCTATAAACTTGATCTAACTTGATTTGATTTTTTTTGTATTTCTAAGTGAAGGATTCCTTGATGTTGGATCTGATATAGTATGGGTAATATAATATGATATGTAATATTGGACTGCTTAAAGCAGTGATACAAACTTTCACTTTGCATACACATCATCTGTTTTCCAACCCAACAGCAGTCACCAGAGTGTGTGCGATATAAAGTGACACTGGTTCACCAGTGTGCACGCTTCAGGAAACAGGAGAATACATATTCACACCTAATCACATGTGCATACTGTATGTCAAATAAGGTCTCAAATCTATGCTCACCCATGGAGAACTACACAGAACAAACTGTGTTGTGCTCCTTCCAATTAACTACTTTGTCATCCATAATACATCCTGTCTCGGTCCTTGTAGTCTAGGATTGCAGTTAGCATAATGTGCTCGCCATCAGATTCTCACTGGCTCATCAGTGAACAAAGCACAAACAAGCTTGTTAACCTAATCAAACTTATTGACGAGTGCTGCTTGGAGCATTGTGAGGGACTGCTGCTAAACAGCTTTCTTTCAAACTGATGGACCTATCCATTAAGACAGAGGACAACTTCTTCCTCCTAATATGAGAAACTAATTAACCATGGATGTGGTGCATTGGCTTTTTCTCTCTCCCTGCAGCATTTTGTTTACACTAGCAGGAACGTAAACACCAATAAAGGCAGCTCATTCTCTCTCTCTCCCACAGGTGTGCAGCAGCAGCAGCAGCACATTACCTGATATGAACGTCATTATGATCTGCCCGGTTTTAAAGATTGGGACAAATCAGAGTAATATCACAAGGGTTCATTTGAGGAATATTGTACATCTCTGCCCAAGGCCAGCTTCGTCTCTATTAATTAACACTTATAAATGTTCCCCATAGCCAAAAAGGACAAGACTGTCTTCTACCATCCCCTATCTGTTACTGTCTGTGACAATGATGTACAGCTCCCGAGACATTAAAATGGGAAAGATAGAGAACCAGATTTTTCGTAGATCGGGCCACATCTCCTGGTTTGAAACTGACACTGATAATAAATCATTTGGAAGTAAAAAAAAATTTTTTTTAAAATAAATCCTCTCTACTCGCACAACCTTCTGTGAAGTCCGTAGCAATTGTCAAATTAGTGGCATGGCGAGCTATAGAGTTGGTATCACCAATCAGAAATCAAATACATGAAATCAAATCAAACTTCTAGTTCAAATCACAGGAACAAAGCTATGGGAGTGTTTTTTTAATTATTTTTTTTTTTCTAGGGCTGCAGATTGTCCAATACTACCTTCAGCTGCAGAGTATGCTTTCTGTGACTGCTCTGCGATGGGACAGATGTGGATAAAAGCTTTATAGCTCGCACCAAATGGGCTGTGTAATAAAAGAGAGCCATCACTCAGTCAAGTTTGATACACTGCAAGTTTTCAGGCAATTTAAGATGGCAACTGGAGAGGAGTGGGTGAAATACTTCTTGTCAATGAAAATGCTTGCAATAAATCAGTGAAAAATGTTACGTTTTACAACCATTACATATTATTCTAATGGGCTACTTTGCAGCAGCCAGGTGTTTATGCATCACAGCGGTGGCAGACTTGGATTTCCTGGGACCCACACACTTTAATTCCCATTTGACTGACTTGATCTCAATTACAGACCTATTAGAATGATTGCTATAATCACGTCTGTCTCCCACCTACATCATCGACAGGCACACAATTCAACACCAATTCAAGCACTAATAAAAATCTCTGGGACAACATCTTATCGATCAGTGTTCTGGTAGCCTGGGGGCCCTTAACATGAAAGCATTTGTGAAGGAGCCTAGTATGTCAGACAACAGTACTGGGCTCTCAATGCCCTTGTAATTCGACTGGTGTGTGTGGATCAAAAGCGTTTTTAGTGGATTCCCCAAATCCCCCTTAATTTAGCAGTGCAATAAAGAGGAGCGGGGACTGGTGCAGGGAAAACTACCTTATAGAGAACATGCAGGTAGCTCTCAACATAATGATCGTCGCTTTCATAAATGAATGCACGGTCGGATCCAAACCCACGGAGGAAAAAAAGCATAGCCACAGCCCAGATAGCATCGACAAACTGCTGTAGTGTGTGTGCGCTGCCTGCCTCACGTTGTGACTGAGGAGCTTGTTTAATCTGGGTCTAGGACGGCGTTACATTGAATAAAATGGAGAAAAATAAATAACACGCCAACAAATGCTACAGTGTGCTCCATCGCAGAGCAATGGCTTTGATTTGAACAATCAGCCCAGATGTCAGTGATCAATCTGAACAAAGATTCGTCCCACGGAGAGGAAAAAAAAAAAACACACACAAAAACCAGAATCATTATGTTAACTCACCTGCTTTTACACAAGCTGATACGCGCTCCATGTCGAGATCTCCTCCATAGCATGCCCGTCAGTCAGTTTGGCTGTGAGACAACGAGGCTGTGTGTGTAATATTTCCCCGGTTTCAGTATCAAACACACAGATCTTTACTCTTATCTCCTGCTTTGCACAGTCTGTGTGCTTTGCGCATTCACGACGCCAAGGTCAGGAGCGCCAACGGTTTTAATGGAGCGCCCACTGCCAGCGCGTTACTAGGCAACCACCGGGATACGCCAGTGCATTAAATTCACCCTCCAACAACCGACCGAGTCCCAATTTAGAAACCATCAAGTGACCACCTTAACCCCGGACAGCACTCACGCGTTTTTTTGTTTTTTTTTTTATGCTCGAGCGAAGCCCACCTACCTTTGACCAGATAAACAAGCGTGCGCAAGGAGCGTGCACGCGGGCCTGCGTGCAGAGGAGAGCGAATGCGTTACGTTTAATTGGCATAAGCCTTTTTAAGCAAATTGTGACAAGCACGGCAAAATGGGGTACAGGGTGAGAAAGCGCCAGAAAACAATCCTCCAGCGTGTTTTCCCACTGGCTTTGTATTATCTTTTTAAATTGCATTCCTAATCAGCTCATCTCCTTGTTGCAAAGTGTAAACAATACCAATTTATACATCTGTTATCTCATCACTGTTGGATAATGTGTCTCAAAAAAAAAAAAAGAAAAGAAAAAAAAGGGGGGAAAAGCCTTGCTTTGACAGCTCTGAAACATCAGGCCCACACTTGTTTAACAAGCAGATTGCATGAGTAATGCGTGGATTTTATTTAGCCATAACAGTGAACTGCTATGAGGCAAAAAAAAAAAAAAATGACAACAGGTGGCAGGAAATTAGTCCAGGGAAGTGAAAGTGGGCACTCTATCATTATGGGGAAAAAAATCATTGAGATGATTGTGTTGTTGCCTCTTGTGCTCCTTCACTTGCTTGTTGGCTGATGTGTTTAAAGGAGCAATATGTTGAAAACATTGAAAAATTAAGCAAAATTATCAACAGGAAGTGAAGAAATAATAGGTTTGACATGTGGTGTTGGAGCGATTTCTACTAAAGTTAGCACGCTGATCTGCTATTCGTAGCCCGTCCTGTCTACTAACAGAAGCCACAGTTAGCATGCCTACTGGTTACTCTGGTAATATGCTGCTCCCATAGAGTTGTGTAGGGATGACTTACTTTTGTAGCATCGCCCTGGTTGACTCGACAAGAAGCCTGTGGGATTTTTGAATCGGATTTTTGAATATCGCTGAAAATAAGCTCCGTGGCAAACGCAAGCTTATGATACATGTTTTGTTCAGCAATATAATCTCCACTGATGATTGTAAGTGGAAAGCTAATGTTAGGCTATAGATAAACTACATTGCACTTGCATGACTTAAACGTCACCACCACTAAGCGTCTTGCACAATTACTATACAGGTTTTCTTTAAATTGATCAATCTACAAGTTGTAAATTCAGAGTTAGAATAGTTTGTAACTAAAGTTGGCTTGTAAGACAAACTAGTGAGTAGATGAGTCTCCATGTTCGACGTAGTGACGTGCTTCATAATTTAATTGTGGGACATTTAATGATGTTTATCATGTTGTAGAACAAAATGTGTAAATCTTACAATTTGCTTCCAAGCTATTTGTGATGTCACAAATCTTGCCTGTAAAACCAGCCTCTTAAAGGAACAGTTCACCCTAAATTAAAAGTCATTATCTACTCAACCTCATGCTGATGGAAAAGTGGTTTGCAGTCCATTTCTGGAGCTTCACAGCAAAACTGTTCCAGCATTCTCCTAAACAACTGAAGTAGATGGGGACAAGCTCCAGCAATGTTTTGTTGACTATGAAACTTCCCCTGACTTTCCATCGGCAAGGGGGTGAGTAGCATTTTTGGGTGAACTTATTCTTTAATATCAGACTTTCAGTGAGCACAGAGGAAAATCACAATTTCAGCAATTAATGTGAAAACAGCCTTCTAGTGTCAAGAAAAACACATTTTTAGAGCAGAGGGAAACTATAAGACATATATAAGATGTCACACTGTAATCTTCCCCCGCCATACTGTACACTAGAAATCCACCAACGTAGAGTCCAGACAGTTGCTGACAGAGCAAACATTTTCCCACATAAGCCTGTCTTTTTTTAAAAAAAAATGCCCAGCAGCTATAGCTGTGATGCAATGATCTGCACATGTATAGAGCTGAGAGATCGTCTTTACAGTCCTGGAACAGATGCTGCCTTGTGATGTCTGTTTTAAGATGGATTACCAAAACAAGGGAAGCTTTTTATAATAACAAAATTTCATTATTTATTCTCAGTTGATGCTCATGCAGCGAACAGTTTCTGTTTGAGGCATCTATAGTAGTGGGTTTCTAACATATAGATTATTTAAATGGAGTATCCTTGTGGCATGTGAGTTCAACAAGCGCATTTTGAAAGGAAGACCTTTTAATTAAAGACACTCCCAGTCCCGATATTTGCAGTCATGGACAGATTCTCCACATGAACCCTAAGTGTATGCTGAATCAGCTTGATTGGGGATGAAGATAAAGCAGCTTCCATGGCCATGGGTGTGAACAGGATATCCATTGTCCTTAAGTGTGAATATAAGAAATGCTTTCATTCTCTTTTATAATGAAGAGGTTCATATCTTGGGTTGAACGGACGATGGGTTAGGCGTGTCTAGCTGTTGTTCTCAAAAGGAATGTTGCCACGGTGTGATGGGCATCAAAAGACAAACTGAAGTGAATCTGTCAGACACCATGTATTTAATCTCTGCATTTGTATTTGCCTCAGTCCGTGTGTGTAGCCAAGGGTGACTCTTTCAGCCTGATTAGTATTGCACTGAACCTTTAGGCCAGTCCTTGTGGGTGGTGGGACCATATGTCATGACCCAATGTTGTTTGGTTGAACAGAGACTGACTGGGTCCCATGATTGGCCTTGCTCTATGAGGGGATTTTTGGGGGTGGGCAAATTCGGGTGTAAGAGAATAATGAGGCCATGGAGCAGGACTTTCAGTCGTACTCAAAGTGGTTCTTGAAAATTCCTCAATGGGTCAGGAGGCAGGGGTAGATAAATGCAGCCCAGTCGCCAGGATACAGTGTTGGTAGCTAACAAACCAGCTGCAAACCCCTGATACATTCATATTTTTAGGTGTCATAGGCTAGTCATATCACGTTCAGATTACATGTTTATGACCTGACTTTCATATCGGGAGGTTGAGGGGATGGTGATTTACAGTCAGTAATTGCAGTTTTAGACTCCCTTTCAACATTTGTATTTGTGAAACCACTGGATATTTTCGACAAGCGACCGTGGACTTTGAAGATTTATAAGCGTGACCCCACAGGACATTTTTAAAGGGAACTTGCAACAATTTCCGGCTGCGTTTGTGGTGAGAAAAAACTGATATTTTAAAGGTGCAATATTTAAGAATTTTAGGAAGAAAAATTCCCAAACTAAAATGATCAACAGAATGTAAAGAAACAACAGTGTTGACATTATAATGGCCATGTATTCTATTACATAGATATCTATTGAAGTTAGCATGCTAACCAGCTGAAAACACTAGGAGTAAACACCAATACTCCCCTGGTCCACAAGCTTCCCGTCTGTACCGCTAGCTGCATGGCTAACTGAGCTATCTAGCTAATGGCAGCTACAGTTAGCAGCATTAGTAGTTAAGTTAAAGGTCTCAACATATCAGTGATATGCAGAAATGTACACTTTACACATTTATTCTGGCGATTGTGTTGATAAATGCTGACCTGACAGTGTAGTCCAGTGGTGGAAGGAGAACTTTGAGGAACTCATGGACCAAAATGACACGGCCATGGTGGTTGTGAGCACTGAGTTGTGACCAAAACAATATTATTGCACAGCATGAGGAAACATTCAAAAGGGGCTGGGAGTAGAACTGCTTCCCCAGCAAATCGAAAGGAACCAGTTTAGGTGGTTTGGGCATCTGATAAGGATGTCTCAATCCAACTGGGAGGAGATCCTGAGGCAAACCACTATGATAGGATTACATATGACCTAGGAACTCCACAGAATCCCCCAGGAGGAGCTGCACGATTGGGCTCTGATTGTCTGTGCTATATCCTGCTGCTATTGCTGCAACCTGGAGTCAGATCAATTTGCCACATTGACCATTTTGGTAACATTTCACATCATGTCTCAACTGCTGTCTGCATTTTTCAAAATGTTCTTTTTAGCTGTCCTTTCAAGAACTATATGCAGTGAAGGTCCACCTTTATTAACGCTTAAGTATCCTCAAAGACATGGAGCTGCATTTTAATTCTGCCCTCTTTCTAATAAGGGTCAGCATTGTCTTTGTTTTCCGGATTCCCGGTGGCCCCTTCCGATCCCTCTTTTTGTCTGCTTTGTTCTTCAGAACCTACTGCAGTGCCTGGCGAGTGCTGAGAGGATACGATACCAACGTGCCCAAATAATGCACAGCACTCGCACTGTTATCATCAAACTACCACTTCACTACATTAAATATATTTCTCATGGTTCACTTTATGTTGCACTGGCAATGTATGTGTATTTTTAGACATTTTTTGTAATTTGTTGAGACATTTATTGTCCACATCCACTGTCATTTATTATGTTCATGTTATTAGGCTGTATCGGTATGTGTAATCCTTTATGTAAATGAATACAACTATAATGTCTCTTTGTTCCTTGAATACACCATAAATAGATTACATTAGATAGGATGAAACTTTAATGAACCCCAGGGGGAAAGTGGGTCATGGCAGCTGAAGAGAAAGAGGATATACTCTAGGTAATAGCAAACAGAAACGACTGCTGGAGATACCACGGGAAAATAATGCAACAGGATATATGCAAATAAAGGGGTTTACACTGATTATAGCAATACTGACTAGTGAATATCATGCTAATTGTATAATGAGTAATGCAGTCCTTCATTTGAAGGCTGAGTGCATGCTTCCAGTTTATAGATTTACAGCACAAATGCAATGTGTGCAAATTTTGCATCACTGCAGATACAGGAGAGGAAGCACACAGAAATCTGTCAAATATGCAAATCCTTAATGTAAATTATTCAACCACTGATAATCTTACAGTTGGAGGAAACATATTTATAGATGCACCTCAACCCCAAAATTCAGTTACATAACCAAATTATCACCAATTACCAGTCAAACCTCCACTTAGTTGCTGCCCCAAAAGCATGCTTGACGCTCCTATCTCTGCAGGACCAAAGATATCATGCAGAAATGGTCTGGCTGTCAGACACCCCTGGGTCCTGCGGTGAGGGAGTCCCAGGCAAAGGAGGAATAATTTCAGGTTATCACTTCATTAGGTTTATTACACTGCACTCGCACACTCACACATCACAATTATGTCTCTCACTATCTCACTAATATCCGAAATAAAAATGCCTCATGGAACCTGTGTCAGAAGAAAAGAGTGGTACATTCCCTAAAACTGATCTCACATATAAATAAATCCCATGTGAATGCTCTTATTTATCAGAACTGGAGTTTCTACATTAAGGGATGCGTTGGGAGAAATATAATTAATTGTTTTCACGTGGTATAATATTTTGATCTCTCTGTTGTGATTCCCCTGCCAGTGTTAATTGTTTAATATTAATATCTAACAACAAAAAATGCTTTGTGATTTCTAATGCACTAAAGAGGGATTTCTAATGCACTAAAGAGGGAAATTGAAATTGAAATTGGTCTATCAGGAAATCTGTTACCCAAGTTGTGCACTGGACATATATATGTATATATATATATATATATATATATATATATATATATATATATATATATATATATATATATATGATTAGGGCCAATGCAGGGTTCCTCCGATGAGACTTCAATGAAGCCTTAGAGGAAGAACACCCTGCAAGACATCAGTCAGGGGAAAGGACTCCCATAGCACGTTCAGGTTCCTTTCACTTTCCCGTGATGCACTGCGCGATTGTAATATATTGCAGTTATGTTGATAAATCACTCGATTTACAATAACTTCATGAACATAAATATTTGCCAGTATGTTGCAGGCATTTGCAGGTTAACCAACGTGTAAATTGAGGATTAAAAGTTGGCTAACGTTGGCAAACAATGTCGAATTGAGGAGCTTGGTCACCGCTTGGTAACCCGTAACTAAGGCAACGACGAATGACGTGACTCGCGGGAGAACAACCGTTAAGAGCACCCAAACAACCTCGGACAGTTAGCAAAGTTTATGGTTTACAGTGATGAACATGGAGAGACATAACTTGGGAAAAGAAAGGCTCATAGTACCCACGGACTTTACCTCACCAGCGACTTCAAGTAAGTTGCTTTGTTTTCGCCGCATGGTTGGTTGACATTTTCTTGTAACTTCAGACGAATGTTAAGTTCAAGATAATGTTAGCTAGCTAACCTTAGCCTGCAATGTTTCGTTACCTGGCTCAACACGACAACATGTCTGCATTTGTCAGCTTTAGCGTTAACCAACATTTAACAAGATGAGGTTGCATTCAGGGGAGACTGTAAACTGTCTTGTTTATCTTTGTAACTTTCTTGAAAGCTCGTTGTGAAATGGCTCCGCTTGGGAAGCATCACAAACATTATCTTGGTACACACGACTGGACAAACTAACGCATGCGCACAAATAAACATTTATATTATGATATTTTCAAGGGACTGTCCAGGACGACCTGGTACCCCCATCGCACTTTGCATCGAGTGTCCCATTTGCTGGACCACACAGAGCTGTTCAAAAGCCAGGGGCAACACCACCCATCTCTTGGATAAGTCCAGGCGTAGCATCAGTGCCTTCAGGGGATCCCAGTCCTGCCAGTCCATGGCTTGCCATCAGTCAGGCCCAGCAGGAAATCTTGGAGCTGAGGAAGGAAAATCAGAGGATCATGATGTTACAAGAGGACAGCATAAGAGGAAGGATCCCTGTGGATGATCCATCAGACCCTAGGACAAGGTATTCTACAATATGCTTTCTCTTGTCAGAATTACCAGTTTTCTCTGTAAATTAAGTGGCATGTCAGGATCACAAAAAGCTTCTCTCCCTCAAACACAGATGTGTAGAGAGAAGTGAGCAGTGGTCCAGATGGGAGTCAGAGTGGCGTCGAGAGGCAGAGAAGCATAAGGCGGAAGCTGAGAGGTTGAAGAGGCAGGTGGAGGCCCTGAAGGACACTGCAGGGAGACACAGGGAAGAGATGAGAGACCAAGACGGCACTGTGAACAGGTAGGAGATATGATCCTGTTGTCTGACATTGTCTATATAACCAAACATTTCAGAGTTTAGCGATGAATCATGTTGAACAATCTTAACATGGCATAACCTTTGTGTGACAGACAGAGCCATGAGTTGGAAACAGTGCATGAAGAGCTACGTAAGGCTAAGACTGAACTCCGCCAGATCAGAGAAGAGCTCGTTCACAACAGTGCTCGGAAGGAGGAAATAAGCTCACAGGTAATGCTATTTACTGACAAAACATTTCATTTTGACTCGGTTGTTGACAAAGATCACCTGAGAATCACAGCAATCCTGTAACTTATTTTGGCAGTTTGCAGTCTGGTGTTTTTGGTACACTCTTGTAGTTTTATGATAATTCTCACTCTTTAATGTAACCTCATTAGCTTCCAAAGAGTAATTGCTAGTCTTTCTGGGGTCCTTATTAACATTTCAATGACCAAAAAAAATACAAATTACAATAGTATCAACAAAGCCAAGCATAAAGACCAGAAAGCAAGTGAAATAACACAAGACATAAAATGACAAACAACAAACACACAGTTTCAGAAAATTATTAACATTTCAAAGACAAAAAATACAAATTAAAATAGTAAAGAATCAACAAATCCAAGTATAAAGATCTGAAAACAAATGAAATAACATAAGACAGAAAATGACAAATCACAACACACAGCTTCAGTGAACAAATATAACAAAATATAAAAAAAATATATAAAAAATACCTAGCAGTTAACAGACAGTTTTAATTTAGCAAGTTTCACTATCATTAGTGTCACACACACACACACACACATACATATATATATATATATATATATATATATATATATATATATATATATATAAAAGATTGTTTTATGTTTATCAACATTTTTGTTTCTTGTAGCTTGAAAGACTAAAGGGAGAGTCCGCTGAGGAAGTTACAAAGCTGAGGAGAGATGTAGAGAGGAGAAAAGAGGAGGCCCGGGACCTTGCTCTGAAGGCTGAAATGGGCAGGTTACAGGCTGAGGAGGAGGCCAAACAGCAGACTCTTCGACTGTCAGAACAGCTGGAAGAAATGCACAAGAAGCAGGAGGCGGAGGTGTGTAGCACAATCTCTACAAGGAAAATGAATACCATCATAGACTAATTTGAGCGACTTCAGCTCAAGACCCTGCATCCCACAGCCCATGTCAGCAGGCATGTGCTCCGGCTGCTGCATCCCTGAGCAGGACGCAGAGCACGTAGCACAGCTTTTCTGTAATGGACACTTTACTCTGACCTTCCTCAGGAGGAAAACAAGTGAAAGGAGAACTTCTCCTTGGGGATCAATAAGGCATTACATCATTATTTGTATATGTCCTAAATTTCCATTGTTTGCTTCTATTCACTTTCAGCTGCAACAGCTGAATGCTTCACACAGTGCAGAGTTGGCTGCAGCAAGGAAAACAAACAGTGAACTACAGGACAGACTTCAATCAATGACCTCAGAAGTGCTGCAGCTAAAAAGCACTCTGGCAGAGGTATCCACTGAGAGAGATGGGCTGAGAGAACATTTAAGGTGCCACAGTCAATCTAAAACTGAACAGAGCTGAAACATCTATAACACTTTGTAGTCAGATTCGCTGATTTTATTGGGGGATGGGGTTTATTTTTCAGCCAAATGGGACAGGCTTTTGAGACACAATCGGCAACGCTGCACAGCCTCAGAAATTACATCGGCCAGCTCGCCCCAGAGAAAGGAGAGAAGGAGCGATTAAATGACACTGTTGAGGTGAAGGCAATATAAACATTATTGATTGCAATCAGCCTACTGTAAAGTAATTGCATGAGAATTTATAACTTAAAATCTTGTTCTTTTTTGCAGCTTAAAGAAGAAATTATGAAGCAAATAAGTGTTTACATGTATTTTAAGGAATAACATGCGTATTGTAATAATCCTGTCTATTATAGTATTGTGTAATTTATATTCTAATATTCTCCATTTTGTAGAGGCTGAACAAAGAGAAAGCAGCTCTTCAGATGACAACAGAGCTTTTGACTGTCAGGCTCAACTCTGTGAGTGAGATACTTACCCTGCAAGAAGAGAAAATGGTGAAGAAGGTGAGTGTTTGTTCCTCACATAGTGATGTGTGATACAAGCCTATGCTGATAGCACGATGAGCAGCAGCAACAGTTGCAGGCCGAGCCACTGCTCTCCTGTGTAGACCAAGCAGCTGTCTGTCATTGTGTGCTGTAGGCTTTAAGTTGTGAAATTTTCATATCCCAAAAGTCCGAATAAAAGAGAGAGAGGAGTTTGGCTGCACTTCATGGTTCTTGAAGACACTTATGCAGACCACAGGGTTTAAGATTGATGGAAAAGCTCCAGATAAGATGGCGAAGCCCTGCAGGAGCAATTCAGTTGACTGAACACTTCACCTAAGGTCTATCCAAATGATCTGCACATAAAGTATGACTCTGCAGGTGACATATTAAGCATTTTTCATCCCTTTGGATGGATTCTTCTTACTTTTGAATTGCATTTTGGTTAGTTTAGAATAAATGTCAAAGTGATCTTAGGAACTTGAAAGTTGCGTGATACAGGTGGTCACAATATGTTCATTAGTGTTTTTGCAGAGGTTACTTGGAAAAAAACTCCTCTCTGATTGCTGTGGTTGCTGTGGGTTGACAGGAAACAGCGCTTATCATTTTTAAAAGCTTGAGAATGCTTTGGAAAACATCAAGGCTAATTTGTAAGCAATAATTACCCATGTGAATATGAAGCATTTATTGAATGAGTGTGTACATTTACCACTCATTTGTATGTATCCATAGATCTCAACAGACCCACTTGCGAAGAATGGATGGGACGGACTTCAAGTGCTTCATCTCTGGAGAGAGAAAGTGTTCAAGTTATGTGTCCAGCTTCGCTCGAAGGACATTGAACTAAGAGGAGAGAAGGATCACCTTCTTTCAAGTGTATTTAAACAATCATACTTAGTTTACCACAGTACAAACATGCCCATTGTGTTTGAAACTGTGTTTTAAAGTATGACTCTGTGTTTTTAGGTCAGATCCATGGAGCAGCAGCTCCAGCAGGAGCAGCATCGTGCTAGTTTGCTCCAACACAGTCTAGATGACAGGATAGCTGAGCTGGACTTGGAGAGAGTGGAAAAGGAGGTTAGTACCAGAGCGAGTGATGTGATTTACGTGGCTGTCTGAAAATTTGATGATGCACTATAAATTTGGGGCTGCTTAGCAAAGTGATAAACGCTTGTACATTTGTAGCACCGCACAAAATGCTGACTATGTGAAAACTTTGCTAGGTTCAAGTTGCGGTTGTGGGTTTAAGAACAGCAGCTGGGAAAGGAGACATTCTCAAAACTGAGAGTCACAGTGGATTTGTGTAAGATACTCAATTATATGGATGTGTGTTTTATTCCCAGACATTAAAACAGGACTTGGTTCAAGCTCACAAGGAAAACTTCCAGCTGAAGTCACAGAATCAGAAAGCAGAGACTGAACTCAAAACTCTCACAGAAGCTGTGCACAGGTAAAAGAAATGTATCTGAATTAAAAAATAGGAGAATTACTCAATCAATTAGAAAAAAAATGAAGGATAAAGCATGTTCAGTTTTCAGTTTTGTTGCAATTAATGCTGTATATTTACACATTCTGTGCCTCACAGGTTCAGTCTGGCATTTGAAAGCAAGGTGGCACAAGTGGATGCAGCTCAAACAAAGCTCGGCACTTTAACCCAGAGGCTAACTTTTGCTAAAGGACGAGTGGAGACAATTCAAGGTGTGATTTAATAAGCATCTCAATGTGCCGATTGCAGTGCTTCAGTTTAAAATTAATATGCCTGCTGAAGACAGTACATCACAATGTTTTCCTCTGTCAGGTTTGATCATGAGGAGGGCTGCTCTGCAGAAAGTTCAGCGGGCCAGTAAACAGGCAGAACAAGCTGCAGACAGGTATGAGGTTTCACACACACATGTCATTTTTACATGATGAATGCACAGAAAGGATTTTTACCCAACCTGGGTACAAGAAAGCCTTTTTTTTAGGGTTTGGTTTAACAAATAATTCATCAACCATTACATTAGGAAAATAGCTATTCAATCTCAATACTCACTTGAAACAAAATGCAACAAATTCTTAAGTGGCTGCAGTGATTTAATATCTGTCAAAAAGTTTTCCAAACACATGTACAAATTCAAATATTCATCATTATGTGTGCTCTGGAAGGTGTCACATTATGCCTGTGGCGGACTGCCAATTATTTTTTTAAAATTATTTGATCACATATTTACTCCAAAATGTCAAGGTTGACTCCAAATGCAGGTTGCAATTACACTTAAGCCTAAAGGGATGTCTCAAAAATGCTTATTCTGATCAACAGCCTCCAAAATCAAAATATATAATTTTTTAATATGAATTGAGGAAAGTTGAGCATGTTTTCATAACATTCATAAGCTGTTAGCAGCAGGTGTTTTTTGTATTCTTAATGGTTAATTGGTTAAAATGCGTAATTACTGGTAACATTTTAAGCATAAATTTAATCCATCAACACTTAATTCAGAGAGTTAGTAGCCTGATTCAAAGAACTACTACAAACTTAATATTTGAAAAGGCATTTTGCTTTTCAAAATAAGCATAAAGGCACCTATGCAGCTTTGTTACATTTTGATATTGGGCTGGATGACATGATTGAAATCATATATATATTTCTTTTATAATTTGTCAATCCATCACAATACGACTCAATATGCAGAGTCATTAGTCCACATGTAAAAACAGTTGCTTTCTGTCTGTTTAGAGTCTGGCGTACTTTGTTATGCACTGTGCAGTTACTTCTTTAACTCTCTGCTTGACTCTGCTCCTTTATTTGCTCTGCCATCTTGTCTTTGTTGCCCTGCAGCATTACAAACCTCAAGACAGAGCTTAGTTTGGTGTGTGAAGAGAGAGACAAGCTGACACAGGAGCTCAAAAGAACCCCAGAGCTCATCGAGAAAACTCTGGCGGATCTGAAAGAACAGTGTGAGTAGTCTTACAACTCTCAACACCTTATTATAACGTATTATCTGTTTATCTGTTGGGTAGCCGTGTTTTGGCAGTTTAATGCACTTCAGTTTACCTTTGTACATCCTCCTCAGATGAGAGCAAACTGAGGCAGCAGCAGCAGGAGCTGGAGCAAAGCTGGATGGAGGTCCGGCAGGCTGCGGCTGGCAGAGAGGAGGCCGAGCAGAGCCTGCAGCAGATCCAGGCCCAGCTGGAGGAGAGCAAACACAACCTGGAGAAACTCCGCTCTGAGCTGCTCAGCCAGCAGGAGCACAGCGAACGAGGTGAGGCGGCGGCTGCGGTATGACTGTTTTTCAACCTTGACTTATCCAGGGGAAAGCAGACTGAGCTCTTTTTCAGAATTGCCCTTCGTCAGAGTCTCCACGTATTCACACCTGGCCACTCCTGTCTGCTCGGCAGCTTCACTGGAGCAGTTGGGGATTAAGTTCTCAAGAGCACCTTGACTGTAGTTGTTCAGGGAGAGTTACTAAGTTTCCCTAATATGTTTTTTCCCAGTTGGTGAAAGGATTTAAACTTGCCACTTAGGAAAAGGATTAGCTTGAAACCGCCATTAAAGGACAGGGTTACAGTTTTTCAAGTCTGTCAGGTGCCCATATGATCAACGAGACAGGGTTTTATTCATTCCTCCTGTTCATACTGGCAGTTTGCGTTTTTCCTAACTTGAATTTAGGGTCTAAGGACAGAGGATGTCGTTCAATGTACAGACTGTAAAGCCTACTGAGGCAATGTGATTGTGATTTTGGGCTATATAAATAAACTAATTTGATTTTTGATTTGGTTTGAATTAAAAGACCCCCTTCTAAAGCACTTTCAATCTAAAACATTGGGAACACACTCCACTAATAAAGTAATATGAGGCTTTAGCAGTCTTAGTTAGCCAAACCACTTGGATATCTTCCAAAGTTAGAGTATTTTTAGGACAATAGTTCCAATTCAATATTTGTGTTCCATGGACAGTTTCCCTGTTGAGCTGCAGTGGAGGGATGGATAAAAAAAAGGGGATGTTGTACAGTATAAACAGAAGGAATAATTAATGCAAGCAAAACCGGTTTTAATGCTTATCATGTCTTGAAGATTTTTTAGACCAATAGTGAATCTTTACCTTAAAGGTGCAATGTGTAAGAAATGGCGCCCTGTTGAATTCATATTCCACACACACACACTGCGGGGCTAGTTGCTTAGCATGCTAACTTCAGCAGATACCTCTGCAAGACGATACACAGACGTCTTTGACATAACCTCAGAACTATTATTTTTTTCACATTCTTTTGAGACGATATGGCAAACATGCCTCCAGCATCGCTCTTAAGTAGTTATGGTGCAACATTAACATTCATTTGTAGTTGTGTTTGTCCAAATCCAGTATTCATTGTCTTTCAGCACTGTTTTGCCTTCCACCTGCTCCTGAGGGAAATATCTAGCTCTTCAGCTGCTAAATGCTCTACTTTTTGTTACCTGCTAGTTGCTACCATTGTCTGTCTGCCATTTGGTGCTGGACATGCAGGGCACGGTGGGTGGCTTAGAGCTTTTTAGCCAAAAACAGCTTCCTGCTGCAGCTAGAGACGGTGCTATGAGAGCAGTGAGAGTGAACGGTAAAGTTGTGGGATGAAGAAACAAACACTATAAAGCTCTGCAGAGCTCAGGGTAACTGTAGAGTTAGGTGATAACCCCCCCCTCTCTCACAGTGAGAGACTCCTTTCATATACATGTCCAATTTCCTTTAAATGTCAGGTCTTACATTGCTTTGCTGTATAATCCGGTTCCTTTACTGAAACAAAGGATAAACAAATGTTTCCTCTTCATGTTATAATAAGAAAATAAGTAGAAGTGCTTTTTCCTGACCTTTAGGCTAATGCCAGCGTGCTGTGTTACGACCGTTGTTGTAAATGATTTGAGGAGGTCTTGCTGTCTATGAAAATTTGCTAAGAGGTGCAATAAAATCCAGTGTGTATCCCCTGAGGTACAAATACAGCATTAGACTGTGTTTCTCATTGTGTGAGATACTGTATTGTGGAGTGGTGTGTTTGTTTTTCCCCTTCAGCCCTGCAGGAGAGAGTGTCTGAGATCAAGGACCGCTGTGCGGAGAAGCTGAGAGAGATGGAGGTTCAAGTCAATACAGCCAAGAGAGAGCACACTAAAGCAGGTAGCAGGATTAACACCATGCTACCTTAGCCCACAGCAGCTTAACATAGGGTGCTGAAGTCATATCCGTAATGCAGTCTGTGAACTAATACGATTGAAATTGTTTACACAGTATATAGCAACATCTCCCTGTAGCTTTGATCTCTCTGTATTGTGTCTTGCAGTTATGACTTTGCGGCAGTTTGAGAGGGAGGCAGCAAGGAAACAGGAAGAGATGAGAGAAGGTCGTCACAAGAAGAGGGAAGTCAAGAATACTCACCTGAAGGAGAAAGAGAAAGACAAAAACCTACTGCTGGTAGAACTTTTTAAAGCAAAAGACAGTTATGAAAAATGTTTCCGTCTTCATTTCTTTTGATGGCCTCCTATGACCCGATTCTGTTCCAGGCCACTGTTGCTGAGAGAGGGCTGGCGAGTGAGTACACAAGAGCTCACACAGCTGCTCTGCAAAACTTTGCTGCTCCCAGAGAAAAACCTTCAGAGAGGAGCTGCCCTGTCGGAGCAAAAGTCCAACTCCCTGCAGACGGTAACTAGTGTCTTAACTCTTCATGCGTCAGATGCTTATTTTAAGTCCTCACATATACACAGACATGACTGATGTGGCCGATGGCCTGTCTGTATCCTGTCAGAGAAACTCCTGTCTGTTTTGGAGGAGCTTCATTCTCTCAGCGCTGCAGTGGTAAACAGCTCCGAGGACTCTGCGGAGGAGGAGGGACAGAGTGACAGCGTGGGACCATCCACAGGCAGTCCACACAGCTGATACCTGAAGATGACTCACTAGAGCCGGTGAACACACCTTTAAATTGTACAGAAGGTGGGCAGTGTTGGTGCTTTAAGATACAGTCAGGAAAGAATTTGCCAGGAAACCATGCATCTCACATTGCTACTGGGTGTATAAGAAGAATAAGATCAAGCACACTCACAAACACAGTTTGGTTGAGTTTAAATTCTTTCAATACATCATCTTCGTCCGTCTCCAGGAAGAATACTTGAAATACATTGACAGACAAACTATTTAACATTTTGTGCTGTACAAATATTGGTGAAATCTACTTAAGCACTACTGTAATGAAAGGTTTAGATGTTTATGTGAATGTGTCAAGCAGGGCTTGTCAATTACTAATTCACTTTGACCAGATTTTAAGGTGTAAATGGTTCAGACTTTTCTACAGCCTGTTTAAAATCTCTTTTTGCTCTCGATAATGACACATTTGAACCAAATTCAAGTAAACGTAATAAAAATTAGTATTGTTCTTATCTGGTGGCTGATATGTGCATCACCGCTAAAGTGTGTGAGACATACACGGACATACACACAATATATGAAGGTAATTATTTTAACATATATCAGATTTATGTATGCTGGGCCACTCAGAGGTTGCTTCTTGGGCAGATGTGGCCACCAATTAAAGAGGCATGGTCTAGATTTTCATTTTCAGAATAATCTTGTTTTTCATTCTCTTGCTTGGATTAAATCACCTCACCAGTAAGAATGTGATCCAAACTTTCATCTATTTTACTTATTTAAATGATATTTCCCTTTACAAATTTGTCCCAATTAATGTTTACAATGACGATCTTACTTTGGCCAAAGTGTAGACAATGGAATTTATGTTTATGAAAAATAACTGAACAGATGGTGATGTATTCATGAATACACATATCTTACTAGAGTTGTCAGTTTCAATGAGCTTTTCATCAAATGGCAAAGAGAAACCTGTCGGGTATAAATACAGCTGGCATATCCTGCTAATATGAATGGAAGTCCGTTCTGTTGACTTTGATCCTACGTGTTTATGTGATGTTACATGTATATGGTGTGTGTTCATTTAAAGTGTAACCTAATAAAGTATTTTTGTATCGCACTTCTGTGGCAGTATTTTGAAAGATATTGAAGAAGCAATTAATGATTTGATATGAATCTCAATTCAAATCACTGCTAATTGTCAGTAGTGAGGTCACAATCTATAAAAAGACTAGAATTTTTCAATTAAGAATTTGGATAAAAAGATATACAAGTTTCTCATATTTAAAGTGAACTGAGAATGTTGACTTTGTTATGATAAAAGTAGGTTTAATGTGATTGGTGCATTGGGCCTGTTTCTCTTCATATTACATAGGAACAATTGGGACGACCTGCATGATTTCATATTGAAATAATCAATATTTTCTATTTGAAGTTTCTTTATGGAGGTCAATTTCAAAATGACGTTGCAATCACAGGATGGATGATGATAAACATCACGATGAACCAGATAATTGTGCTATTTGTCATGTTGTCACGAGCGCTAATAAATTTTGCAGTAGTTTGAGGTTTCGAGCCTCTGGGTGAAACATCTCATGCAGGGCACGAGGGAGAGCAGAGGGAAAATACTAATAAAGTCTAGACTTCCCCGCTCTGTTTTCTAAGAGCATCAAAAATAATTTGCAGGGATATACTCAGAGCTGGCGAGGTGATTTATCATGGCAAGCAGAGGATGAAAACATCAAATTTAATTTAAAAAAAAAAAGTATGATTGGATTTTAGCAGTGCATTTTTGCTCTTGTAAAGCATAAAAACATTAATTTGTATTGTGCTGTATATTAAGCGTCTGATACAAAAATCAATGCCATCAATGACACAGTGAAGTTATCATGTGCAGTTTAAACTTAGAAGCATTGTGATGGACAATTTTAAACTACTGTGCCACCATTCCATCTTGAATGTGTGCATGCAAAGTCCGCAAAGGTTTAGGGTTGTCCCACTGTCAAATCGTCAAGTACGTGAAGGCTAACGTGAAAATACAACCTGAGGAATCCACAGTCCAGCAGCATTAAACAACTTAAAGAAATTGTCCACGGGCTTGTATAAGCAACTGAGAGACAAATGGGGAAGGTCTCATTTTTCTCGGTACAGACCCACATGTAGCCACTAAAAAAGTGACTTATACTTGGAAATTGCTACAAATTGTTACATAGAGCCCCTTTAAAATGCAAAATGAAAACTAAAAAAACACTAGGCAAAGTGAAACTTTGCAAAGTGCTGCCCAATTCTGATTTATATCCTTTTTGGCCCCTTGCAGCCTCTGTCACTCAAACACAGACCAGTTGACGTCTACTAAGTCTTTGAGGGTTCAGGGCGTAAGGCTTTAGAGGGGACATTGGGATTCGGCCTGTGAATCTTCATGTGCAGGTCTTGAACTACACATGAAGACCAGCAGAGGGCGATGTTGTCAAAGGTGGGAACTGCACCTACAGTGATCTCCAGCAGTCTTTTGGGTTGTAAGGTGAAGTTTCTTTCTTGTGATATTATTGAAGACAGTGAAGAACAGTAGGATTTCTGTGAAGTTTAGAGGTGGTTCTTAACTGTAAGTGTAAAGCCACTGAGTGAGGGTGGATATGTGCACATGTAGTGAAAAAGAATCAGAATTTCACTTGGTTCCTGTATCAATCTGAACAGGAAACCTGCCCAGAGGCCTTTAATGCTTGACTGTGTTTCTCCACAAACACACATGAGAACAGGATTCTGGTGAAAAACTCTCAGGATGATGCAAAATGTTCTGCCATGTCCCATGAGTGTGAAAAAAACAAGAATTTTACAATATACTGCCTGAATAAATGCCTTTATATACCTCCACTGCAGTGTGGAGAGAATAGCACAGCAGCCAGACAACACCGTGCTTAACTGATGAATAATTTAGCAGAGCATTGCAATCCAGACAAGACGTGAAATAAATGAGGTAATAAAAAACAATCAATAAGCCCCAGACAGATTTTTATTAACAATTCAGAATTAATGGCATGTAAAATTAGTGGTTCACACAAACAAGTGAGTGCCAATCGTCTGTGCTTCCACACATCTGACTCCAAGCAGCACTCAAGCTGAAAATGCATGAGCAGGAAATATCAGATGCGAGTGTCATGAGAAAATCAATAACCGATTTTCTTAAATACATACATTTATGTAATTTTTTTGTTTGTTGTAACACCACCACTGACCTTAATCCAGTTCTGTGACACTGGCTTCGCCAACTGCTGATTTTTAATCGATAGACTGCAAAGTGCTTTTATGTGCTTGTGTGTGAACCCTCCTCCCTCTGGTTCTGAGGCTGATACTGTGCTGTCAGAGTGCAGCGTGTCAAATCACAACATCTGCTGTCATCGGCCCTGCCTGTCATCAAGTGTCTGCGTCAAGGCTCAGACGTAGACTTCTTTTTCTGGTGTAAACAAAATAACCCAAACCTGCAGGTTCTTTCCACTGTTTGGATGTTGTCAAATGAATTGGACCCTTTCGCTCATTGGTATTGGTTTATTTTCAAGAGATGATTAATGGCTTTATTATTGCAAAACCTTGTATCAAATATTTATGACACATCACATCGAAACCGATTCTTGCGGATTCAGTAGGATTGGAAAAAAGAGTGCTGCGTGTTTACCACATTGAGATTTGTTTATATGTGGCGGACCCTGCCACGCTTCTAGCTTCATACAGTGTTCTGGGGACCTTATTTCCCTCTGAGAACAGCTTGTTTATTCAGTTATGGGAAAAATAAATATTTCTAAGTTTGTATTATTACCTCATTAATATTGTAAATGTTAAAATTCTGAGTTGGAATTTCCTCTCCAAAACTACATAGTGCCCCTTTAAGTTTCAATGTAACTGATAATAACAATTACAATATTTGTGTAATACCGTTAATTGTGATATTTTCTGAGATGGTGATCGTACCGTGAAAATCCTGCACTGCTGCAACCCTTCTAACTTGTCAAACTGTGTTTTCTGCAATGCTAACTGGCCGTAGTCAAACTTCACATGTCTGACGTGTTGTGAAAACTTAATCCTCTGCCTGCGAATCATTCTGTCACACTTTGCCAAATGTCCCTGAAGTCGAGTCCTCTTGGGGCCAGTCCTCATTCAAGTTTGCTCCAGCCAGTGACTGGAATATGCTACAAAAATCCCTCAAACTGGACAGTTTTTACCACTGTATATTCTCTTAAGGACATGATAGCTGCTCCTCAATATGTTACTTAAAACATGCCAGTATTCTGCCTTGTAATTTGGTGCCCCTCATATTAAATAACTTGGAGGATTACAAGCTGCAACAAAAACAACTCCTACCTAATTCCTCAGATACAAACAACATTTTAGATTCTGTTTTAAAAAAAAAACACGTCTAACTAACACAGCGCCTCGGCTCACGTGGCCTCGTCCACATCTTTGCAAAGTTCTTGCAGGCCGGAGGTCAGGGCAAACTTGAAGCAGTGCGGGAGGTTGATGTGATCCAGTAAGTCAGGGGTGTCGACCACCAGTGCTGCATGTTGCATCAGAGCCTGTTGGATGGTTGTACACTGCTGTGGCAGGCCATGCTACAGGGTAGAGTAGCAGCCAACAGAGGAGCTGTGTTAAGAAAGGCAGCCAAGGAGCCCTATTTATAGATATAGGCAATGTGGGGCATTGTTTGGGGGTTAGCAGTGGACTGAACTATCCAGCATAGCAAACTAAAGCAACACTTAACATTATTTTCCTCTACTTGTGAAAATGAAGCAGAATTTTAGCATTCTTACATGACTAAGAGCATCAACTATCTAGATTTAGCATAGAAGACATATTGGGGCAAATCAACTACAAGCAGGTCTGTCTTTAAAGATTTAAAGATCAAGATTCAGATTGATAAAACACAAGCTTGAGGCCAGACATCTTTTACAGAAAACGTTGGAGCGTGATATTCAACATATGGCTTCTTTTCGAAACAGTAACAGTAATCATATCGTCATCCATCCGTGATGAGGTTTCCACCTGTGCCAATCAGCCACCTTGTTTGGAGCTGTAACTGCAGTTCCCCTTTGGGATGATCAACGTAATTTGGTGTGCAGCGGTTGAAATGTTGGCAGTGTTTACAAGATGCATGAATGAATGAACAAGTGTTGTAAATGAGACGTGTCACCTTTTTATTACGACACCGCGACAAACGAGAAAACTCTCGGCCTGCGTGTGCTTTACCTGCTCTTAAAGCTGAAATATAAAAATGTAAATTGGGAAAAGGAGGTGGACTAAGGTCTTAATTCATGACACATTATTAAAATTATGCTTGGTGACTCATTTGCATAATTGATGTAGTTATATGCACATCACTGCATAAGATAAGATAAAGGTTAGATAAGATAAAAAGGATAAGATATAAAAGTGTACACCAGAGCATCATATAATATAATAATGTATTTAATAACATACTTGGAAAACCGTTCAAGATTTTACCTGTTTTTCAGACTTTGAGTCACCTGTTTTCAAAGCTTTTATATAAGACAAACAGTGTGAATCCTTCAGTCTAAATATAACATTTATTTGTATCTGTGTAGGTTGAAACCGTCATCATATTTTGCCACTCAATCATCAGGCGTCAGTATCTTAATATCAGTGTCAGAGATGCTTCCTGTTCATCTTTTTTTTTTTTTTTTTGCATTTAATGTGCTTTGTATTTTGCGAATCTCGCCGAGGATCTAATCTGCATTTAAAAAACCATCAGAGGTCCCCTGTTTCTCTGTGTTTGTCTCATTGTGAAATGTTGGCAGTAAACATTGCATTCGAAAAGTGCTATGCTGTTAGATTAGATTTCACGCAATTTTTCTACTGAGATCACTTACATAAGCAGAATGGAGAGAAAAACGGCACCACTTTTCGAGCCATAGTCCCAATTTATTTTCCGAAAATTGTAATGAAGTATTTGACAGCACTGAAATGATCTCACAGGATATCCTGCGGTGTGTGTGTGGACTGAAGCGTACTCCAGAGTTTTAGAGGTAATGTGAACTATGGAGAATATCATTAGAAAGTCAGCCAAATGGCAGAAAGTCTAATGTTAGCTGTGTCCTTTAAAACATCTGTTGTTTAGATCTCATCAGGCAGACAAAGAGAGAAGGAACGAAAGAAAACAGAACATCGATAATTAAAATTGCCGGGCTAATTTGTTTTGTTCTGTAAGTGCTTTGCCTATGGGACATTCAGTTAAAGACGTGGGAATGTTTAATCAAATTTCCATTAATATTCATCTGTGCTGCGGCACTACCGTAGCTCCCTCTGGTTACCAACATGCCTCTCAACAAGACTCTGTAATTACCAGATTTTTAGACTTCTTATTTCACCATCATCATCATTTTCTCCATTTGCGAGCAATCTGTTCCACAAAATATAATTTGTGATTCAGATGTTGCTCTTTCTTCTAAAGACACTTAGATTGAGAGGATCGCCATGTGACAGTTTAATTACATGCTCAGTTTAGTAATGGACAAGTGGACTTTGCCCCCCAGTGGAACAGACTCTTTTCAATTATGTAGTATCGCAGTTTTTCATCATGTCAAGAAGAGAAGAAATAGTGGTGCTCTGAAGCAATTCTGCCATCTGCAAACAATAAATATCTCAGTTTTTGACTTAAAGAAATGAGCCTAATGATTACAGAGCACTGTGATTCATGCCTGTTCATAAAAGCACCGCCTGGAGCTTCCCTTCTTTCAACAGATATGCTAATGCTTGAGCTGGTAGTGGAACATATTAGGTGGAAGATAAACCTACTGAAACTCATTTTACACTCTACCTGACAAACATCTTTATGAGATTAAAGACCATGACCCACTCACACACTGTGCATCATAGAAGGTAATATTAAACTGTATGTTATATGAAGATGCAATAGGATTTTTTTAGGGAATAAAGCAGTGTAATAGTTTGCATTTACAGCAAATGTATCAAAGAACAGATAGAAACATAACATGTCAAGCTCTTGCCGTATAAATGTGATTTCGAGGTGTCTGGCAAGCTTGTGTTGTTACCATAAAAGCTGAAACAATTAACTGATTATTCCATTTGTTGAATGACACAAGATAAATCAGCTTTTTTAAATAATTCAGTAATTGTTTTAGTCATTTTTCTAAGCAAAAAAAAAAAAAAAAATGTTTTTTTGTGATAGTAAACTGAATACCTTTGAGTTTTGGACTGTTGGTTGGACAAAATAAGACTTGAAGAGGTCACCTTTGGCTTAGGGAAATTACATCAGCCAATCTTTCTGATATTAATTAAGATTAAACATTTGAATGCACAATAATCAGAATATTAAAACAATTGTCAGCAGATTAATTGATTATAAAAACAATTATTAATTGCAGCCCTGGTTACGATGCGATGCGATATGATATGATACGATGCGATGCGATGTACTTTATTATCCCCTTTTGGCTCAATTTTTCTTGAGCTCAGTGTTGCTGTAATTGACAGTTTTCAAACTATAATTGACATTCAATGATTACATACATACATTGCATGTATGTGCAACTGGCAATAAATAAAGAAAAAAAATGGGGAAGCATTGCCAACACTCAACATCAACGTCTGGCAGGGACCAAAGCAGAGTGACTACTTGGCTCAATTTCAGCATTGATATTTTTGCAGCCCAAATTCCAACTCAAAATTTTTTTTTGTAAGGCATCGGCACAAAGTGAGGTGACCATTACATATTTCTGGCAGCTTTATTAAAGGGGCAGTATGTAAGCATGTAAACATAAAAAAAATCCAACTAAAATCATCAACAGAATGTGAAGAAATAACCGTTTTGAGGTTATGACGTCTATTTTTTGTGTTGCACAGAAGTTGGCATGCTGACCAGCTAGCCCTCGCCGGTCCCAGTCTAAGCTCCTGTGCTAGCGGTGTAAACAACCAAACAAATCTGGTCCCTGAGCCGGACCGCCAGCTGAACTAGCTCATGGTGGCTATAGTTAGAGGCAATTAGCAGTTACTATGGTGATATGATGCTCCTCATTTGCTTTGAGTATGAAGTTGACAGGTGGCTAATTCTTACATATTGCACCTTTTAAACGAAGCACAGCATTCATCATTTGATTCAAATACGTGTTTTGCTCTGAATGCCTTTTATATGCAACACAAGCTGTGACTGCAGTTTTGAGTCTGTATCAGCTCGATGCATTTAAAGTCTGGGATTATGCCCTGTTATTTGTTGCAGATCTGCTCGAGCTTAGTGAAGATGGATGGGGAGTGACTGGGATCTGCTACAGTATCTCTTCAGTCATCCCTGGCTTTCAGTGGAGGTCGTATCAGAGCCTTAGCTGGGTTATTCAAGGATTTTGTCATCCTTGCTCATGCCTTTGTCACATCCTGTTTAGATTATTGTGATGCACTTTGTACTTGCGTAACACAGTCATCCTTAAATCATCTTCAGTTTGGCTGAAATTCTGCCGCCAGGCTCCAAGCAAAGTCTCCTGACTCAGACTCTTATTTGTCCCGTTAAAACCTTTTAATACTGTCTCCCAGCACATTTCAGATTGATTGTTAAATCCTATAAATCTATATATATATACATATATATAGATATATATATACATATATATATATATGTATATATATATATATATATATATATATATATATATATATATATATATATATATATATATATATATGATACAGATTCACAGTTTGAATCTAAGTATGTGTTATGAGGCAGTATATACACATCATTTAGTGTATTTAACTTGCCATAAAATCAGTGAACAGTAGTGCACACAGCTTGGGAATTATCCATGCAGTAGATTTAACAGGTGGCATATAGACACTTTAGTTACTTCATTAGGCTCATAAACACTGACCTCAGCAATGTGTGACCAGTATTTTGTACATTTTGCTGCCTGGGTGAATATTTTTAAGACCGGGCCAAAATTGAATTCACAAAATCAACTGTTTGCAGCGGGATTGAAACGCAGTAGTGCTCTGACTGTTTCCATTGGACAGCTGAATCCATTAAGTGTGTTTCCCGAAAATGTCATCCTTTATGCTAGCTGCATGGCTCTATGTCTAATGTTTGTCTGTGAGCCAGTCTGTGAATTTTTCCCTGACTTTTCCCCTAGCTTCATGTGATGTGTGAAATGTCCCAACGCTAGACTCAAAATTACTTGATTTGTCCCCATAGAGAAATTTGTCCTTGACATAAAGGCTGCCACATAAAAATACAAACAATTATAGTGCAGTAACAGATATAAAGTGCACAGCAAAATCAAGTGGATTCAAATACATGCAACACCCTCCTTATGTCTGGAGTTGAGGAGATTCTACTAACAGAGGCATAGAAATGGAAATTTCCTGTTTTTAATTGGAACGCTCTAGTGTCTACCTGCAGGGAGCAGTTCAGATTCTGAATACAGGACATGGGAGGGATCCGTCTTTTCAAAGAACATTTGGATGGAGGGATGCTCCTTCACCCCGATTTCGTTCATGATACACAAGAAGAACTGAACTGAAAAAGAGAAATTAGACATTAACATTATTTTTAAATGATTCAAATTCAGAGTTACCATCTTCCAGGAGGTTCTGGAGTTATTACCTGTTGGTCAAACACAGTGACATTACGCTGTAATGAAGTGATGACTCACTGAGAGCTGTTAGCCAAAACCCTCCTCATGGTAGGACACAACTGCACCCTGCTTTTATTCACTCTGCTGCTCCAAAGAAATATGTCGCCGTCCCTCTGCCCCCATTAAAACACAGCAAGCTCTGTATCCAACACTAACAAACTCTGATGAAATCACTGGCTCTGTAAAAAGTGATCATGATCCGGTTTATCTGCTTGCATTTCATGTGTGATATTTCTTCTGCTTGTCTCTTGTATTTTGGGCTGAGACATAAACCTCCATAATACACCAGAATTGCCTCTAATGATGAGACTTGTAAAAGTAAAACATATCATTAAATAAGAATGGTAAAGATGAAACAGACAATAAGCGAAGAGCCATAAAGCGGCAGCCTGAGTTGTAAGATGTGGCATGTTGAGAGGCTCAGAGCACTTACTGGAGCTCAAACTCTGTGTCGAGCTATAAATACAGGCCTTTTGCAGGAAGCTTTCCGAGAATGAAACATGAAAGGTTTTATCGTGGAGTTTTATGGCACTCAGCATGCTCTTTTTATCTCCCGACCTTTCTGCGGAGCTTCAGACCACTTATTGCAGCCCTGACCTTGGGTACCATAACACAAAGTACAATATCATCATTTCGTCTAAAGGATTTCACTGGCATTACTTTGACTGTTTAGTTACATGGAAAACCTCTCTTGGGAGCAGGCAGGCATGCATGTTATATACCGTCCATGGTTTTTGTTTAGGTGCATGTATTATTAATTCAATCCACTGCACACTATTCCCTCAGGTTTCCCCTCTGTGTATTGTCTGATTGAAAGTTGTGATATAAAAGCAAAGTCTGCTGCAGTCTGATCAGCCGAGCATCCAGGAGAGCAACACGTTATCACACGTTATTAGATTGTATTTGCTACCTCTTGATCCCTGACCAGGAATAAATAATGGCACCTGATATGCATTTCACTGTTTGGGTTTTGAAGGCATTGTTTACAACTGGATTTCTCATCTTTAATTATCCAGCGCCAACCCTCATTTACGTTATCTGCCCAAGGAAAATGAGGCCGCGCATGCATCAAAGCACTTCTGCTGTGCACTTTTCAATTCTCCCAGCAGGCTTCGGCCCATAATGTCATCTTTAATGTGAAATGCGGAGCCATGCATGCACATGGCTGCAAACTTCCACATCCAATTTCACAGGTTCCAGCTCTGAGTAATGACACCAAAACAAAGACTTTGACTGAATAAACAAGCGTTCATTGTATAAATGAATAAACGAAAAGGAGTAAAAAATACACAGCTCTGTTTTATTTTACCATCTAAATGCTTCAGAAATAATGTGCAAATCAAGCCTAACAGATCTGCCTTTGCTGAAATTAATGCCTGTGACAGAATATCAGCTTTTTATGAAATGTAGTGACACTAAACGGTTCGAATCTGAGAGACGGATAGGTTTTTATTTCTATGTTAGCGTCTGTCATCTGTTTGACAAATGCTCACACTGAATTTTTAAGAATGTTTACCACTGAGTAAAAATCAGTTGCCTTTTTGATGACTTAATTACTGTGAACGGCTTATGTGTTTGATCGTAACTGTGTGCTCTCTGTTAACAGTGCAACGTGTAACACTGGATACGCCTGTATTTAGGCCACTCTGCTCCCTCAGGCTTACAACTTGTGTGCATAATTCTGTGGGTTATAACAAGCAATTGCTATATATAAAACAAGGTTAAGTTCACAGACTCTGATAGATTGGTATTGACAAGTGATTGATCGTGTGCTGTGAAAGTCTGTGGTTGGTTTGATGGTCAGTAGACACATTATTCTATTTTTAAACCAACTTACAAATCGCCTAAAACATTGCTGACGAGCAGGGGTTTGTGGTTTAACATCACACTGCTCATTTTAGCCTCTTGGAGCACTGCCAGATCAACATCACGCTGTTAATTGCGCGTACCATATGGTCCACACTTCATAAATGCCATTTTTACTTAAACTCCATAGGAAGTTGTGGAAAGACCTGCCGACATTTACACTCAATTGAATCTTGCTAAAGAGGCCGTTTGTCAGACAGAGAGCGAGCGACTCCCTGAGCAGATCTCATTTGCCACCTTGGGAGGTGGGAGGCATGCCTGAGGTGTGCTGAAGAGGCAGAGCAGTCGTAGCCTGGATGCTCCTCTAAAGACTTGTAATGTCAGATAGTCGCTGGAGAACTTCTCACTAAGGGAAACTTCTATTGAAACCACATCTGGCTTTAGAGGCTGCAAAGTCACACTGGCATGGCATCAATGGACCATATTCCCACGGTGGCCATTTTTCTCTGGCATCCATTCAGGTTGGGAATCTAAAATGTCGTTCTGCTGAGAAATTATCACTTCGGGCCATATTTCAATGTAAAGGAACATGTTTGTTTGATTAGCTTCTGTTAGACAACATGTCACATAGACACGTGTTAGCATTCAACCACGTCCTAGCTAATGTTACAGATTGATAGCATTACATGATACGATAGCAAAGGCTAAATTAATTCTTAAATATCAACACACATCTTGGACTCAATTGTTTAAGCCTGGACGTGAATAGTACTGGATGTAATCTAGTGTTAATTAGGACGCGGTTGGATGCTAATGATAGCTAACAGGTTAGCAAATATGTTGTTTTACCCTGATATGTGGTCTGATGTCCCTGCAGATTTTTAGTATCCATCATCTTGTCAATCAGGAGGAGCTAAATGCTAATGTCAGCACGCTAACATGCTCACTAAGAAAATGCTAAAAAGTTGATGTTTTGCAAGAGTAATGTTTACCATGTTCACTATTTTAGCTTAGCGACTTAGCCACTCCCTACCTTTAGTCTTTTCTTGTCCTAATTTTCATTCTTCCTTTGTTATATAGTTATTAGTTACATAGACAGTCGCATGGAAAAGATAACTGTAACTTGCGCCGTGGTTCATTAAGACACACTTTGCCATATGCAGAGGACAACAGTTGGGTCTGTGTGTCAGGGCTTTGGTAATGTGTGGATAAGCACATGTTTGAAGTTCAATTAAAGGTCCAGTGTGTAGGATTTAGTTGCATCTAGCAGTAAGGCTGCAGATCGCTGCTGACAAAATACCCCCTGTCTTAAAACTCATTGTAAGGTAACCAAAACACAATGATTATTAGTTTCAGGTGGTTTTACACTAATGAAAACATGATAATAATAACTGGTATGCTATTTTGACATGTTGTAGTGAAGATGTTAAGATGCTTTGTTTTCAAGAGTCAATCAAGAATAGGGTTTAAAGAAAACAATACAATGTGGAAGGCTTTTTTTCTACAGAGTGAACATAAGCTTCAGTCCCCTCACCACACCACTCGCACGTTCATACAGTCCCTTAACTCTCCTCAATGTTTACTGCAGACTGCACTTTGGGCTGTGTTTTTGCATTCACCAGTTGATATAACAACACCTCTTGCATTTTTTGCAAGGATTTCATTTTAAATCGATGTTTAAGTGGACTGAAACTAATGGGATCGTTTTTCAAGTGGCAGGGAACTGATATGTACAAACAGCGGTGTATGTCTGCGAAAAGGTCATACCATCCGGACGATGTTTTCGTTCATGAAATTGAACTTAATTATAGCGCAGTTGTTCTCCCTGCTGCGTCCTGTGAGAGATTAGAGTCGTATGCCAAGCATTAAATCACATCCAGATCAATAAGCTGCGACTCTGTAGCCTGTTCTGCTGCGCTGGTTCTGCAGCAGTCTAAATAGGAAGCTGTAATGATTTCTCCCACTCCAGCATACATATACTGTTTAAATATATAAATATATAATGCACACACACACACACACACCCCTGTACCAACAAATCACACTGTGAGCATAATTGATATTGTATTGCTCAGTTAATCTAATGGAATGTAAGAGGCGCCCTCAGTGAGTAAGCAATACTGGAGTGAATAAAGTGCTTTGACTTTAATGTCTTGAAAAAGATAAATGGTTAAAGAGAATGAACTTCAGATGCAAGGGTGGTTGTCCCTAAAAAATTAAGTGGAACAACTGTATTTCAGTCGATTTAACAGTACAGAGCTGCAGCAGGTGGTACAAAATGTGCTTTAATTTATACACTAATAAAAAAGCAGCACAGATGACTGAAAATCACCTGTGCACTCACTCCGGCAGTGTGATTTGGTAAAACCACAAGATGCTGTGCAGGCTGCAGACATTACAGACTATTGATTTAAGACAGAAGTAAATAAAGCTGCAGTGTTTTAAATGAGGAGCAGTAAGAAAACAACATCAAGTTTACTCCATTTACTCCATTACTGGAGCATGTTTGAGATTTAGCTGCAGGTTCGCTGAGCACCACTAGACTCTGTAGACTCTCTGCTGTCTGACATGCAGCCAAACGACTAATTATATGACAGTTAATAATGACCATAACTCAAGGCGTCTCATATTTTGTATTTCTGGGGGGGTCTGTTGGCTAGGGTAGTGCTTTTTTTTTTTGACAGACAACAATATGGCACGGTGCCTGAATGTGTTAATGTGTCAATTCTTTCATTAATTCAACCTTTATTTATAATCCAGTGATCATTCGTGAGCGGTGACCCTCATTTGCAATGAAATTGAGTCAATTACAACAACCACGAGACATACTGACAAAGATAAGGCAGACCCACAATTAGCTAATAACAATCCATTTAAGACTTAAACATTTTGGAGGATGATTTGATAGGTAAATTAAGATAATTAAAATATAAAATAAAACAGTCATTTAAAACCCCTGAAACTTTGCCACTATGGTAGATAATTTAATTACCTGATTCAAAGAATTAATATAAATTAAAAATACAGTTACACAAAACAATGACAAGAAGAGGTTTGGAGGATTCAGTTTAATTTGGCCTCTTTGTGTTTATTTTAAAGGGGCTCTGTGGAACTACTGTGTTGTGTTTGAAGCTAGTCGTTAGTTTATATTAGCGGACTCCATTTCTAAACCAACGTTAACTGCTAGCGGAGCGGAGAGAGGCACTGAGACGAGGCACTCGAGAACGTGCATAAAGTCACATCCTTTGGACTGCTACAAATTGTTACATACAGGCCCTTTAAGATAAGTAAAATGTCAAATAAAACACATTTATTTAAAAACCCTAAAACCTTGATAAATGTATTTAAAGAATTAAAGGTGCACTATGTAGTTTTCGGGAAGAAATTTTAATCAGAAGAGAAAGATCTTCATTTTTTAACGCTCAAACTGAATAAACAATTTCATACTGTTTTACTTTGCTTATATGTGGCGGACCCTGCCACCTTTCTAGCTTCAAACAGTGTCCTGGGGACCTTAATTTCCACTGAGAACAGCTTGTTTATTCAGTTATGGAAAATATTTGTTAGTTTGTATTATTACCTCATTAATATTGTAAATATAAAAATTCTGAGTTTGAATTTCTTCTCCAAAACTACATAGTGCCCCTTTTAAATCTAAAATAAAAATACAGGTACATGACAAGTGGAGGTTGGGAGGTTTCTGGTCTAATCTTAAATGACCAAAAGGTATATGTGTATAAACTGTATATTTGAGGGATGCTGTATATTGTTCCAGGAGTCAGGTGCACTAAAATGACAAGCATCAGTATGCTCTGCACTGATCTTCCACCACAGAAACTGGCCTTTGTTCCACATAATTCAATTGCACATTGTTAATAAGTTGGAACGTCCTTTTTATAAAATGTTGGCGGAAGAATCAACCTCTTTATGCATCTCTTTGTCCTGATTATGAATTAAAAACAAGAATAATTTGGAAAATTTACAGCAGATAAAAACAATTTGACGCTGGCGTGGTCGGTCTAACCGCTGAGAACTCAAACCCACGAATAGCCCCGAACGCACCTCTGCAGTGTTGATGCTCCTCAAAGTAGGTCGCTGCTCCTGGACTCCCTGCATCATGCTGCCAACAGAAATGAAATTAAAAAGACTTATCACAAGCGAGCGAGTCAGTTAGGAAACTAATATCTAGCATTAGTTGGGCCACTTGGCATCTGGTGATTAAACAGTGATAAATCAGTGCATCTGTACAGTGTGTGCACTCAAACACCTGCAGGGGACAGCCTAAGATTATGCTGCTGGTGTGTGCAAGACTGAGTACTGCTGCATGAGGGAGAGGAGATGTGTAGTAGATACAGTAGATAGATAGATAGATGGATAGATGGATAGATAGATAGATGGATGGATGGATAGATAGATAGATAGATAGATAGATAGATAGATAGATGCATATTTGCGTGGCCTATATACACACACTCAGCAGTATACTATTGGTCCACACTGACTGGATGCTGGTGTGTGCTGCTCTGCCTTTGCACCACACACACACCAAAACCCAGCAGAGGCTATACACACCGCCTCACACACACACCAACTCTGCAGTGACGTGAGGAGGAAGACGGGAGGCTGCTCTTATTATAATTCAACGTCAGACCAAGTTTGATAAACGCCCCCCCCCTCCATCCCTCCCTCCTCCCCTCCCCTCCTCTCTCTCTCTCTCTCTCTCTCTCTGGCCCATTTCAGTGGTCCTTATCCACAGTAAGGAGATCCGCTTTCTCCTCTCCTCCTCCTCCTACACCACCACCACCATCTTTGAGATAAAACAGTGGCTTTAGGTTTCCAGCAGCAGCAGCAGCAGCAGCAGAGGAGGGCTGGCGCTGCAGTTGCGCTGGCACACATTCAACGTGGGAGCACACAGTGAGTGAGAGACACAGAGAGGCAGTGAGAGAGAGAGAGAGAGAGAGAGAGAGAGAGAGAGAGAGAGAGAGAGAGAGAGACCCGCCGCATCTTGTGGATTTCTTTGCGTACCAGCCCGTGTACATGGTTCTCCCTGCTGCTCTTCAGTCACATCCAGACCAGGAGTTGATTCCACTTCTCGGAGAAAATGTGGCATCGCACACTCGCGGCTGTGCTTGTTTTATTATTGCATTTCTGCGGGGAGTCGCTGGCAGGGTTTCCAAATCAGATCAACATCGGTAAGTTCAACCGGGATGCTCCGACTAACATGTCTTTGTTCACACAGTCCGAATCAGGACACGTCTCATTTGCTTATTTGCATAATCCATCACCCAAGTTCACTTCTCGTAAAGGTTGCGGGATCCCGCGCGTGTTAGGTTAAAAAAAAAAAATAAAAATAAAAATAGTTGAACCAAATTGTCACAAGGCGAGTTTCAGCATCTGCCGTGATTGGCTTTCTTTCTTTCTTAAAAATGACCTGATCCGATCATGTGTGCAGCGATGCGTAATTGTTGGGCACTGCCCTCGCGCTGTAAATAAGTCTTCTCCTTGATGTGAGCTGATCACAGAACTGTTCTGTGTGACATCTTCTCTCCTGTAGGTGGACTGTTCATGCGCTCCACAGTGCAGGAGCACAGCGCCTTCAGGTTTGCTGTCCAGCTGTATAACACCAACCAGAATGTGACGGAGAAACCCTTCCACCTCAATTACAATGTTGACAACCTGGAGTCCTCCAACAGTTTCTCTGTCACACACGCCTGTGAGTACTCCTGCACACTGTCAGCTGGTTAATGCGAATTGTCTCTGCCTGGAAGACAGCAGCACAAATCTCTTGTCACTGCTGTTGGTATGAAAACACAATGCAATTATATTTTCCTGATTGAATCCAGAAGTAATGACTGAAGCAGCACACACAGTATGTGAAAAATTCTGGAGCTGCAGTTGCTTCGCTGGCAGGCCAATCCAAAAATGACACAGATGTTTATGAGCTGGGATTTGTTTTTTGAATACATGGAACATTGCTCAAAACACACACAAGCACACACACGCACACACACACACACACACACACACACACACACACACACACACACACACACACACACACACACACACACACACCTGCCAACAGTCTGGCCAAACTCCTCAGTCATGCAATCCAAAATGCACCAGCTGGATGATGGAGCATGATGGCCTGTAATTGGTCAAACACAGTGATTTTGTAAACTGAGTAATTCAGTAATTCCAGAGGAGCTGATCTGTAGCGCTCAGATGATTGTACTTGAACGTGGGGGAAATGAAACATTGCTCCCCGGGTCGTTGTGGCGACCGGCTGTGACGCCAGATAGAGGCTTTATGAGTGATGGCTGCAAGTTACAAAGTGTATTGTGGTGGCGGATGACTGGTTAGGTCGGTTGTATCATGCAAATTGTTGCATTTTAGGTCGTCTTGCTCAGAGCTACTATTCAGCTATTGAATGAATCTCCAACTTGTTTGTTAAATCGATGAGTCGTTTTGAGTCATTTGAAAAAGAAAGCTGAATTTCTCTGATTCCTGCTTCCTGAATGTGAACATTTTCTGGTTTATTTACTCCTCTATGACAGTAAACTGAGTATTTTTAGGTTGTGGACAAAACAAGACATTTGAGGACGTCATCTTGGGCTTCTGGAAATTTTAGAAACCAAACACCAAGAGCCCAACTGATATTCCAATTTTGGGGCCAATACACACAGTGTTTTCAGTGACCCCTCAAATGTATTTCTCAAAATATTTAACAAAGATATGTAACGGAGGCAAGATATTTCACAGTTTAAAGGGGATCTATGGAAAAATTTACATTAATTAACATCTATTATTCACTTTTTTATTGGCCATATGTGCGCAGGTGTTCCCCGTCCCGCTCAGCTGCCTATGCAAGCCTGTGGACGATTACTTTGAGTTGTTTAATGCTGCTGGACTGTGGATTTCTTTGTGAAGGACTCAGGACGGATTTTTCTGCGACAGTCCAACGAATGTGACTTTATGCACGTTCTCGAGTGCCTCCTCTGTGCCTTTGTCCACTCAGCTAACAGAGCGCAACAGTAGCTAACGTCAGTTTAGAAATGGAGTCTGCTAACATAAGCAAACGACTGGCTTCGAGCACAACGCGGAAACTTCATTGTCTAAAATGACATCAGTGCACAGAAGAAGTAAACTTTACTTAGAACTGAAATTACCCCATGCATCTTTTTCTGCATTAATAATCTCTAAAAATATATATTTTTCATATGGGCACATATTGAACAGCATATATGCTGATACATCTGTGATAGGCCAATAATGACAACCAAATGACAAATCAGTCGGGCTCTACACCGGTCGAGAAAATTATCGGCAGATTAATCGACTGTGAAAATAATTATTGCGGCCCTAGTCTGGCTCCTCAAACTCTCCCGTCTCTCCACCGCCTAAAGAAAAACAAAAATGTTGATTGTGTTGAATGTTTGAAAGGTAAAATTGCCTTCCTAATTGTCATTCGTTACCGCCAGCGATGCAGATTAGTAGCCATCTTAAGCCTATTACCCATTCCCTTTGATAATCATTTAAAACACATTAGGTGACACCAGCAGCGCCTCGGTGTCTATACTCCCCGCTACACTTTTGATGGATAAACAACCTAATGCATCAACTGTAACATGCTGTAATTCGTGTAGTCATCTCCACAAACATGATGGATTTGATAGGAAGGGCCGCGAAGTGTGAGATGGCTTCATAATTGGTCTACCAGTCAATCCTCTGCCATGTAGGGCACCAAGTTCTGTCTGGAGAATTAATTTGTTATCCTTCTTCCCACCAACTGCACTTCACACTTCACGCTTAAGGATCAGCCGCAGCTCTCCAAACTCTGTCAGCTACCGTGGAGGGAGCGGCTGTGTAACCTAATGAAGTGAGAAAAAGGGGCAAAAAAGAAAGGAATTGTAGCTCATACATCACGGGCTCGGCTGTAATAGAAATGCAAAACGCCGTTGAGGTGATGCAGAAGGGAAGAAGAGGATGCAGGTTTACAGTAATTCACACACCCATGTCCACTACAGCCCTGCACTGTCAGCCACCGAGTGATTACGCTGGAGGGGCCGCGGGGTCAGTGCTTAGCTCAAGGGCACTTCAGCAGTTGTTACTGAGGAAGAGATGAATATTACATGCTTGGTTTGTCCCGATCAGGGATGAAGCACAAACTCTTCTTCTGGAGCTTGTTTGTCATTTCCAGGAGGTCAAAAGCGAGCCATTATGTGAAATTACTCATCCAGCACAAACTTTTTTTTTGTGAGATTGTCAATGAGCTGTTTTTACTTAAGTGTCATCGTTGAGCCTTGGGTTTTTGTTCTGGCCACACTCAAGTAATTTCCTTTTTTTTATGAATATCAATACATGTTTTGAGTCAAGTGCATTTATTTTGCAGGTTTACGCTCCTAATGAGACATTTATAGATTTTTTTTCACAGAGTTTCTGTCGGGAGTTAAAAGGATGTGCTTCTGCCACATGTGGAGCTCTGTAGAGTTTACGGAGGCTTGTTGAATCAAGATTCTTAAAGATTTATACGAGGCTTCACGTTGACTAAACCTGAATCCATTGTTTTTCAAAGAAGCTTAAGGGTTTTCTTCCTTAAAGGATAAGAAGAAAATAACTGAGATAATCAGGGGGATTAATTTTTAGCGAGATAAGCTGATGCAAGCTGAGCTAAGATGCTTCCCAGTTGACAAAGACCAGTGAGCAGCTCATTATTGCAGACCAGCCAGGCCAGCTTGTGACTAAGGCGCTGCTTGAAAAATGCACCCAGCTCCACGATTCTTATTTTTAGTAGCCTGGATTGCATAATGCCCCTGCTTGCCTGGCAGGTGTTGATGTAGAGAATGTTATGATTTATGATTTGACACATTTCTATTATGGTTAGTCATTGCTGTGACTTCCCCACAGCTCATATAGTCGATTTTGATAATATTAGCAAGTGTTGAGATGACTAAGATGATTTTAAATCTGCTAATTTACTTGCAATCTTCGGGATTGTCTACGAAACTAATAAATGAATGTATAAAATCGGTATATAAATGAGAAGGAGCTCTGAGCTCATTTGTTGCGTTTGTTGTATAGATCCTGAGTGGAATAAAGCAGGACAACACTGCTGTCCTCCAGCTGGGTCAGTATATAATGATTGTTACAAATCCCTGATGGCAAATGACTGTGTTATTGGCAGTGTGGATCAATAGGTGCAGGGCTATAGTCCAGTAGTAGTGTGTGTGTGTGGCTCCAGTTTGTTCTCCAGCATGGAAAAATCAATTCTCACCAAGCTTTCATTTTCTCTGTCTCAGTCCCTCTTTACTAATATATGGCCGTGCTCCAACTTCCCCTGGCCACAGACACTGAATCTTCAGTTTGATGCTTGCTTTGCAGCTATGAAAGTTGATAAAACAAACAAACCTGCAAACAGCCAACGATACATCGCAGCAAACAGTTTCCAGTCATTGCGACTTGATTGAATTGACTCCGACAAAGAGAACTTCACTGCGCCGTCGTGTTTATTATCTCACCAATTTGTGCTGGCTGGAGTGGAGCTGCAGGATGTATTGATGTGACACCTTGCCCCGGGCCAGGACAGATTGTGTGCATAAATGCATAAATGGGAAGGTTATATCCATTAAGACTGAGGTCAGGGCAGGAGGAGACAGCGGAGACTGAGAGCCGCTGGCCCGGCTGGACATTGAGGGGGGAGTTGAACCAAGTGCATGTGGGATTTTGGATATGGTGACAGGGAAGACAGCTGGAACAGACACTGCATTTACTCTGTCTGTAATTAAGTGTCCATGTTCAGTATTAACCATCTCACAAAATATCATGGTATACATTATTATCATTATTATTATTATTATTGTTATTATTATTATTGTTATTATTATTATTGTCAGTTACAATTACCCTAAAACAAATGAAAACAGAAGGGTTTTGGTAACACTTTATAATAACAATCATTATTAAATAGTAAATTTATAGTTAATTAAACTTAAGTTAATAGTTATTTCACTGTAACAAACAATGAAATGTGTTAAATCATTTATAAAGCAATTGTTATAAACATCAGTTGCAATAATGACCATCCAGATAATGAAGTAAGTTATAGATGAAGTACACAGTATTTATGAACCATTTACAAAGTATTATAAACTTTACGATAAATAACTGCTTAATAAATAGTTTATAAAGCATTTCATTGTTTGTTCACAGTGAAATAATTTAGTTTGTTTGTTAGTGGGTTGATTTGTGATCAGGATTACATAAAAACCACTAACCGGATTTCCATGAAACTTGGATGGAGGATGGGTCTTAGCCCAGAATAGACCTCATTAACTTTGGTGCAGATCCAGATAAAGGGATGGATCCAGGTATTTTTTTTCTCACTTTCTTTGACATTGTGAGATTTTGGCGTTTTTTATCATTTCTGTTAATTTCTCAGGATATAATGCATTGGTCTTGATGAAAACAACAGGGAGTATTTGGGTGGCTGTTATCGATGAGTGAGTACAAGTTAAATAAAAACCTTTTTTTTTTTTTTCTGCCCTCTGCATTGTTTTGTTGTCCTAGTGGTTGGTTGTTACAGATCTGGTGAGTTTAAATAATGGTTCAGCAGTTATGGATTGGTTTAAATTTAGAGTGATACAGGGCTGTCGAGTTTGGTATTGAATTAGGCTTGATTGAATTAAAGGAGACTGTTGGGCCTTGGTTGAGGTATGCGCTCTACAAATGCTAGGGTAAAATGCTTGTACATGAACTCAAATTTCTGAAATCTTAGTGATTTGTAAGCACATTTGTATGTAGTTACAGTACAGTCTGTTATGCCACTGTGCCATGTGAAACAAACAAACCCTAAAAAGCCTGTCATGCATTTTTAAAGACTTTCCTCTTTCACTTCTCTCGTCTGAAGCAGCAGCAGGATGGATCTGCTCAGATCAAACATTCTTCCAGAGATGAACTTTCATTTTATCCATTTAATTTAATCAAATGTCAATATGACAGTGTGTTTCTCATTAGAGCGTTTATTATAGCTACCTATCCTCCCTCTGCTATGACTCAACCAGTGTGATGCTGCTCAGACAGAGGCTAATGTTAGAGCACTTCACTGTGTAGGCAATGGACAGTCCCACTGATGCAGCATAGACCAGTTTGTGTAGCCAGATCTCCTCCTCCTCATCCTCCTCCTCTTTATCTTCTTCTTCGTCTTCTTCTTCTTCTTCTTCTTCTACTTCTTACTTTTGCATTATTAAGGCTGTGGTGATGCGGTGACTGCATTGACTCACAAGCTGTGTCCAAATAAGGTATGCTTACCACAACAATGCTTCGAGTTAAACTATCCCATTATTTTTAATGCCTTGTTTTTACCTGCATAGAAACAGTGCAGGCAGGGGAGCAGCAGCACACATTCAATTTCCAATATGTAATTTGAACAACTTCAAGATAAAATGTGTTTTTAATGAAGCAGAAGAAATGGAAAGGATCAGTCAGAAACTTAATAAGATAGATAAAAAAAGACAACATAAAGACAAAAATGATGACAATGACATCCAGTAAAATAGATTTAAAAGCTAACAACAGCTATAATGATGATAAATAGATAAAGTTAGATAGAAGCTAGACTGAAAACTAGATAAGATATACACCAATTGTCCTATAGGTGTAGTATCCAATACTTTATTTAATGGAATACTTCAAAATTAAGGGAAATATCCTTATTTGCTTTATTGGCGAGAGTAAGATGAGAGGATTGATACTACTTGTATGTCTGTACTATGAACTATGAAGCTACAGCGAGCACAAAGAGTGAAAACAGTAAGAAAACAGCCAGTCTGGCTCTGTCTAAAGGCAACAGAATCTACCTACCAACACATCTAACACTCACTAATTAACATGTTGTAGCTTGTTTGTTTAATTTGTGCAAAAATTGACACTGTGGTATTACAGAGGGATTAAGTGCCAGACTATGTTTTGGCCAGGTGCAAGGGAGTCACTTCATGCTGAAAAGTGGTGGGGATATAAGGGCTGGGGAAAATTTGCACAACGACGCATCAAAAGGGCATAGCCTAAGCCACTACAGAGTCAACAGTATGAAAATACTCAGCATCAAACACGCAATAATGTCAACCAACCAATAATAATAACCCACATGCGTCACATCTACAACTTCAACACCATGCCAATCGAACAATGCCAAAATTGCATCACTGTAGAAGGCACCAGTCCATATCGGTCAGCCGTTTTCATTTGCTGTCCGGCATTCCTTGGTGCAAGCTACTTTTCGGAACATATTTAATAATTTATTCTTTAAAAAAGTAATGGGGACAAAATCTGGCTTTAAAAAAGTGGTGGGGGCATGTCCCCAGTGTCCCCAGTGAAAATGTCAAACCATAAACTGGTATTTATGAAGATAGAATCTGTGGTGAAAATGTGTGTGAGTTATGCAAACTTCAGACCATGCGTACACACATTTTTTAAGAGTTGGCTGCAGTTTAAATGAAGCAGCGGACATGAAATATAAACTGAGAGGCGTAACCTTCAAGTAAAATGTTTGTTTAAGTTGTCAAATAATGCATGAGTGATGATTCTGGTCCTTCTTTTTATTTATTTTGGAGTCACTACTGTTCTGTTAATGATCTTTTCATTTGATCCTAATTTGCAATGAAGTCTGTTTCAATATGAGCTCCATAGATTAGTCATTGATCATCCTTCTGACATTTAGTTATAATGACTGAGAAATTCCCACAATGAGGTTTTACAGGTACATGTATGCGCTATTAATAGGTACAGACGCACATAATGACAGCTGTTCTGATGCTGTTGAGCCTCGCTGATGAAACACAGTCGATTTAATTGTTCTTCTTCGTGTTCTTCAGCATGAATATGGATATGCAAACGGGTGTTTAATGGTGTTTCTACATCCATTTATGGATAATTGTTGGAGTAGAATTGAAGCTTGTGCACGTACGCCCATTTCCACAATGATTAAAATATATAAAACAGAATCAGGAGCACGCACAGCTTTATAAATCTGACGAAAAGAATGTGTATGCAAGTATCTTTCTTTGTGCGCACACAGTGTTTTAGACTCGTGAATCTACACAGACTTTTATGCATCTTGCCCCTGGTGTCTTACCATGTCTGTGAGGTTTCCAGGCAACCATAAAAAACCTAATATGTTAGTCAGCGAGCTTTAGAGGTGCTGGTATCTTTGGACAAATCCAGGCTAGCTGTTTCCCCTGTATCCAGTCTTTGTGCTAAGCTAAGCTAACAGGCTGCTTGCTCTGAGTTTATATTTACAGACATATCGATCTTTTCTATCCAATTCTCCACAAGAAAACAAACAAACGTGTTACATATAATGTGTAACTATCCCTTTAAGAATTGCAACAACTCTGCCACAGCCATCTTTTCAGAGGCTGTGAGGTTTCTGAAAGAAATGGCTCAAAAGAAGATGATTTCACCAGTTGGACCATAAGAGCTGTAAAGCTTTTATAAATATTGTAATATCTAAAGTTAAATGTCAAATTGGCAATGCTCTTCATTGCGTTTGCTGTAGCAAAACAGACATGCTGGAATATAACCAAACAATATCTAACAACCTTGGATCCATCATAACTCTCAGAACTCATTTAAACCGACAAGTCATGAATGATGCATGAGCACCACAGACAAGGTTGTCAAATTGTTTGGCCTGAGGGAGCACATTCTGCATGATAGTTTCTATCTTAATCCACACTGTTTGGCCAGAGTAATAAACGTGTTTCCATAAAACAAATGGTTATTTTTGTATGGCGGCATAGCCAACGAGGTCACTGATAATGAGAGGAAAAACAAGTCCATGTTACCCTGTGCACGCCTGGATTCAATTGTCAGTAATTGCTCAGCATAAAAATCCCATTCACCATCTTTGGTTAGATATTCAGACAATCTTGTGTGTTTTATTTGAAAGCTTTACATGAATCCTCTTGATTTGGGAGCCCTTGAACAGAAAGAGACACTTACCCCAAAAGCATGTCCTTTTATCACGACGCACTGATAAAAATATCTGTGTTACTGCTACTGCAGCCAGAGTCCTGTCAGCTTGGATGACCTGCCCCAAGTTGACAAGTACTCATCCTCAGATTTGTCACGGCGCGCTCACTGGGAAGCATAATAAAAACATAAAAGCTTTCAGTATGTCGTTGTCTGAATTTGATCTAACTAAAGAGTCATTTGACTTGCAGGCAGCGCAGTTTTCTAACTGATACTTTCACCGACATTTGACCCTGAGTTTAATAAGAGCTTTTAGGGTGTATCGCTGTGGGGCAAGACGACACTCATGGATCATCATGCAGAATAAATGCATTAGCTTTCTTTGAACAAGGGAGCACTAATGCCAAGTACATAACTACAGCAGGGGCTTTTAAACATCCATTGACTGAGGACATCGCTGTCAGTCAAGTGAAAAATGTATTTGACCAAAAACCAGCCTACAGCTATTGTAAGAAAAATCTTATTTCTTGTTTTTCTCACACCCAGTCGCTCAAACCCGGCTGGACGTCACGCTGTAAAATGGCGGAATAGCGCCGAATAGGTTCAGGGGCAAGCCACTGGAGATGTGCAGTTTAGTCTTTCATCCTGTGCATCAGAATGTGCTTACATGTCAGCGCTGTAACGGCGCGACGGTGATCACTACTGACAAGCTACAGTGATGCTGCAGCAGTTTGTTGCGGTCTTACACAACGTCCTTCAGCGAGGCTGCCTCTGCAAAGCTCTGCTGTTATTCACTAAATGTTACCTGAGATTATCCAAGGACAACAAGCTGTGAACTACACAGGAGAAAACATGAGAAAGGCAAAGGTGCCATCGGGGCAGTGAATAATTTAGAGCAGCTGCTTTGGAAAAGTTGTATGAGCCTCAGATGTTGAATGTAAAGGAGACGCTTTACAAAATGACCTCAAGCGCTTCACTGTTTTCATGTTTTAAATTCACTTGAAACCAGAAACTATTCAAACTTCATCATTCATATCTGATTCATCATTGTCTTCGTTCAATCTGTTTTCAATGTTGAGCGCTAGAACTTATGATTAGAGGTGATGAAATGTGAAAGTGTTGTTCATTATAAAGAAATTCAATACATAATGAATTCATTTTATGGACCAAAATGAAGAATTATGATATCGTATTGAGTTAACTTAAACTACCCTGCTCACACAGTCATCAAATGTTCCACTTTACTGCATATTCCTGATGCATTCAGATGTAAATCCATGGTTCAGTATCTTCTGCAGCATTACAACCTTTTTAAACAGAGTGTGCAGTATTCCTGTCTCTTGTAATAGTGGTCCTTGGATGATGTTTTTGCAGTATATGCAAAGCATGTGTAGGTGGAGTGTTAGCAGCGCTGCAGTGAAATATTAAAGTGTATTCTTCCATACAAGACTCCGATAGCCACGGGCCCTGTCTCCGTACCACTGCCGTAGATTTTCCCTCTGTCATGTTGGTTTACCATGTGGGCTGAATCCAGTTGTGTTTCTCAGATTAGGGCTAATCCAACCAGTGTTGTCCCGCTTTTTGCGTGTAATGAGTATCTGCTGGGGGTAGCCCACTGGAAGAAAATGTGTGCTTTAACAAAGCTGTATTCTGCAGAGATGAGGGAATTCCAGCAAACATGCAACCACACTGCCGGAGGAGAAACACCTACTCAGGCTTCAGTCCCTATATGCCCTCTGCTTTCTGTGTGGTTGGTCAACTGAGACGAATTGCACAACAATGCAGAGTGTAATGCGGATACAAATATGAAACACTTAAATGTCATAACACATAGATCATTTAAACTGTGCACTTTGCCTTCAGTGAGATTTTTATCCAAACAAACATTTACGGTTATTTCACTGTATGAGGAAATTGAACTCGCAGGTCTTAATAAGCCTTTCAGTAGAATGAGTGCAGCTTATTAAACTCACATCAGATGACATACAGTGATGAGTCACTATTCAAAGGTCATGCACTATTTCACAACCATGCATAATGTATTTGGTACGTGTTTTGATCTGCCATGTTATCCTGTGGACTATAAATAGCCATGTCAGTGTGCCTGTCAGTCAGTCCATCACTTTTAAAGATTTTTAAAGAGTTTAAATGTATCTGAAAATACTCATTAACATAAATCCAACATATTATTAGCAAAGAGGAATTTGTTAAAATATAAATAAACATTTGATTTACACAACAGTGATGTTAGGCTGTCCATGATTTCTCATGCAATCATGTGAACAAGCTAACCTAACCAAATGCTAAATCACTGTGCAGCAACTACCCATAATGGCAAACTAGTCAGATAACTACATGTTAGTGAAACATGTTGGCCAGTTGTCTGTGTTGTTGTATGGACATTCTTGTGGGCCACGATGAATTGTTTTGTAACGTACTGAACAAAAGACTCTAAGATACCCTCCACCTCGCAAACCACTGGAGAAATTGCAGAGCGTCAGGCTAACATGCTAACATTAGCAATGATGAAACTGCTGCTGACTTGTTTATACATGGGACTTTAGCACGTAATTGTTGCCCAGTTTAATATGCAACAGTATTTTATGCTGTATATGTAGTAGGGAGTCCTTTTTTCGTCTCTCTGTCCACAAAGGGGTCCTCGGCCTGAAAAGCGACATTGGGAAAATGTATATTATCAACACGCCAGTATGAAGCCAAATTGCTGTAATTAAATTAACAAGTGCAGCATCTCCACACAAGAACAAAAACAAGTTTGAGATTTGTAATAGATTTTAGAAGTGGGTCTATGTGGGGCACAGCAAATCTTATCAGAGCTGCGGAGCATTAAAGGAGACATATCATGCTCATTTTTAAGTTCATCATGTTATTTTGGGTTACTACTAGGATAGGTTTACATGCTTTTAATGCTCACAAAACGCATCAGCATTCCCCCTCTGTCTGAAACACTCTTTTTTAGCCTGTAGGATGGATTGCAATGAAATTGTGGTACAGACATTCATTATCCAGTCCACTGAGATTGACATTACCTGCAGATTTCCACGAGTGTCAGCTGCTGGTTTCCATTTGTGTTTTTTACTGAAATATCTCAACAACTTTGAGGATGGATTGCCATGAAATTTTGTTTGCAAAACTAATGACATTCCCATCAGCCTCAGTTGTACTTTGTGTTTAGTGCTAATTAACAAATGATAGCATGCTGACACGCTAATCTAAGATGGTTTAGCTCAAAGCACTGCTGTGTCAACCTCACAGAGCCCCTAGCGTGGCTGTAGACTCATTGTCTTAGTTTTACATAAAACAGTTTTTAACATTTCATGTTCAAAGTTAATTAAACTGATCTCTCTCCTCAGGCCAAGGTAAATAAAATGGAGGAATACCTAAATACTCTGTCCACCCACACTACAAAAAATGGATGTGTTATTCAAATGAAAATGCTGAAGTCAAATCACACTACATGTTTATGTAGCAGCACAATCCATTTCACATCAGTTTATATCTGAAGTACAGCAGAATGATGCTCTAGAGTACATTGTAAATTATATGCATGCCAGTGAGGTTTCCATTTTATTTTTGATAACTATGAAGCAATTTTAAACCTGGAATTGAAAATAGGATTACTGATATTTACTGTCAGCCTTGTCCTACATTGTAACTTACATGTTCTAACAAGATTAAAAAAGGTTGACGGAGTAAGCTGTCCAAATAAAATGGAACAAATTTATTCAATTGCAGCGTTTCTTTAAGGTCAAACACTGCAATGGATTCATGTGAAAGTTACAGGAGGATTTTAAGGATCGGTGCAGGACAGAAATCTAATCAGCCAAGCATAAAAATACATTCACCATGTTTAGGGTAAGGTGGTGAGAATTTCTGTTCTTAAAATTATCCTAAAATGTCTATCCCAGTCTAGCCAAAGTAAATTCAAAGCTGTTGTTGAATCATTTAGAGTACAGGCGTGGTTTGGGGCTTTTTTGAAAGGTTATAAGCTGAGTCGTTTTCCCAAGCTGTCAGAGGCTCTGTAAGTGCTTCTGGCATTAATCTAAAGGAGTTTGAACACACATAATTATTTATTTATTTTTCTTGCCTACATTTTTTCTTTTTTTGCAGAAATAAGCCTGAGATGACATGCAACTGCCTTTATTAGCTGGAAAACACAATGGGTCAACATCATTTAGTCTTACATGGTCCAAGTTCAAATTAACAATATTTGATTGTTTGTCGATAACAATATCACTGAAAATGAACACTTAACACATGTTTTTCTGAGGTAATATTGGCAAAAAATTGCCATTTTGTGACCAAATACCCCTGCTTGAGATTAATAGAGGCAAAAACTTATTATAGTTCTTCATTTCCTTATTTACAATAACTTTATGAATATAAAACAGGCAAAAACAAGTGCTTAGGTGGAAAAACAAACCTATTCAAAGAGCAAAATGTATAAAACTACATAAAACTTAATAATTTAAGTTAAGGGCTTTCAAAATTTATATTGCTGGATTCGAAATCTCATTGGCTAAATTATGCTTCAATCATCCGGAGGCTCAGGAGAGAGGAGAAAGAAGAGCGGGTGGGTCATTTGTCTATGCGATCACTCATTGTTGTAGGCTTTAGGATGGGCATATAAGCCTGTGCACCATAATTGCACTGGAAAGTTACCCTTACCACCTCAATTGGATAAAAAAACATAATTTAACCTCATGACAACTAGATTTATCAGGGATGTAAATCTTTTAGGTTTTTCTACAATATAAGATGTAAAAAAAAGCACTGTTGTTGAACGTGTTTGCCTCTCACAGTCCACAGACATGCAGATCAGAAAGTAGAAGCTACAGAATATAGTATATATAGTGATTATATGTGTTTATTCAACCTCATCATTGTCTCATTGCCCAGTGCATGCTGGGAGGGCTCGAGCTCCTCTAAAAGCAGAAACAGAATTATTGAGGGTGAAAATGGTCTCTCAGTGAACTTCGTGAACTCTGATGGTAACATAACTTCAGCTGTGGTAATGTTTGGACATACCTACAGCCCTCTGAATGTGTCCTGTTGCTCAGCTGTCAGTCACAGACAGAGCCCTGAGATATTCCCTCAGCATCCCCGTACGTCCTGTCCAGCTGACACACTGAACAGCTGCTGGCAGAATACAGAGGTGCAAAGGAAACATGTTATCTGGAATGACAAGGGAGGGATGCTGCCCATGTGTTCTGACCCCGCAAATCATCATTCAGAAGCTGGCACAGCTCAGCCGCCCAGCTCGTTTCTACGAGGAAACACTGAATTTGCTGAGTGTCTGTCAGTCAGCACATTTGCAAGATTTGTTGGCATCCTCCGTCGAGCCTAGTAATGCTGTCTCATTTGACGAGCTCCTTTAAAACACAAGTGCAAAGAGATCTTGATTACTTTTAGTTTTGGAGTTCACAGCACTTAATTTGTTTCCTCCAAGTTTCTGACTCAACATTTTCTTTCCTTTAATTTGTAATCTGTAAATATTAATACAGTATATCAATATTGCATGTTTGGCAGAATTAAGGCATAAGTAGTCTTTTGAATTGGCTTCAGATCTTATGATGGGAAAATACACCATCCTGATTTACAGCTCATAGCTTTTCCCACAGTTGTACAACATGCAGAGGTTACATAACCCCACATGTGACATCAGGGGTTAATGGTTAGGATGTCAAACATAAAACCTGATGTGCTGCACTCACTCTGAGTAAGGTCTGGTTCAGCTGATGTATACACTGACATGACATAAATCAAAAAAGATTTTTCTCCTGCTGTCATGTACTGTAGGGTTTATTCACCTACCTGCTTGTAGGCTTGTCAGCTTGATCCTGTCTAAGCTTTTAGCCTCTCTGGTGTTCAGATCTATCAAGTGTCTTTTAAATAATTGATCAACACAAGACAACATAGGATGCAGGCATCATGACTGTCCCCATTTTAGTAGCATTATTCTAGGATTGGTGGTGTCAGTCTGTGGGTGGGTAGACCACAATGGTCCAGACTGAAATATCTCAATGAGCAGTTGATAGGTTGCTAGTAAAGTTGGTACAAACATCCATGCTGCCCAGAGGATGAATCATTGTGGTTTGATTACTATTTTTCATTTAAAGCAACATAATGTTGCTTTAAATGAAATGCCTTTACAACCATTGGATGGGTTGGCATCACATTCAGGCCCCCTGCAGGATTAATTATAATGACTTTGTAGGTTATTGACCCTTCAGATTTTCAACATTTTCATTACTTTTAAAACCAAATCATATTCCCATCAGCCTCAGCTGGTAATGATTTCAACTTGTGAGTCTGTGTGTGTGTGTGTGTGTGTGTGTTTGTGTGTGTGTGTGTGTGTGTGTGTGTGTGTGTGTGTGTGTCATGGCAAATTGTGGTCCTGGAGACACAGACATTGTTGCGGGATTTAACACAGAAGCCGTTTTGAGTATTTTGCCATTGTTTAGTATTGTTGTCTGTCTGTGAACAGATATTGTCAGTGTGATAGCGTCACAAACGTGTAAGATACAGTCACAAAACTTTGGTCTGTAATAATGTAGTAATGACAACTGAGTAGTCATGGGTCAGAACGTGAGCGTGTTGACAGGTGTGGTGGCTGCTGTGATCCCACCGCAAGATAATCTCTAGCTAGCCAATGTTAGCATGCTAACATGCTAAACTAAGATAGTGATCATTGTAAAAGCACCAGTATGTTAGAATTTTGTCATTGTGATTGCATCATGTCAGAATGCTAGTGGTTGACCAAAGTAACCCCTCTCAGAGCTGCTCACCAGGTCTAGATCACCATGAGTTAGCAAAGATATACTATAGATATAGAAAACATTTTGTATTTTATTTTTTACTTTTAGTATTATTGTGCACAAAAAAGGGTCCAAAAAGGGTTGAAATAGATTTTTTGGGGATTCGATTCCTGGCACCATAAAAAGCAATCAGTGTGCTTCCTGCCTTTGAATCACCAATTTTCAGCCTAACAATACAATACAATAGCTTTTTGCTTTTGGCCAATTGGCAACTATTAATTTTAAATTTTGGCCCTCTAAGAGAAAAAGTTTGACCATCCCTGCTGTATGACAAGGGAGGGATGCTGCCCATGTGTTCTGACCCCGCAAATCATCATTCAGTAGACTTTAGACTGCTGAAGACTTTGAGTGAAGGAAGGGTAGGAAAGAGGCCTAACATAATATAGTTAGTATCGTGTATATATGGGGTATTTACTATATAAGAATAGACATGAATGGTCTTCATTAAGCATAAAGACAGGACTATATTCAGAGAAACAGGCTGCACAGTAGCTCAGTGCACCTTCTGCACCTGCTGTTGATGTCATAATAAAATAGTTGCTGAATACATTCAGTGTTAGTTCTAGTTTCTGTTTGACCCCATCCTTTATAAGTTGGTGCTTTTGGGACAGCAGCATCATGTTTGTGCTGTGTGTCCTCTGCCTTCTTCTCCTACTAAACATGTGACCCCTGAATGGGACAGGTATTCCCATGTGTCTGAGACCAGCACGACCTGCGCCCCCCTTAGGAAAACAAACTGACGTCCTGCTGCTTTCTCCTCTTCTAGTATCGCTGCAGGCACTCCTCTCTGTCAGCAGAAAAAAAATTACTCCCCACCAGGCTGCACATACACAAACAAGTTATTTGTTATCGTCACAAAAAGTAGAGTTGTTGTTGTTACTTTGCTCAAGTGCGGTATCCAATTCCCTCAAACCTCAAGGCTCTCAGCAGTGACTTAGTCCAAGAATATTCACCTCCTCATCTCAGTGTGAGTCCTCCTCTATCCTTTTCCCTTTATTTGCACTTTCCGATATGCACAAAGTTCAATTTTATCACTGCGTTCGCTTTCAGGCGAGTGCTGCAGCCTCCCCTCTATCCCCCCTCAGCAATAGAGCTTTAAGAATTCACTTTGTAGGCTTGTCTCTGCGGTGCACACACACTACAGGTTCATCCCTACATCAGCGAGTTTTATGAAAGACTCAAAAAAAAGATCCCCCTGCTGTCTGCAGGAGAGACCCTCAAAGCTGCAAAGCCCTGAGTTTCAGGAAGACGTGAGACAGTGTTGACACCCCTGAAGCTGCTGTGTCTACCTGTTTGGTTTGAAGAGGTGGTGAGAGCTGAGGAACAGCAGAGAAAAAGGGTGAGGGAGGACGAGCAGAAAGCAACAGTAATGACAGTAATAACAGGCAGATGTGGGCGTTTGTTAGGCGATGCAGGAAATAAGACGGACAAACTGCGATGAGAGGTGGATTTTTCCAGTTGGATATTAATCATGTATAAATCCTGTGTTAGTATTCTGAACAGAAGCGCACAGAGCCCGCAGTGCACAAAAAAACAGCTCCACTTCCCCTTTGTAATAAAGTAAATGATGCGTAACTTCATTCCAGAGCAGGATCAGGGGAGTTTACTGTAGATGACTAGTGTTTACTGTTTCACAAGCCCAAATATATGATTTCATTAGTCCTTTAGGAGAACAGGCTGTCTATTTAACCTTGACAAACACAAAACTATTGCTGCCATTTTGAGAATAGAATCGGATGATACCGGATGAGCTGAGAAGTGTTAATTTAATGGCCGCCCTCTATTCTTCTCGGACAACATGAGCGGAATATTATGTGTTGCAAAGGAAATTTGTGAATGTGTAATTCGAGGAGGATCTGTGTTTGAAAAATGTTACTGTGAAGCCTGCAGAATCCAAAAGTGAATAGATTTGCTCTGACATTCTCCTGTTTACGAAGGGGGGCAATTATTAAAGTGTTTACAGAAAGCCCATCAGGTCGTAGAAATGAAGGTTAAAAAGTGTCCTTCAGATATCAAACATTTTGCAGCAGCCACCAGAAGATTTCTCTACTTGATTACAGTAATAGCATTCAGTGGATGGCCTGTGTTTGTTTGGTATTTCTGTCACCCCAGCCTTTCACCGCACATCAGCAAATCTAATGTGTGTGCTGAGCTGAAGTTGAAGGCTGAGACGAGAGATGGAGAAACAATGAAATTACTGAGAGAAGGACGACAGAACCGAGCTCTCGAGGATGTGAGGATGACTAATATAGAATGGATTATAAATTCTGATGGATGCAATTGAACACCATGCTTGATTTCAACATTTCATACAGATGATGTTTAAAATGTAGTTTTAAAAATGAGTGTACATAACATGAATGAATAGTTTATTTGGGTGAATTAATGAGACTTAACATTCATTAATTGATGATATCCATGAAGTGACTTGATAATTTGATTTTACACATCAAAGTGTGTTTGTAGGTCTTTGGCACTTCTACTGCACATATAAAAGAGTTTTATAAAGCCTTGTGTGGCTTCAGCAACCTAATTGCCAGAATAAATGTTCCCAATGTACTTTTCTGTAAACCACGGCTATGTTGCAACTTTATGTCTCTTAGAGTTTAATTTCCAATTTTATGTTTTCTGACAATGCTGTACTTGTTTTCTGGTTAGGTTTAAGCACAAAAAACACACGTGGTTAGGGTTAGGAAAACGTCATGTTTTTGCTAACTTGGTGCTGTTGCCACAAACACGGGTAGGAAAGGCCCTGATGTGTGAAACATCCAGTGGTTTCAAGCAAATACAAATGTTGAAACGCCATCTCGAACAGCGGCCTCATCCAGCTATCATGCTACCATCCTCCCAACATGAAAGTCAACTCATATACATGTAAAAAATCTGGATGTGGAGAGTTAAAAAGAAGCGAGATTACCAGAGTTGTGTGGCCCGCTGCTTATCTCTGCTTGAGGCTACATTAGTTGTTCATAGCTAGAACCTCTGACTGAGCTGTTGGTGGTTTAGTTGCATTGTGGGTAAGTTTTTGATAAAAACTGGAATAAAAAGATGATTAGTTTGGTTGTGCAGCATAAATTGTGACTTTTTAAAAACTGTCCATTGTGAGTCTGACAGTGTAGGTTAGGAGTGCAAAGCTAACTCAGTGCTCCACTGGCACGTGTTCACCTCATTAAATCCACTCAGTTATTTAATACCATATTTTAACATTGATCAGAGATACTGAGCAGCTTCAGTGATCGGTGTTGGAGTCAGAGATATCAGAGCAGCTCCATTGGTTTGTCCAACATTTGCTTCTTATTACCAACATTAAGGCAAGGGTCATATCCCTGATTCAGTCCTTCTTGGTGTTATTAAAACCATTTATTATGTACAAATAAAATAAAATAGTTAACACCTTGTAAGACCAAGTGTGTGATGCACTGAGCGTTTATGACCACAGCTCATTTCCGCGGGCCCGCAGATGGCAACAGATAGGGCTTGTTATAAATCTTTTATACTGCAGCACAGCCCGGCGCTTGCACATTTGCATGCTCATGTTTCAGGGTATTTGTCCATTAAGAGCTGTGGCCAGTGCACTGATTTCCCCATTATTTCTAGTTGATTACCCAAGCAGTTGAATTTAGACCAAGGAGAAGTGAAGGGCACTGGGCAGCAGAGCATGGCTATGGGGAGCAGACAACCCACATGGCACCCATTTATTCAGCTAGCCCCCGCTTTACTCAGAAGATTAATGCCATCATGGATTTACTCACATTTTACCCCTACATTGGCCATTAGTGGAATCAGCAATTTTACCTGTCAGTATGTGAGGAAATTTGGATCTTAACTTTGTTTGAAAGGCCAGCATGTGCTGTTTGTTTGCCTCGCTGCTGTCTGCAGGAACAGCTAATTATAAAGTCTCTGTGCTTGTCCCTGACCTCAACCTGCTCTCTGTGTCCCTGTCAACAGTCTGCTCCCAGTTCTCCCGAGGAGTTTATGCCATCTTCGGCTTCTACGACAGGAAGTCCATGAACACGTTGACCTCCTTCTGCGGGGCGCTGCACACCTCCTTCATTACCCCCAGCTTCCCCATCGATGCCGACGTGCAGTTTGTCATCCAGATGAGGCCCGGTTTGCGGGGAGCCGTTCTCAGTCTGCTGGCCCATTACAAGTGGGAGAAGTTCGTCTACCTTTACGACACTGACAGAGGTAAGAGCGGCCCTCTGGGAAAGTAAAACACACAATCACACACCGATGCAGGCTTTCAGCAGGAGACAGATGGGTAGTGCAGAACATCTCAGCGCTAGAGGAAGAAGTAATTGCCACGCCAAGCCTGTGTTATTATACAGTGTATATGATCAGTCTTTAATATGTAAATCCCTTATCCCCAATCCTCATTCTAAGTGGTCTGATACATTTTAATCTATGCCCGTAATGATCCTAAATTGCTTCAGTATGTGGCTGAATGTAGCTCAGTCAATAGCTCCCGGCTTCCGGGGAATGAGTCATTCACAGGTGCTGCTGATCCGCAGCATAGTGCGACTCCAGCCGCCTGAGCCTCTAATCCTTGCCACTCTCTGATTATCATTTAGCTCTAATTGGATTATATGACGGCAGAAACACAACATCCTGCAACTTCTGCATGTTCTTCATGGCCTCCTGCTCCGTTCATGTAGGCCAACTATTTACAGACTTGGGTCATTGTCGTCCGCCAAGGGTCAGCATCTGGAGAGCGCGATGATATGCCAATCAGCCGGCAAATATGTATGATATGATCTCATTTGTATTTCAAAGTCATGTTAGTTGTGTACTCAGCAGATGTAGAGGTTTTCTGTGTGCAGCCTGTGCTGTTAAATGTGCCAAACTGTTCAGGACTGTGCATTCCAAGTATTTTTAAACTGACATAGAGCATTTCTAGGACAAGAGCACTCCTTTTTCACTTCCCCCGCCACACTTTATATATCTCCAGTTCAGGTGGGTGTCTAAGCTAGTGCTCACTCATGAAACTGATTCCCACAGAGCTATTTTGTGCACTTTTACAAAACTTCGATGGCAGTTTTTTGTAATAAATGTATACACGTCTGGCACAAAGTAAGAGCTTCTCGAAACAATTGAGGAGTCTTTTAGCCTCTCCATGGCACCATCAACCCTTTCAGAAGTGCTTCCTGATGTGGCCCTCAGAGCTCCGCTTCACTCTGCTGGCCTCTTTCACCTGCTGTGCAGAGGCTGACAGGCCGCCATCTGTAAAACTCTGCCCATTTCCACGGCATGACACAGTGTAAACACTGTAGTTTAGGACAGAGTCCCACATGCTGTACAGCTTGTGTTTGCTGAGAGGCTAGTTAACCGTCCTATTTTGGCTGCCAGTCCCAGCCCGCTCCCCCTCCGTCAAGGCTCTGGAGCAACATAGCCAACACTCATCCAAATGTCACTTTAATCTTCATTATAGGAAGAGGGGCTCTATTTAGGTCCAGAGTGGGACTTGCGAGGGGGCCCTGCTTGTGTGAGTGACTGTTCATAGTTTGTGGGCGATATGACAGCAATATGCTGCTGAGGCATTTCACAATGACAAGTGTAATGCCTGTCCCTTAACGAGACACTTTCCACATATGAGCAGCGCCTTTTATCAGAACAAAGGGCCTCTTACAGTCAGCTTGAAATGGGAAAAATCATTAAAATGAAACAGTCGCTCCCCTGCTGTACATCTTGGGGAAGTGGACTCTGTCTTTCCTTTCATCATACACCATAAGAGGGATTTTTTTTTTATCATAGCCTGGAGGCATAACTACCATAAAAACTGTATCTGTATGATGGGGTTTTGACTGTAATAGAAAATAAAATGCCCAGAGATACAACTTAATGTACCCATGCATGAAGTGCACATTTGATTTTAGCATGCGCTTCAAACTGGTAATTGTATTGACATCAAATAGGCGCAGCTTCACTTTCATGTTGCTGATGCCTCCCTCTGACAGCACGATGCGCTGATTTAAGCTGTTTTAACTGACATATTCATAATGATCAGGAAAAAACGAGTTTCACGCAGCTGCTTTCAACAGAATGGGAGTCTGTTACCGTTTCATGCAGCCCACTCCTCATTAGAAGAATTGATTGTTTGACAAACATAACTGATACAAACGGGGAAAAGTGAAGAAGGCCACGCGGATCCAAGAGAAGCAGAACAAAGAGAAGCACGCCTTCACACGCATGGGTCATTAAAGACATGTTTATCTGCTGCAGTGCAACATCACATATTTATCCTCGATGTACTGCCTCTGAAATGTCCTCATTAAGCATGCTAATGGCTGCTGGCAGAAAAGACCTCTTGAACTGAACAACATCTGGGCATTACCAGCTGGCCACCGAGAGTAGGGCCCCACTAGGTCCGTCTTATTTACTTAAGTTATAACAAATTGCACATTATGCTTACATATTATACAAGGGGCATCATGACAGATATAAAGTCGTTGTAGTGCAACTATCCTTATAACAATTACAAAATAATCTTGATAATTAACCAATCCTACAACAGAATTAAACAATACAGTTTTTTTTTCTTCTTTTAATCTGGAAGAAACCAGAGTGAGAGTGTTGAACTCACTGTCTCTGTGCCTTCAGCTGAAGCTCAAGAACGATGTCACGAGAAACTTCTGTTGGAAAATTCAAATCAAGAAACATTTCTACAAGACATTTGGGTCTCAAGAGATAAAATCACTTCCTCTAATATGTGTCTTGGGGGTGATTTTCAGAACCTTAGTTTCATTGAAGAAGTCTTTATAAAAGTACAGTGTGTTCTCCTTTTAATACTAGACTGTGGTATTGCATTACAGTTTGCATCTTTATCCTCTCCTCCATAATTGTTAATGTAATTTAGTTATTCTGACTAAGGCAGGAACACAGAATTGTTATTATTGTTTCATTTTTAGCATTTAATGTATTGAGATCAGTGGTGGATGAAGCACTCAAATCCTATAATCCAAAATTAAGGTAATGAGTAAGAAAAAGTTAAAGCAAAGTATTATAATGCATCATACATACATGTGTATGCAGCATTCTAACGTTGTAGCTTGGTGAGGTGGAGCGTTGGAGAGTTGAAAGCGACGCTGTAACTTTTAAAATACAATCCACAGGATTTTTCTCTTGAGTTCAAAAGCAATTCAACGCATCCAGGAGTTGTTACTTGGAGCCTTACTCGGTCTGATATGATCATTAAATGGTAACTTTACAAATTTTACACATTAAAGTGTGTTTACAGGTCTTGGGGAGTACTACTGCATACATTAAAAAAGTAGTACAAAACCTTTTGTGCCTCCAAAGGAAGCTGCATGTAATCTGATAAATGCCTTTAGTGGCAAAGTTGCATTGGAGGTAACGTAGGCGCCAGGTTTTTAAGGAGGAAGAATGTGTGGAAGAAAAGAAGGCGACATTTCTGGTTTTGCCGTATTTATTTCGATCATTTGTTTTTTGAAATTGTCCATGATAAGCCCAACAGAGTACAATAGGTGTGTTGCTTTTCAAAAACTGACGTCTACATTACCCATAATGCAGCTTAGCCACTGAGTGACATCACTGGGGGCAATTCATCAGATTCCATGCAGCTTCCTCTGGAGCCACAAAAGGAAAAAAAATGGTGGAGCTTCCCTTGAACTTATGGTGGCTAATGTTAGCTGATGTTAGCTAACATTAGATGGATATGTTTTAGCATTTACAGTTATTACCTTACTCTCACTTGCTCCCACAGTGTTCAGCTAAAGCGTCATACTGCAGTCTGTGTTTAATTTGATAATAACACAATCATGCATCATAATCGTAATTTGTAAAATAATGCTAGTGTGCAAGTAAATACCGATACCTCAAAAATTATATTTAAGTACAGTTAGTGAGTAAATGTTCTTGTGTGAGCTCCTCCTGTGTAACCTAATCCCCACTGTCTAATGTAGTCCTCCTGATTCATGAAGTCTACATAATGCAAACTAGATCTTTAATATCTTTTTTGTCACCATCAAAATGAAGGACTACAGTCTAACAACCTTTACTGCAGCTTTTTTCCTGCATTCTCCTTCCCCTCTGACAAATGGGGATGGTCGGCATGGCGGAGAATTTGCATTCGGCGTGCAATCACACTGCCCTGCTGCCGAATGTCTGGTCGGTTTCGTCTCCGCAAGGAAACGTCTGATTAATTGCACGCTGCTAAAGAGCTGCACTCAGCAGTCGGGCACACGGGCTCATTAACAGAGAGTGGGAGAGGGAGAGAGAGAGCCGATGGCACAAAGCAGCTGCTCCACTCTGTGAACACCTCACTGCACCTTTACTCCCAGATGGACACATATCAATAGACCTTGACCCCCCCTCTCTGTGGGTAAACACTGTTTTCCTCCCCGGCTCTAATATTGGGACTGTGGCAGAGATTTATCAATCACGCTCTTCTGCTTCAAGAGGGCTGTTCAGTGACTCTATTGTGCCTCACAGAGAACAGAGAAAGAGCAAAGGAGAGCGTAACTGGGATACACATGTAACAGAATAGCCAAGTAGTGACTGAAAGGTGCTTTTCTGTGAGACAGGCTTCAAAGGGTTGTGAAAAACATAGAGATGCAGGCGAGAAAACACAACGCTGCAAATTCAAAACAGAAAATTCTCCAAGGTTTAGTAAAGTTTTCGTTTGTTTTCTTCTGGAAAAAAAGATATTCATATGACTCCATGTTTTTGAGAATCCTCTCCGACTCCGAGTTGAAAGAATTTAAGATTCTCCGTGGGCATCGGATTGCCTGGGAATGGAGTGTGTTCAGAAAGGCAGTTTACATGCTGCAAGCGTGTGAGTGTGTGTGTGTGTGCGTGTGTGCTGTGCAGTGACGTCATCGGTGAAAACCTCAAAGGGCGGTGTGCATTCAGTGAGAAGATACAGCTGAGGCGTTAGCTGTCTCTGAGTTTTTCTGCATGAACCAAACCTCCTCTGTTATCCGCCGCTCACTCTGCTCTGCCAGACGCCCAAAATGGCACCAACTGATCCATGCACGTCCACGCATGCAGAGGCAGTGCAGCTTTAAACAACATCAAACAGCATGTATGCTGCAGACTCTCTGCTCCACACTGCAGCACCGAGCACATTGTATCTACAATATCATACATGTGAATTATTAATGCAGAATAACCAACATTTTCTGGATAATTTGTGAATTACTGACTCAAATGAACACAGTCACTCATTAGGGACATTCTTGCTTTCCAACATTAAGACACATCTTCTCCCTTGAACAGATTGGCTGTCAGGCTTGCATTGCAGAGAATTTAACACACTGTTGTAGCCAGAGAAGACATTACATAACTTTAAAAACAGTTGCATCATTTTGTAAATCTTTGTTCTGCGCTTAAAGAGCTGAGTTGCAACGCTTGGCCTCATTACAGACAGTCTTTACTCTGGGCATCTGTGTGTAACCAGCTCAATATATGTGAACAAAGTCTTTACTGAACAACTCTAGGATGCGCACATTGCTTATCTGCCAAGAAAGGACAGAAAATGTACATTTAGACAATTTCAAGTACAACTTTCTCAAGCTGTTTGCTAATTCCAGTGCAGAGATCATAGTTTCAGGACCTTGGACAGTTCCTACACCCCTGCCATCTGTACTGTGAGCTGCGGGACTATTTTTCAACCACCCTTCATGTATTCTTCCACCCTTGCTGTATTTTTATACTTTTCTTAAGTCAACACAAAGTTGAGTCACTAACTGAAGGATACACTTGAATAAATGACATATGAAGCATATGAAGATACACAACACGAGAGACTGAACTCACTGAACAGACAGTTTGATGAGAATGAAAGCGATGTGAATCTAATTATGTCGCCTTCATGGTCTCAAATTCAGATCTTAACCTAAACTAGATAACTAAACATCTATGGGAGACTTTGGAGCAATGTGTTACAAAGCCCTCACCTCCATCATTATCCTTTGGGATAAATGGTGTTCCGGCTTTCAGTTTACAGTACAGTGGATCCAGAGCAAGCAGATCAAGGTTACCCAATGGCAATATAAAAGCCAGAAAATCAACTGAGAAATTGGTAATTCAACATCAAATCATCGACAGCAAACAGCTGCACAGTTTGATTTAGTGGAAAAGCAGTCTGAGCAGCAACAAGACAGCAGCTCTCCCTTCATAAACACATTTAAGATCATTACATCTTAGTGAAATCAACAGTACCAAAAGAGGAGGCGGGGGGATGTGGACGAGCTGCAGCAGCAAACCGTGTTGGCATCAGTGTACTGATCAGCATCAGGTTATAATGTCTCCGTTGTACATACGTATAATAGACGATAAAGCAGGGGGTGGTTTAGGGCGTGGCCACCTTGTGATTGAAGTGTTGCTCACACAGTGTTGTTCGCCACCCTCTCGTCCAAATATGGTCACTTCTGGCTCCAAAAACCCAAGATGGCAGTGGTCATTGAACTAAACTGAGGCTTCAAGACGGTACTCCACAAACCAACGGATGATGTCACTGTGGGTGTCACAATGATTATGTAGTAAATACAGAATGCCATCAGTTAGGTTAATTACGCAGACAGTCCTGTTACAACTGTATATGTTTCATTAATGACTGACAAGCGCACAGTATATCGTCTCACAGAATCTGTTGTTATATTGTCCAAGTCTACTTACATGGACGTTAACGTAGTTTTAATTTTCCTATCTGTCCATCTCGGCCCAAAGCAGCTTTCCCACAACCATCCTGACATATGGTCATGAGTATGCAGTATAATGAGCTGTAGCCGTGTATCAAACATCTCTTAATGATTGCCCAAGGCTGAGGTTGTCAGAATTAAAGCTCTTAAAAGGAGTTTGGGATTTTTGTGGACATTGATTGACCTTGGAACAGACAGAAAGAGAGAGCTGGAAAAACAAGTTTATCTGACGAGGAAATAAAAGTCCAGCTCCGTTTTACAGTTTTATTAATGGTACAAAAGCAGCCTGGGCCAACCTACTGCAGCTTTGCTTCTCATTAGGAATAACAAGCATTTTTTAAATTAATGCTCTTACTTGCTTGTGTTTGTTAGGGACGCATCAAAATGAATTTGAGACCTGTGACATCTTAGATTCTCGCCAATAAGCAGCCTGAAGCTTGATCAATTATATCTGTTACTCCTAACGATATACAATCAATGCTCAGCCTTCCCCCCTTCCCCTACACTCATACTGCTGCCACTTAGAAAAATTGGAACTCAAGACACTGGGTAATTTCGGTCGTCGATTATCTTATCATGATCTCAAACCGCCATCCGCTTATCCTGCTCTTATTTTAAGCATCTGTTCACTCCTGTCGGCTCAAGGGGAACACGAGGGCGAGCAGTTCAGGAGCAGGAGGTTTATCCTGGCTAAAGAAAAGATTTTCCCCCTCCAGCTCAACGTGGTTGTCTCAGCTGCTCACAGAGGAAGAAGAAATAGCCAAATATTCAAATGAACGGAAACGAAAATGAAGGAGACGAAGAGTGAGGGAAGGAACAGAGGAGTCAGCAAAGCATTTGTGCCTCGGCTGCCTCAGAAAACAGCAAATGGCACAGAAGGCCAAGCACTGTCAGACATGCTGTCAGATGCGGCGAATGTTTTTCATGAAATCGGAGCCCCCTCCCCTCCTTCTTCTGGAAGATCCAGCTTGTCATATCTAATCCGCTCTAACCTTACCACTTTACATGGCCGAATAACAAACCAGGTGACTAATCGAGCGCCCCTCTGCTTCATAGCCACTGCTTGGTTTATGACTCGACTATCGTCTCCCTTCTGTGTTACTCAAACGTCTCTCATCTATTTCCGGACACTGGCTTTCAGGATAACACAAGGCCATTACAACAGTAGTCTTTATGCATTATGAAAGAGATTGATGTGATGTGCGCTTCCCTGTTTGCCCAAGAGAAAACACCATTTTTATTTGCTTAAACGACGGGAGGCTGTATTTTTTTTATTTTTATTGGAGAGCTGAAAAAGAACAGGCAGTTAGTGCAGCTCTCACTGATGGGCAAGTGCCAGCCTGCTCCATTTCTCTGTATATGGTTGAAATGCAAATATCTATGCTTATGTATGATTTCTCGCTCTCTCTCTCTCTCTCTCTCTCCATCGTTGTTTATATAGATGACTTCAGAATGTGAATCATCTTTAAGTGCAACGAAAGTTCATGAATTACCTGATGCAATGTGAATAAAAGTTTCATAAGAGGTGGAAGGAAACAGGCGGAGAAATGCTCAACAATCTGTTAGCGACTTTGCAGCTGTCATTAGATAAGGAATAATCTGTCTGATTAGCTCTGATCAGGGATTTGGCAGGAGTGGGTGGTGTGGGGGAGCAGGGCTCTTTGCAGTTCAGCTAATTTGGAACAGGGAGCTGTTATCTGCATTGGTCTGCATTGGGAGTAGGCGTTGTTAGGCTAATTGTACTCAAAAGTGTCCTTTACTGTCATTTGGCAGCTCTAATCCTTTTTTATTTCACTGGCTCTGTAGGCATTGCCCACTGAAAACAATCATTGTGGAGCCACATATAAGCTTTGAGATTTTTTGGGAGATTTCTCTGAAGTAGGTTCACAGGCTTTGTCTGAGTTCCCCCCTTTGGTGTCGTCGCGCTCAGCTTTGGGCATCCCATGACAACGGCACGGTTCAGATGCCTGCAAGAGAATTTTAAAGAGGTCACCTTCTCCAGAGAGGGGGAGGGACGACTGAGTCACAGTTGAGACTGCACACCACGCTCGGCCGTCATGGTAGCCGCTGCCCAAGACAGACAAGAAGAAACACACGGCCAGGTGCCAGCAGAGCCTCGGTCCGTCGCCTTCTTCCAGCTCTGTCTGTCGCAGGGGAGATAAATCCCTTGGAGGATGCATTGTTCTACATTTGATCAAATATTTTTCCTTCAGGATTTAAAAAGATAAGCCTCAGCAAACAGATAATGAAGTAATTTGTTGGAGAAAAACAATGATAATCACCCATTTAGAAGACGCTTTATTCCAACGCGCTATACATGACTGTGAGTAACCTACAATATTATTTTGGTTCAAAGCTGGACCCAATAGCCAAATAGTGCTAAGCTCTATAAAACCAATCCTCTGAGCTGCAAAGAACTCCATATCAGAGGAGTACATACTGATCTCCTGGGCAGTGCTGTGTGGGCTACTAAGCTCATATATTCAAGAGAATCCCACATGCAGGCCAACTCCGCTTTGTGCTGTTCGCTCTAACAATTGCTGTAATCTTTAGGCGTTTCTTTGGGTTCATTTTGTGGACAAACTTCAAAGCAAAGTGTGTTTAACATTTTTTTTGCGCTTGTAGACTCGAGCATCAATGCAGTATGGAACATAAACTCAGTTTTTTTGCTTGTGGAAGGACATTTGAAACAGCGTTTTTTGGACAGCAAAATGTATGTTGTTCTGTACAAATTAGGCTGAGTATTTTCACCCTCTTCTTGTACTAAAAACGTCCGGCTCATTTGCATGAAATTAAAACATTTTAACTATTGTCAGCGTGTCGCAGGTCTGGTTCATGTCAGCACTTATCTCTTCAGAGGACAAGTTGTCCTCTGTTCTTTCTCTCTGAGAAGCAGCCACCAAAACTGATTTCAGTTGTGAGTTGATGAAAGGCCAAGCTGTCTAGTTGAGTGCTGGTGCAGAATGAACCGCAGAGGAATCACATGTTGCAAAAACTCAAAGCTTTCTCTACCCTTTTGTTCTTTGCTCACAGATATTGTGTGTTTCTGTGTCTCTCTGTCTGTACTTCTGACTTAATTAAATGTAAAGAAACATCACATTAGATTTGTCATATCATTTAAATATGCCTTTTTTAATCAAAGTACTACCTGTTTTTTAGTATTCACAGCCTGGCTTTCTACGTAAAATAACTGCTTGTTTTTTTGTTTTGAGTGGAAAACAAGCTGTAAACACACATTGACATTTAATCAACCTTTAAACAAATATGGCGAACTTGTTAGCAAACAGTTACCATTTAAACATCCAGCAGCTACCAAACAACATTAGCATTTATTCCGAGTCATGTTTCCTGCCAACTGCTGAATCTAAGTCCAATTTTAGCTCTATTAGTGGTGACCACTAACTTCTGAAGGAAATTTCTGGCTCATTAGCTGCTAAACGGACTGCTGTGCTTGCTAGCTAGTTGCTAACTGTGTCTGTCTGCTGTTTAGTGCTGAACATGTAGTGCAGAGTGGATTTTTAGAGCTTTTTCAGTCAAAACAGCATAAAAATGCCACTGATGAAAGCTGAACAGAAAAATGAAATGAGATGAGAGCAGAACAGAAAAATTGTGGAAAAAGCTAAAATGTTCAATAGAGCTGAGTTGAATGATGATTCTCTGTGGGTTCATTGATAAAGACCCCCTTCATGTAGAATGTGATCGATTGTGAGTATTGATCACAACCACTATAAAGTAACATTCATTGATAGCCATGGAGTGCCGCTTGAATGAGTCCTACAACCAGGAAATAAGTCAGCAATTTTTCATCATCTTGAAGTCAATGGGTTTTTTGAATAGGTTTTTGGTAAATGCCTAAAATAAGGTCTGTGGTTCACACAAGCTTAGGAGATTTTCACATGTTGTTCTAGTACATAAAATACAGCCGTTAATACTCCATGTTTGAATTAAAAAGTGTGTATGTGTCATGTTACTAACAAGTAGCAGTAAATGAGACGACAAAGGTTGTCGGCGAGATTATCCCGAACATCGAGACTCATCCACTCGCACTCTCCCACTTGCAAATTGATCAATTTATAGTTAAATGTTTATAGTATATGTAGGAGGAAGCTTAGGGGTGGTGATTTTGAAGTCATGCGACTGTGGTGTATTTAGTTTATGGCGTAACGTTAGCTTTTACTTCTGGCAATGGTATTTACGCTGCACTTTGTGCAATAATCCAAAATGGAAAAAAAAAAAATCCAATTGAAAAATCCCATAGGCTTTTTGACGAGGAAACCAGGGCGATGCTAACTTCTGGGTTAGCCTACATTAAAATATGTCATCCCTGCTCTTTGGGTGACAGAGGAGCTTCGAAACAACCTGATGGATAACTGACACACAGCAACATTTGGCTTCCACCAGCTTCTGAGAGGAAAATACTCAGATCTTTAGCTTCAACTTTCTTCACTAGCTAACGTAAGTGATGATGCTGCTGCGTGCTCACTGAATTATATTGTACAGGTGCAGGCTGTGAAACTAAAACAGTGAGCTTAAAGAAGATCAAAGCTCTGCAGAGTATTTTGTAGTTTGTACCTTGACACACATTTCTACCTTTATCAGATATCTTTCCTGGGACTTTATTTCTGTCTTTATCTGAATGAAGTTCCACTTACAAACTGACATTCAGCACCACTACAGTACACTTAAGTGATTCATGTTTTGCCTGACATTAGGGCTGTTTTTATAAAATATTTTACTTGTGTGTGTGAGAAATTAAATTATTGTCTGTGCTATTTATAGTCCTGTGCCAATATGCTCCTGATTTTGAATATGTATTATTTTTCAGGAGGGTGCTGAATAATTGACTCTGTAAAATGCCCTTGACGGTTGTCCTGCCTGCTGGCTGTTGTAAAACGTACCATCTGTTTACAAAGTCAACCAAAACTCTGGGACCAAAAGACATTGTCATTTGTGCACCGACTGATAAATCGCAGCGGTGTTAATATTCACCAGGAGACTCTGTGTGTCCTTTCACATTCACATTTCACATTTGCATTGTGGTTATTGGTGTTAGAATCGAGTAAAATGTCACTTTCAGACAACTCCTTTCGTTCAGGACGTTCAAACTTCAGTTTTTTATTTCCGCATGTGTTAAATTGTATGCACGCTGAATAGCTTAACATCGACAAGCTCATACAAATGTTTGAATCCAAAATATCCAGCTTAGTTTAGTGACAGAAAAGGAACGAAAATAAAACTCTAAAGGGAATCATTTGTAAATCCCCCCAAATCCTTTTTCTTAAGCAGCTACTAACATGTCTCAAAATGTCATGCATATCCCAGCTTATGGTGTTCTACTACTATGTGTCAGAATACTGGGAGGAGAGCTGACACTCAGCGTCTGCCTTTTCATTTCCCCTCTGCCACCAGAGATATACTGTGCTGGATTCTTGTTTTGATATCTCCCAGCTGATATAAAAAAAAAACATGTTTCTGCCTGCTTGACCAGATAAAGTCTGGATGATGACAGAGCCAGATCCAGTCTCGGGTCAGCTCTGCAGCTTCTTATCTAAAATCCGACTCTTCGCAGTGCACTTAGACAGGACAGTCGCTCTAATACCCCTTTGAATTCCTTAACCTCCTCAAGAATCAGACATGTGGACACATCTCGTCTGCCTCTTTAGACTTCTGAGTGGCTAATGTGGTGGCGCCCAGCGAGAGCCACTTGTCTTTAAAGGCCATACCTGATCTGAGTGCTGTCTGCCGAGCACTTCACTGTGAAGGTCGCCAGCAGGGGGGTGGAGGGTGGACATGTCAGCTGAGTCACTGTGCTCTGAATACTTAGGAGCTCGACTGGGGACATGTCAGCTCACATGTCCATTAGTAACGGTCACCAGTCACCAATGTTTTTTTTTAAAATAATGCTTATGAAATGATGCACATTAGTCACAAGCGGAGGTCAGCGCTGTCTGACACGAGGAGTGTCATCTGTTTATTCTGGGTTATTTACACATGAATGATCGAGACACATCCTGCTTTACATCCACTTCAGGATAGGTGTTACCGTAAAGTCAGATGTTTGTGAACTCAGGGGGCTTTCTTCTCGGTACATGGGAACTATTATATCACAACGTTTCCCATTTTAAACCAGTTTTACACATCGAAGTCTGTTCACAGGTCTTGGCGAGTACTACTGCTCGTGTGAAAAAAGTTATATAGACCAAACCATCATCACACCATCTGTGAGAGAGAATGTTCATTCTTCATTTTGGAATCAGGGTTAATTCCTTTTTTATGACAATAAATGTGAATTTTAAGTGGATTATCATCATAATCCATGTTTCCATCCTACTATTTTTATGTCAATTATGAGTTACCAAATCGAAAAAACTGAATGGAAACGGCACATTTTCAAAGAAGGAACATGCTTCTTTCATTTGAATTATGCAGAATAAGAAACTAGGAAGAGCCACATTAATAACCAAGGATTTCACACTGAGATTTGAGGCAAATAAGATATGTGAATATTCACTTAAATAAATGATACTATAGACAGATTACTGATAGATAGCTAGCTTGAGGCTGCTGGAGTACAACCGTTGTTTGCAGCTAAATCTCAGCCTTGCCTCATCAATTGGCCATTAACAGGCTGGTGCTTTACAGACAACACACAGCCTAATGCTACCTGGTAATTTGATCAACTACTGTATGTATAGTAGTGTTATCATGATACTGGAATTTCAAAATTTGATACAACACATTGAAAAATAGCAGTTGTTTATCCTAAAGTTGCTGTATAATACTGATGTATTGTGTAAATGGCTAATAAATGCGGTGTAGTTTATCTGTTAACATTTGTGGATGGTTGTTATGAAGTTTAACCACCATTGATTAATGATGGTTATTATAAAGTGTTACTCGTGTATAAAATAAAGGCTTATTTAATATGAGAGTCATTTAAACACACTCAAATATCATCCAAACACATGTCAGATTGCATTGACAAAGTTTTATGGTTTTCTAGAGGAGCAGACGTGTTTTGTGGAGTACCCTTATGTGCTGGTCACATTTATAAAGCCTTTTGTGACTCCAGAAGTTGTGCGAAAGTAAGCACAGAGAAACTTTCCCCCTTCAGCAAATTAATGTGAAAACAGTCTTCTAGTAAAGGTCAAACAAGTCAAGTACCAAAAAGCAAAACACATTCTGTGGGGAAGGGGTAGGACTTTAAAATTCAGGTCTAATAGCATTAAAAATTGAATAATTCAAGGAATGAGCAACTTTAATATTTAAAAGGCATGTTGAACAGTCTGAGGGGCTCGATGAGACTGTATAATACCCAGAGCTTTACAAATAATGCATGGATAACTGTGTAACCCAGCCAAAACTCAGCCTAAAGTATCGATGGGCACTTAACATTTCTGTACAGCCTAATAAAGCAGACATGCAGGAGGTGATTTAACAGCTTCAGTAGCCGTGATAATAAAGTGCAGCCTGGTTTGTGCTGCAGGGATGTTATGCATCACTTGACTGTGATACAGAGTGAGAACCAGTTTACATTTAGCCGGTGTAATGCCGGTAGAGAGGCTGCGTGGCTGACTTGTATTTACATAAACACACTTTACACCAGCTTATTCAGCAGCTGTAATAATGCCCATTATTCTATGGAATCAGCAGTTTTATCTCTGCTCGGAGAGAAAAGGGTAACACAGCATGTGATGCTGCTTTCGCCCATTTAGTCCAGTCAGCTGTAGTGTGTTGGCTGCGTTCTCTCTGTCCGTTAGTTATGACCCGATACAGCATGTAATGAGCCCTTGCCACCATGCATTTCCACCACCGCTCAACATATTCTGTGTACTGTTCTCCAGATAATGGAAATATGTAAATTTCAGATGTAGGCTGTCATTATCAGTCTCGAGGGCTGTTATTTATTCTGCTGTTTTACTGTTATTAATATATTTTCTGCATGATAAGATGTTACCTTTTCAAGGGTCACTGCTCCTTCTACATGATGCGCTTTTTAATGGCTGCAGTTCATCCCGGTTTATACTTAAAAGTTTTGTCTCACGGCCTCAATATACAATGAACTGGAAGTAAGTAAATATAGTCACTTGGGGGTTTTATTTCTACTCTTTAAAACAAGCATTTTAATCTTGAGAAAACATTTGAAAGCTCTGCTCTGCAAAATACAGTACGGCAAACATTGAACTTTGAATATACTACATTAACTCAAGTGACAATCAAGCTGAACTAAAAGAACAAACAAACAGAGCCAGTTTAACGTCTGCTGTTTCAGCACAGAGACAGATTGACGCTCGACAAGAGATTGATCACTTATAAAAGCCTCGTGCCTGTGGCAGTGACCCATTTTCTGTCACCGCAGGTCAATCATCCGAACACTGTGTTTATAGTACCTGTTCCCCACAAGAATAAAAGTGATCTAAATGTAAACGCAGACCTACTTTATTCATAATATCAACAACTTGTATTAAATAGCACTCATGAACATTCATAATGCTTTAAAACTAAAACTAAAACTCATTATTACACCAATGTATTAGTATTAATGTACAGCAAAGTTCTGTAAAATCAAAGTAATACATTCATTGTATGTTAGTACTTCATAAAATACATTTTACAGTGTTTTGTGTGTTGTTCACCTTCACTTCCTTTTAAACTCCACCAGCTATACATCCAAATGTGCCACCCAGTAGCTGAAAATATCACCATTTATTATACTAGAAAAGCATCAGATTAATGGATTAAAAACATAGGGTTCTTGCTTGAAACAATAAGGTCAGCAGAAACAGAAGTTTATGAACACGCATTACGATTGAAGGTGCATAACATGTTGTTTCTGAAGGGAAATTGATAGGCTGAAAGCTGTTCTTGTTCATTTTCTAGCCAAAACTCTTGTTTGTTTTCCCTGAGGGGATGTAAAAAAAGAAACCACCAATGACTTCCCTCACCTCAAACAAATATAACAACAAGCGTTCTGGTTCCTTTTGTTCTCAGCGAGAGTCACTGTTGATTTAGAAACTGCCTTTGTGGCCCATCATGACTGCTGACCATTTCTCCTTAACCCCCTTAGTAAACTGTCAGTGGAGCGATCCAAATTCCTGCGGGTTTATCGTGGCTTTTCAGTGTCGCTGCTCAGCCGGGTTACTGTTAGCTCAGCTCCTTCCTTTCATATACCTCAGCTACTGATTCATCCCATGACACAGTGAGCTCTGCAAAGTAAACTCACCATTGAGTTGCTTCGTTTGTGCTCGCTGAACTGCCTCTTTAGCACTCCATTTCACAACATTTGACAGAGTATGTGCTACACGTCTTATTGTTGTGTCTCCTCTTGAGCCTTAAATGTGCATGTTTGATGTCCTCAGTGAGGCACGGAAGAGATAAGTGAGGCGGCCTCCTGTGACACACTGCTAAGGCAGCATGGGACACTCAGCCTTTTCCCCTGTTAATAGTTGCTCTATTATGCTCTGCAACCACTCTATCTTTTTAATGGGTGCTACAGCTTTAACTTAATCTTTTTGGGGCATATCAACCTCTCTGTGGACTCTTGTTCTGCTTTGTCTGTCAAATTACCATCTTCCTAAACTTTTGTCAGGCTTCTCTCATAGTAACTCTAAAATGTAACCTTGCAGAAATGTTTAAATATACCAGTGGTGTAGAGTCCATACACAAGTCTAATTCAAAACAAATACAGGGCAGCATATCACTAGAGTAACTGCTAACTGCTGCTAACTGTAGCTGCTGTTAGCTAGTTAGCGATGCAGCTAGCAGTCTGGACTGGGAGCTTGGAGCAACGCTGAAGTGTTGGTGCACAGGAGCTCTGGGCTAGCTGGTTAGCATGCTAACTTTATATGTATATATATCAATATATATATATATCGTTGCAACACAGTGCATAGACATCATAGCATCAGAACTGTTATTTTCTTCACATTCAATTTTAAATTTTTTAAATGGTTTCAGCTAAAATCCTGACATTCTGCACCCCAGTGCCGTATTTAGCAAAAGTAAAAATATCATCACTAATACTTTGGTATAAGTCACCCATATGAATATTACTTAAGTTAAAGTCGTAAAGTATCTGATATGAAATGTACTTAAGTATCAAAAGTACAAGTAAAAGTGAAGTATACATGTATTACAATGTACGTATGCTATGGGCAGATTTCTGCATCCTGTATTCAGCATTTTTCTGATGATCAGAGTCTGTGTGTTGTTTTTATCTGATTGCTGGTGAAATACATTTATTTAAAAGCTCTAATCTGGCTCTGATGCAGAATGCAATAATAGATGTAGTGAAGTAAAAAATGCAATATTTACCTTTAAAATGTTGTAGAATGGCAGTATAAACATGGTATTACACTGTGGTATTCCTACTTTTCTCCGCTACTGAAGTATACATACTGTGAATACGTACGTTGTACGAACATGTTCCATGTCACCTGGTTCGACACCTTGTTAACCTGCTGTAGTCATTTTCTGTCTCTATTTATTCTGGATAATTACTCTAAACTTTCATAACCTGCAGGTGTGTTCATACAAGAGGATTTTATTGTTCAAATAAACACTTCACTGGTGCACAAGTTTGTTAATAGTTGTAATACAAAGCTGATTGAAAGCTTTTAAACAGTTGTCAACCATTGTTGAATGCCAGAATGCCCTAGCAGCTCCTCTTTACAGCTATTTAGATCCCCAGCACAACATTCACCTGCTGCTGTGCTCTAAAACGACTGAGAACACTTCTCCTTCTGCTCCTCCAGGTTTTGCCATCCTCCAGGCCATCATGGAGTCGGCTGTAGCCAATAACTGGCAGGTGACAGCTCGCTCGGTGGGGAACATCGTGGACCCCACAGAGTACAGACGCATCATCGAGGAGATGGACCGTCGGCAGGAGAAACGCTTCCTCATTGACTGTGAGGTGGACAGGATCAACTCCATACTGGAGCAGGTATTGAGTTCAGCCTGTTTTATTTGAGAAGAATAACACACTGAAAACATTTCCTTAAATACCTTTATTCAGCCTCCAGCTCTGCGTGATCCTTTCTCTCTTAACTATCTTCTCCTCACCATGTCCATTTACACACTTAGTGAAGTGAGGCACTCTGCCGGCTTGCTCTCACCCCCACTTTTTATTTCTTTTTCATCATTACTCTTAACACCTGGAGTGCATCGTGATTGCCACAGATCTCAGCTCCCTCATTTAGAGGACGATGTTAAAACAGGCGAGACGGGCACATTCAATTAAGACTTGTTATGTGTTGTTTTTTTTGCAAGCGCACGTTGTTTGAGGTCACCTGGGCTTAATTCACGTGGCGGAATTAAACAGCCTCCTCATCCTTGTTTCCTAGGTGATCATCAGCTCGAGTTTTCCCACATGAGTCTTGATTCAGATTCAGTGTTTGCTAATGCGTGCTGGCTGCAGTACTTTATTGTCAAAAAAATGTATTGAATGAGGGTTAACTGGAAATTTGTTTATTTGCTCAGAAGATCATTAGTGTTCACATAGAGGATCATAAACTGTGTTGCAAGTGTGGTCACATTTTGACTTGAAAATGAATTTTTAATAGTATGTTTCTCATGATTGGTGCAGTTGAATAGATGCCTGGATTCCTCATCAGTTTTTCTTTCACTAGTGGTCGACTAAACATGCTTCAAACAAATGTATGGACTTAAATCTGGAAAGTTTCATGATAATATCCCATTTTGGGGGGATGAGAGTATGTGTGAGAATGTGATAACACTTGGAAGTGTGATTGCACATTTATACCATATGTGTGTAAATGTATCCATGTTTCATGTTAGCCTGACACCCACCTATGAAATGTAAATACTACCTTACATATAAGGCGTTATGGAATTGCTTTCCATAGTGTGAGATTGTAAACAAAACCCCACAGTGGAAGGTATGTTTAATGTGTATCAATACTAGTTGCTATTTAAGTACAAGCGTATTCTTGCCATAAAAGTGACAGCATTGGTCACTTAAGCCAACCTTTGATTACATTTCTCTGACAAGCAAAGTCAGCGACGTGCTTGGGGGGAGGTGGATTGTTGGGCATCCAGTGCGTGGGAGTTAGATACTGGAAGCTGCAGTTCGTGTCCAGTCGATGTGGATTTCTCTTCTCCATGAAACTGATCTTAACTTTCACCAAGTTTAATAGTCTTCGGGCATGGTCACACATGCAAGAAATCAACATTCACCTCACTTCCATTCTGTTTGCAACAAGGGGCAAATAAATGTTCGCATCCAGTACCAAGTTCAACTTTGGTTAACTTTGACCTGCGATGTCGCAGCCACAACCAGTAGAAATCGTGTGTGTGTGGTTGACCTCACACAGCTCACATCCTGCAATACTCACATTCAGCACCGGCAGGTGATTTTTATTTGCACTGAAATTGCGACCCGCGGCCAATAGTGGCCCTCAGAAATGTTTTTTCTGTGGATCCTGAACGTGACATGAAATGTATCAATCCTTCTGTTTCAACACTTGAACTGTCTGTAGTCTACATTAAATACGTTACTGGGCTCCTGCACCCTAACATGCGTCAGTTAGGTTAGGAGTGACGACTTGGAGTAAACTACCGGTTGCATAGCAACTAATGACACTGTTGACAGTGTTGCTTCGCTTCCGTTCTGTTGTCAATGCTAGTGCTGTGGCACAGTTGACAACTCTGCTGTTTAATGAGTAAGTGAGATGGAAAAGCCACCAGGGAACAAATGCTTTATGGTTAAGAAAAAAAGAAGGTTTCAGGAAAAATGGATCAGCTCTTTCTTTGCTGCACCTGTTTGCTGAATTTAAAGGTGTTGTTGATAACATTGAGCCACTAAATGTGGCATTACGTCTCCCCCTTCCATTACACTCACGTCACAACACCCCTGTTGTTCAAATCATTCGCCCCTTCAAGTATTTGCTAGTTTGTTTAACTACCTAACGTTGCTAATGCTAGCTAGCTACCATTAACATTGGTGACGCTAGCTAACGCTAACATTGCTAATGCTAGCTAGCTAGCGTTAGGGCAGTACAGTAAGTTGGGCGCATACCATAGAACTCAGCCATTCTTATGTCCAACTACCATTCACAATATTAATCTTTTTAAGAAAACCTTTATCCTTCTCCTTTCTACAAGCTCTGTAGATGCATTATTTTAACAAAAATGATTTGTCTGCAAAAAAATGTTATCAATATGACCTTTAATGTTCGTGTAAACAACATCACGAGACCAATTACAATTCTAAGTCCAATTCATGTTTTTTCCTGTGTGGTGCTTAGTCATGCTGAATCAAACTTTGAGAACCTCTGCTCTTCATCTAGTGGAGGGGTTCAAAAACTCTCATTGTGTTGTTTTTGTTTGTCACAGACAAATGACCAGTCGTGTTGTTTAGGTATGAGGACTTGTTACAAATAAAATGTGACCAATTCGACAGCTAAAAGCTGTGTGTTTCCCTTCAGTTTGTGTTACTGCAGCTACTATAAACGGCTGCACAGCGGAGTAACATGTTAGAAAAACAGTTAAGCCCACGAGTATAGTCTGTTGTGTGTGTGTGTGTGTGTGTGCACGCGTGCTCATTTGAACCATTAATCTGGAGCACATCTTAACCTTCTGTTCTTTGCTGAGATATTTGTGTGCAAAGGCTTCTGCCCTCTACATAATGATCTTCATTATTGCCGGCCTTATGAGTTTCACTCTGACCTTCACTGCAGATCTGTCTTGATTTCCTTTGACGCAGGGGAATATTTTTAATGACAGCACAGAGCATTTTCATTAATTAAGAGAAGCGTCCTTTTCTCTGCTCTTCTCGTTAATGGTCAGGCTTTCTTCAAATGTTCCCAAATTCCCTCCATATTAGATTTAAGTTATCCAATCACATAACGGTGGCACTAGGTGTCACGTCAGGCCGATCCGATCCTAATCCCTTTACTGTGGCTGATTAATGTGAATGGTGGCCTCGCCGGCAGCGTCTGTCAGAGGAGTGTCTCCCCAGATGCTTGAGAATGGCAAGACATGCGCCCGTCTCTCGAGAACGATTCCTTATATGAGCTGTGACATCAACACTTGCTTTAATGTAATATCGGCTCCCGGTGTAAGTAGGACACGCTGTCCCATAACAGCAACAACAATGAGCCTACTATAAATAGCCTACCCTCCTAGCCTGAGGGAAGATCTCTCACAAAGGCAGGAGTGAGCAAACACAACCGAGATCAGTCAGGCATCAGAAAGCAACCATTGTGGACATGATTTATTTTGTAACCAGTGTCATCATAAACACTGTAATCAGCAACATAATAATTAAAATCTTTTTTATGCCTACTTTCAAGCTATTATCTCTACATTATAAATTAATTTATTTGACGTCTATCGCTCATTTTGTGCTTTATATTTTTGTCATCAGGGTATTTTTACTCCTAAGGCTGTTGATAAATGCACTGTGTGGTTTTTTTTTTTTTGCTCCTCTGCTGGCTCTCACCGCCTTTAAAAGTATCAGTCTGCTCATCCCTTCAGTAAAGTAAAGACGGAGCGATAAACACCTTTAAGGCTTCTCATCAATAATAGAAGCACAGTGGATTTATAATCGCTGCCAGAGGAGCAGTCACCTCCAGCCTCCTCCTGCACAGCGGACAGACAGAGAGAAAAAGAGTCAGAGAGGGAAAAAAAAAAACTGGAAAGACAGGGAGCTTGTGGGAATTGAGCCATGTAGTGTGAGTCTCCCTGTCTGGTACTGTGAAGGGAAATAGGAGAAGTGCTGAACACCCAGAGGTGCACTGGAATTCCACACTACGCCAGCAGCATAGTAAAACAAGATGCTGTTCTGGGATGAGATTACATCTGTGTGGATGTTATTTAATCCTGTGTGTGAATTGTAGTTTTGTCTGCTGCTTTGCGTGGGCATCAGTGACATTAAAAAGTAGTTTCTGTAGCGTAACTATTTTCTCTAAGGGGATCATTTTTAGCCATAAATGTGAGTTATGTGTTTGTCTTGTCCCACACATACATTATATTTAAACAAGCCGAAGACTACAGCCATGCTACTGCCTGTGTGAGGAATTTGGCACGTTCACCATCAACATTCAGATTATTTGCAAACTAACATTTGCTAATTAGCACTTCACTCAAAGCGAAGCAGAGGCTGATGGAAATATAATTAGTTTTGGAAGAATTTGGGCGTAAGCCAAAGCACCGGGCAATTGAAATCACCTGCTGGTCGTGCTAGATGAAAATAAAGGTGCGGTGCAACGCTGTTTTGCTGCGAAACTCCAGAAAATGTTTTGTGGACTGCGAAACTTCACTTGACTTTTCATCATTTTCTTGGGGGTGAGTAGATAATGACTGAATTTACATTTTTGGGTGAACTTATCCTTTAAGGAATCAACAAAAATAATCAGAATTTATCCTCCATGGACCTTAAAGTCAGCACCAAATTTCGTGGCAATCCATGCAGAAGGGGTCAAGACATTTTGCTTAAAAATCACAAAGGTGAGCTCTGATGTGGCGGTAGAGGAAAAGGCAGGAGATCAGGTCATTAGGATTTATTTTTCTGCACAACATCTCATGGCACCCATCTTAAAGTTGTTTATATATTTCAGGACTGATCGACAGTCCTTGTATTGTTTTTATTTCATTTTTAGCGAGATGATGCAAATGCACATGATGAGCACAGTGGGGTGACATGATGCACTTGTTTGCAGGCTGCAGATTGCAGGAATGAGTACAGTTGTTTGGTGGCTGTAATGTGCTGAAAATTTCACAGCAACAATGAAAAACACTCAATAAAGGTTCCTTCTAATATTTTAAGAGGTACAAAACACATTCAGTGCGTTTGTTGAGCTTTATAGCTACATGCAGTATATTATGTATCATTAATCATTTTGAAATGGCAACAAACTAAAGACTAGGGAACGTTAAGTCAGGCTGTATTAAAATAATGTATAATAACAGTTGAAAATGTTCATATTAGAGAACATATACATTTTATTATTCTTGTTTCCTTTCTTATTAAATCTTTTCTTGCTAATTTACCATTGGATGCACACAGAATATGAAACCTCAACCAAACTCAACTTGAACTACAAGTAAAAATAGCGTGCAGGTTAAACTCTAGTGCCCTGTAAATAAACCACAACAACAGGACAACGATCTGTGCTTAATATCCTTTTTCTCACTGTGCAGTAGAAAACATTGTTCCTGAAAAAAAGGAAAAGCATTGACTGGAAAAGAGGTGCAGTCTTCTTTGTAGCCCATGCAGGCATCCAAAGGAAGCCCCAGAGAAGTCTGAGTTAAAAGCAACCCAAATGAAAAACAACATCAAACACGTGCAAGCAGGAAAGTTGGCAGATGCACAACTGCATACAAGGATAGTAAGGACATTTCAACTTCACACACATTTTTTTATTTTGTTGAAATTGGCATTCAATAAGAGGACTGTATGAAGTTCAGAAGTGTGTAGCTGACGGCTGCTGCGAGCGGAAGAAACGTCCATCTCTGGAACAAGACTGGCAAAAAAATGATCATTTACATGCTTGTATTGTACAGGATGAATTCATTAGCGGATGAGGATATTAAAACCTAGAACTAAAAGTCTAGAAAGGAGCAAGGACATGCAGTGTTTTCAAGGTTTCGTCGAAATCTGATTTTTGTATTGATGGTGTTTAATGTGCATAAAGGCATAAAGAGAGACAAGTTTCTTAATGAGGAGCAACTACTTTCCACTCAAACACTCAGCTTTGTGGTGAAGAACAGGGCCTTTGTAGTAACATTTGACTGATATACAGCCATGTCCTTCCTCTGCTATATTTTCATTTCTTTAATGCTCTTCTCTGACAGTTTAATCCCTCCTCACATTTTGCCCCGTTTCGAATAGCGTAACAATAATTAGTTGACTGGTGAAAAGGGACAGTTATCAACCTTAGGATGCCCGTTCCAGTTCTGAGGAAGGCAGATGACAAATCACTGTAACAAAGAGAAGCCTCCATCAGTGGAAAGAGAGTCAAATCCTCTTGAAGGCACTTGGGCAGACATCCAGCTCTGCACAGGACTGTGGCTCCAGTCTGCTTAATTAGAGTCGATTCCCGCAGGAATATTTAGGCTGATCGTCCTGCAGCTCAGCCCGACTCAGGCCTGCTTCAAACGGCACAGCACAGACCTGCTCGTCCAGACAGGAGGGCAGGAGGAGCCCGGAGGACGGACAAATAAAGATAATTGAGACTAGAGACAACTCACTCTGTCTGTGGTCTGAAGTTACAGCACTGGGAGATGGCCTCATATTTCTGATTATGTCCTCTACAAAGAGGTGAACACTAATGTTTAGATGAGCTGTGAGCTGGCTTCATTTGTCTGTTAGCTATGATTCATTTGATTGGAGTTTAAAGAGAGGAACAGTTTTGATTTGTGGTTTAAATTTAGGAATTGTTTTACATTTTCATGTATGAGAGTTAGATAAGAGCAGCCAGTTAGCTTAGCTCAGCATAAAGACCTTTAAAGGTACCCTGTGGAGTTATGTTCATATTCATTGTCTAATATTTGTCCCTGAGGACTAACAAAGGTGTTGAATATACATCCTTACTCACCAATTCATCTGCAAAAGTGTTTTTTTTCAGTATTTTTAAAACCACGTTTACATATGTGTTTGCTAGCTTGCAGTCTTTCTCTTCCTTAACCTCAGCTGGCTCATCACTTTATTCGTTTGACGCCTTATTGGCATCAACTGGCGATTAGCAGGAGTCCATGAAACCATGCAGAAATGCAGTGATTGAAGTACATTTGCTCCAGTACTGTACTTAAGTGCAGTTTTGAGGTATTTGCACTATAGTTAAGTATTTTATATTTTCTCCTGCTTACATTTTAGAGGCAAATATTGTACTTTTAGTTGAAAACATTTTGAATTTAACAAAAACAATCAACAGAAAGAAAGAACAGTTTTGACGTTGTGACGTCTGTGTGTTCTTGTTGCAGAGGCATCTACGCAAGTTAGCATGCTAACCAGCTAGCCCCAGCCCACCCTGGTCCAAAGCTCATATGCTAGCACTGTAGACACAAACACTTACCCGGTGCTCTGAGCTCCCAGTCTTGACCACTACCTGCATGGCTACCTGCGCTAATGGCAGTTAGCAGTCACTCTGGTTATATGCTGACACCTATTTGTTTTGAATTCGACAGGTACATATTGCGCCTTTAAAAAGTATTGGGTTGACCCATAGTATACAGTATGTACATGTGTACATGTAAATTTACAGTACGTTTCATTTACTTTTACTTTGAATACTTTGAATTTATTGCCAGAAAATGTCTTTTGATACTTAAGTATATCAGATACTTTAAGACTTTTACTTAAGTATGACTTTTGGGTACTTTTGTCTTACTAGTGGTCAAAAACTCCACAGGGTACCTTTATCCTGAAAATATATTGATACCAGTGGGGGGCGACCCCCATTCCGAAGGACCGCCATTCCGATGGTCCGCCATTCCGACCGGGTTAAGGTTAGGGTTTCAGGTTCGGAATGGCGACCTTTTTTAAAAAATAATTAAGGGCCGGCATTCCGAAACATGAAAGTGAACGTTCGGAATGGCGGCCCTTCGGAATGCCGCCCTGGAACCGATACCAGTAGTCCTACTCTCAGCCCATTGTTAAAAACTAACTTTTAAGCAATGTTGTTTATATGATTCAGCCTCCTTGGTCGGACTCGTCGAAACTTTGGTCTGTTGCCAGGTGAGAACATTAACTGTAGAAAACAGTTGACAGGCCATGGCACCCAGACTATCCTTTCCATTCAATGAGCATTAAAAATGCAGGAGCCAGTCAGTACAATCAGTGCTGCAGGTCCCGTCTCGCTTACAGGCCGCAGGTCTTCTTTTTCCCCGAGCTGTTTGAAGAAGCTGTTTTGTGAGAAACGGATTTTGTCAGAGAGGAAGATATGAGGCCTGTGACAATGAAAGCATATCAGTGACGGTAGTGCCTGACCTCATCCAGGTTCCTGGTGGTTTCACAGACTCACAAAAAGCGATTATCCCTGGGGACCATGAAACTGGAGCATCAGGATCCTAAAAATATTTGTTATGCCCAGATGCTACTTTTCAGAGCAGCGATGCCAACAGGGAAAGAGCAAATCCCACAGCAAGCCAAATAAAATTAAACGATATGAGAACATGTGTAGCACCCGACTGCTGCGGTCTTCGCAACCTTTTCAGGGGTGCCTTTTCCAGGAAGTTAACGGCAGAAAAATCTCTCCCGGCATGAAGCCTGTTTATTTTTATGCAAAAGAAGTCAGAATTTTCTGATTTAGTTTCTTTTCAGTGAGTTTACTGAACAGAATGATTTTAATGCATTACTTCAAAGGAGTCTGACAGCTTGGTAATTTTTTTTCAAGGTCCCATATTCTCATTTTCAGGTTCACACTTTTATTTTGGGTGGTGACTCGAAAATCTTAACACGCTTTATCGTTCAAAAAACACTTTTTGAATTTTTCTTTTACTTCCCATTGCTGCGGCACTTCTATTCACCATCTGTCTGAACGCTCTGTTTGAGCGCCTGTCTCTGTAAGACCAACAGAGAACCAACTTCAAAGAGCAGCGGCCACAAAGGCACACTGCTGCACCACCTCTCGCCACCTGTGCCGCTGCCAGAAAGCTGCACTTGAACAAACCGCAAAAACTACAGCTGATGGTCAACTAGCTTGTACATTCTGCGCGTACCTCAGAGGAATTAACTCTCCACACCACCAGGTGGCAGTAGTCGGTATTGAGTCGGACACATCGTTCTAAAAAGGAAAACTGGAAGACTCAGGACTCAGGATCATTTTGACACCACTCTTGCTAATATAGCAACTTCTAATTGTCTGATTAAAAGTTGCAAATGGAACTGGTGGAGGCGAAAAGGAGAAACCACGTTAAATGTGTGAAATCATGTATACTACAGCAACAGGCTCAAGGGGCTTTCCTTCCCTTTTTTATGTTCCTCTTCTCAGTCTATCAGATTGATTTCTCTCTCTGACGGGCTCCGCTGCCGATTCAATGTGCTCAGTCAACCAAAAAGCTGCAGACAAGGGTTGTCAATTGCCAACGGGGCGGGACACACAGCAAAAACAAGGGCCGAAGATGCTTAAATACGTACCCAAATATTGACCATCGGCCTGGTGTTTCAGGGCCCTAAGGCCACCCTCCCGAAAAGCCCAGTCTGCTCTGACTGGTCATTGTTGAGGGCGATGTAGTTGTGACATCACAACCTTACAGAAGTCCCGATGGCTCGTTTTAAGGCACAGTTTCTGAAAACAGGCTGCATGTATTTCAGCTATTTAAGCTTTCACATCATTTATATAGCACCTAGACCTGCTTTATAACCACAAAGTCATGGAAATCTCACTTTCTACAATATGGAACCTTTAAGCTCAACCAATCAGTTGTACAGAATAGTTATGGTAATGGTTATTTTGCTGACAATTACAAATTACTATCAATATTGTCACAATATTTTAAGTTTCCTGATTAAAATCTGATTAAAACTAATGAATGGGTAATTATCAGGCTTCAGCAGAGCTCGATGACTCTGATGACTTGATTAATTTTTTTTTTTTTTACAAGTCTTTCATTTTTAGTGCCTACAAAACAAAGAAATGCAAGAAATTTGTGACATTTTTTCAGTTGCTTTGTAATTGATTTTGGTTCACAGCTGATATTTAAATGAGTTTTTTTCGTGGCAGGAATGATGGGAACTGAAATAGTTATTTCATGCTTTGTTAATACTCTACCTTACTGTGGTGGAAAAGCAAATCTGAATAAAAAAATGAGAATTTGGTAAAAAATGATGTACATTTTAAGTCAACCGTTCACAGTAAGTTTGAGTTGATTTATGTGTTTCACAGTCTGCCTCACAGAGCGACTGTATAAATGCAAACAAGAACCGCCTCCCGGATTCATCCCTTTTTCTGAATAACCAGCCAGATTTCCCAACTTTAGAAGAGTTGTCAGTCTCTGTGCTCACTGCCAACTCGATGACTACCAATGCAGCTGCCAGGGGATTTTCTTTTTTCTTTTCATGCAAGTCAAAACATTTCCAGATTGTCTTGAACAGAAATACTTGACACACAAGCCAAGCGGAGAATTTATCTATGAAATGTGCATGGAAGTAAAAAAAAAACCCCAACAGTGGATGACTGTGAGGCGATGTAACCATTTTAGATGAGATATTTGAATAATGGCTGTAGAAGCTTGAAGCATTGAACAATAAGTAGTTTTACAAACCAAGAATCACACCTTGTGTCTATGAGCTGCAGTCAGAGTACTTTGCATTCACTATAATATCTACCGCTCTTGTTATGTTCCTCCGCAGACAGCTAAAAAAAAAAGAAACCCTCAGTATTATTTGTATTTGTGTTCCTTGTTGCTACAGTAAGCAATACATGTTTACAGTTGATTATTTCCTAACGGATAAACAAGGTTTCAGTCAGAAACAGCAGTTGAGGTGTCAGTTTTAGATGCTCATGTAGAAGTGTGAAGTCTTGTGCTTTCTGCCTGACTGTGCTGGTGACAAACGGGAGTTTGTAGCCACGTCACTCCAGGCACTGCGGCTTCATTAAGTGCGTGCTATGTTCTTTACACTTGGGTCACTGCGGCTCCCTCTCACATGGGTGAATGGCAAATGAAAAGCTTTTCGAGACATGTTGAAAGACAATAAGCAGAAATGCTTCCAGGAATTTTCTGCTGGTGAGGGAAAGAAACGAAAAGATGGGAAGCTTTCAGTCGTCGGCGGAGGTGGAAAATGTCGAACACAATGAAATTAATTTCACATTTGCGAGGAAGGTAATTAGATTTATTGTTGAAAATTCTCAGACTGTGTAAGCCGGTCGTAGAGGGCCAACCTTGGAGCATCAAGGACATCCCCTCTCAGGAGACAATTACCAGACATTGAGGCAGGAGTGAGCAGGTGTGAATGATGAAAGCACAAGTGTGACAGTATTATACTATTATTAGATCAATGTTTGTCAGACTAGTGCTGGGTAATATGGCCTTGAAGGGTAATATAAAGGTTAGTAACAAGCCCGTTGTGGTTTCAGAGGGAGCTGCATGTAATCTGATAAATTGCCTCCAGTGATGTCGCTCAGTCAAAAAGTAGCATTGTGGGTAATGACTGTGTTGATTAAAAAGGCAAATGCTGGTTCCGCTGTATTGATTTGGATCCGGGCTTTTTAAACTGTCCATAATGAGTCCAGCAGCGTTACAGGAGTACAAGGTCAGACCAGTAGACTGCTTTTCAAAACATGGCGCCCACATCACCCACAATGCAACAGCCACTGAGTGACGTCACTGAAACTAAGTTATCAGATTACATGAAGTAGTACTGCATAGTACTACAAGACGCGTAAACACACTTTAATGTGTCAAATTGGTGCAGTTACACTTTAAGACAGGGCGGACCCAAAGTTGGCCCCGTCATAAAGTTCAGTTTGGCCCACCAGATGTTTCCAGCAAAAAAGTTAATTAAAAGATTTAATAATATTGATGCCCTTTCATTTTTGTGATGTAAAATGCTCTTTAAATATGAAAATACCTTTGTATTAATTATTTTTTAATTATCTTTTTCAATTTGACTTTTATAATTTATGTTTTTATTAAAAAATAACTACTGCATGGTGGGCAGAGTGATACTTTGTGCAGGAAGTCAGTCAGTTAGGGCAACTTGGGATCTTAGTACCATTTTGCATTTTAACAAAGCCATACATTACAGTAGGTGTTTGCTTCTTGGTTGTCGACCCATTAAGTTTGTCCATCCCTGCTTTAAGATAATACCTTTATATTATTAGTGTATGTAGCAAAACACCATATATATCTTGATATTTAAAAAAAAAACCTCAAAAGACAAAATCAAATTTCAATACCTCAATATTAGTATTATTAGATTATATAAGCTATTAATATCAGTAATGTGTATATGATGAATAAGTGGGTAAAGGCGAGTAAGAATCAAGTAGAATTCAGAAAATGACATCACTTTACTGTAATGCAGCTTTTAAACCAGGATAATACAACATTTATGCCATTTCGCAATACAGCGATGTCCAGAATCTATATAATGTTTATATATTAGTCAGACCGAAAAAAAAATATGGAAATAGTACTACAAATACACCACATGGATGCATTTCACATTCAGTTTCAGTGTAAAATTTCTCATCTATATTCAAGTCCTCCATAAAATCCCTCCAACATGATATCACTATCACTGTGGCCATTTAACATTTAGATGATTTCAGTGCCTGAGTATACTTATCAAAACTGTGTAGGAGTGCAGAAAGTGAAAAGACAGGAAAAAAAAACAAAAAAAAAACAACCATCCACCCCCACAGTGTCTTTTTGAAGCTTCATACTCTGCGATGGAGAATCAAGAACTGAAGGGAGATATGGAGAGAGAAAGTGAGTGCGTGTGAGAGTAGAGAGAGAGAGAGAGAGGTTTGGCTGGCGAAGAAGAAGTTTAAAGATATCAGCGAGTGCAGCTCCTCTCTGCGTCTGCTCGCTCAGACAGGTGCTGTACAACGTTTTGGGTTTAATTAAGTCTAGTGTGCAACGGATACGGGCAGAGCCGGGCGAGGCAGACTGTGGAGCACAGGCGGCTGCAGAGGGAGAGGGAGTTTTGCCGGAGCCTTGACCTTATTTTACACGTTGAAGTTAATGGAAAAGAACAAGCGCTGTCATCACAGTTTCTCTCCTCTCTCTGCGTGTCTTGTATAAACACACACACACATGTACAAATGTGCTCACAAGCTCCCTCTCGCCTTTGCAAATGTCGCTCTGGAATGTCTCCCTCTCTCTCTTTCTTTCTTTCTTTCTCTCTATCGACTACTCTGTGTTATGAAAGTGAAGGTCTTTGTCATTCCTGCATCTCAGCCCTCTAAATGTTCTCAACGTTATGAGATGTGACTCACTGTGTGTCTCCTCCTCCTGCGACTTGTAGGTGGTGACCTCGGGAAAAAACAGCAGAGGATACCACTACATCCTCGCCAACCTGGTAAGAGCTCGCAACATGAAACAATCCAACACAACTCAGTAAAATAGAAACCCAGCAACAACACAGCTCAGTGTGATGCAATGCAGTGCAGAGAAATGCAACACTCCCAGTAGAATAGTCAAGCTTGTCGATACGTAGATTAGTGTCAAGCAGAACTAAGAAATAAGCCAGTGATGAGAAGCTAAGGCAGTTTTAAAATGTTTTTTTCTTCGCCGCTAATGATCCCTCACTCCACCACTAACCACTTGTGCTCTTTGCTCTCAGGGTTTTTCCAACATGAGCCTGGACAGGGTCTTCTCGGGTGGAGCCAACATCACAGGCTTCCAGATCATCAACCCAGACAGCCCCATCGTCCAACAGTTCCTCCAGCGCTGGGAGCGCCTGGATGAAAGAGAATTTCCAGAGGCCAAAAACACTCCACTGAAGGTCAGCGAAGCAAAGCTGCCGATGCCGCCTCTACATTTTTATTTAACATCTTCAAAGATACCTCATCTCTCCCTCCTCTTCCTCTGAGTTTTAAGTTAGTTACTCTGCTGAAACCAGAGAAGATATGTCAGGCTGAATCTTTTCAGCGAGACATTGCTTAAATAACTTGTCACCTGTGTGTCCTTGAATAGAGGCTGCTTTCATGCTCGCGCAATTTTTATGTCAATCACGATGCAAGGCTTTGATTTTCTTGCTTTTTGCATCAGCAGCACTGCCGTCTGTGTACACCGAGTACGGCTGCGGAGATAATAACCTTGCTGTGATAGCAGTTGGGTCTGCATGATGACAGCGGTGCCTTACTGGGGTTTGCTGTGGCTTTTGTTTCAGTACACATCAGCACTGACCCACGATGCCATCCTAGTGATCGCTGAAGCCTTCCGGTACCTTCGGCGCCAGCGTGTGGACGTGTCTCGCAGGGGGAGTGCGGGCGACTGCCTCGCCAACCCTGCTGTGCCCTGGAGCCAAGGCATTGACATAGAGAGAGCCCTAAAAATGGTAGGACTGAGGGTGTCGCTGTCTCTGTAAAGAGCTCTGCTTTTTATTCTATTTACTCTATAGTTCAATCTCTCTCTTCACTTCACAAGTTATTGATTCTATCTTTTTACGATACTGAACTACAATTATAAAGTTTGTCTTTTTTTTTTCTTCTTTGAGATTTCTTTGAGATTTCTTATTAAATCTCAAAGGATCGCTTAGCCAAAACTCTACAAACCATAACCTACGAATATAGTCATTTAAAACCATTATTGGGTACAAATGCACCATATTTCATCCCATATCACGTGAGAAATGTTAAATATGTCCATTTTGCACTGTGAGCAATTTGAACAATTTAGATATGAGAAAACTTACTTGTTCATTCTGACCTAATCATCTCTTTGTCTCAATGTTTCTTGAAAAATCTGTCACTTACAGCATTTTTGCACAATTGTACAGACTCTCCCCCTCCACCTTGATTGGTCCAGGAATAGATCAGGAGTATAAAAATATAATGCTATTGACTTTAATATTTATTAATAAATATGACTTTCCAAAGCAAGATACAGCCGTTTACTTACTAATATCCTAGGCATTTTTCAGTGAAAGGCAGGTGTAATGCTATATTTCATTTACTGACCATGTAGTGTATTTCAGAGATATATATTTTTCATTATTGTACATGAACAAAAAAAGTAGCTTGGCTACAACTATCGCCCGTTGGCACAAAGGAAAAAACTACGTGGGTTTTGCTTGACAAATCAATACTGCACAACGTAATGTTGTAAAGGCGTTCACTACGGAACTCCTCAATGCCCAAACAAGAACTGAAAAGCTGAAAAACTCAGCTTTACATGAATCCTTTCCATTTTCATATGAATAGAATTAGCAATTCAAAAGTTATTAAACATTTAAGAACAATAGCCACTTTTTGCTGCCGCCAGCTGTCTAGGTCTTTGAGAGTTAACAGACACACCTGGAACACCAAAGGCGCCTGAGAGAATTTTGGACACTGTATTTTAAAGGAACTTCTTTTCACTTATGTTAGCGGACCGCATTTCTAAATGTTAGCTAGGCCTACTGCTGCTCTTGACGAGGCACTCGAGAATGTGCATAAAGTCACAGCCTACAGACTGTCACAAAGAAATCCACAGTCCAGCAGCATTAAACAACTTAAACAAATTGCCACAGGCTTGTATAGGAAACTGAAAGAGACAGAGAAGGTCTTATTTTTCACGTCACGTTACAATTCGCTCACATCTGGCCGATAAAGAAAGTGATTTATATGTGTACATTTCTACAAATTGTTACAGAGAGCCCCTTTAAAATGTGTTTTTAATGTGGAGATTGCTCTCTTGCTGTATATTAGGAGCAGGTGTTATCTTTTTTTTCTTGGTGCCTGGCAGGTCCAAGTACAAGGTATGACAGGGAACATCCAGTTTGACACATTTGGTCGACGAGCTAATTACACAATTGATGTGTATGAGATGAAAACCGGAGGCCCCAGGAAGGTAAGTGAGCTCGTAGCCTTGGAAACATCTTTCATAATTTAATTAATGTGTAATGAAATACCCTCACCGGGATTAGCATATGATAAAGATATGAGCAGTGTATATTTTGAATTCACTAACATAAATACAGTTTCAGTTTCAGCTCTGTGATGTGGATTGTACTTTCTCTTACTATGTTCGCAGTATGGTTGATTCTGATTCGAACGAAGCTGCTAATAGCACAGTCCTGCAAAACCAACCCAAATTATGCGAGCAGACGTCAGATTTTAATCTGGAAAACATTCACAGAGAGTCAGTCGAGCCCTGCAGATGGATACTAAACCAATCTACAAACTTTTAGGCAGCGGTAGTTTAGAAGATGAAATCACGCAGAACCCAGAAACATCATGAACGTGAGGCATTATGTTGCTAATGCAGGGCTTATTTATTCCCTCACACTAATTAAGAAAGAGTCAATCATTCAACATGTACTGTTTCCAGAAGAGCTGCCATCTGATTCCAACTTTAACATTTGATGCTTCAATCAAATGCATATGGAGTCTAAGCAGGTGGCAACAGGCAAAGTTTAAGTCATGGGCTCACTTTGCAAGACTATAAGTAGCCTATAATCTGTGTATATGTATTGTATATTTAAATATGGCTTCTAAAAGTTCATTTTTCAGCGTTTCCCTGAAGGAAATCCCCTGACATGGCCTTTAAATCCTCGTTTATAGTAGAAATCTTGATTAAACCTCTCTGTAATGAAGCTGCTAGGTGGGTTAACAGCTCTTGTGAAGCATGTCCTTTGTCCTCTTTTAAAGATATCAGTATCCAAAAGGGGCTAAATGTATGTTTTTGGTCATACAGCCGAAGAAAACATTTTACTTTACACTATATTTGACTTCACATCAGCCTTATCCACAGACAGAAAAGAGCTTAAGACTTTGAGATGCAGAACACTTTGGCCCTCAGCTACACTCAGCAGATTTTGTTTACAAGCATGGACACATTTATTTTCTTGCGCCTTGGCTTGTTAAATGAGCGAGCAAACAAACATCAACTGGGGTAGAAGTGCACTCACCCAGAAGACTAATTTAGCTAGTTAGCTGACAGCTGAAGCACATGTCAGTGTCTGTTAGTTTAGATACTGAATCATCATGTCATCTTCTTCAATACCACTAACAACACATTGTCTGTCCCCTTAATAGCTTTATGCTACAGTTAGCAGAGCACGTCTAGTCACAAACACAAACATCGACCCACCATTCAGAGCCACTCGTCTGTGGGAGTTAAGCATCATTTAGATTCAGAAATCATTGTAGGGATTAGAAGTCAATGTCAGGAAGTCAGATGAGCAGCGGTTCTCTTTGACTAAGGTGTCGTCAGAAAGTCAGATTAGCTGACAGTCATTGTCTTGCAAAACATTGCCCTCTAATATCGTGTGTCCAACATTTTTCCAACTATGAATAAGAAAAAACTATAAACAAATGAGTTTAAAGCAAAAAAGAATAACTTTTCTTATTTCAGTTGGACTTTTGCATTGATTTATCTCCAGATACTGGTGGGGAGTCTCTCTGCACCCACATGAGCCCTCAGTGCTCTGCTGTCATTTGACACGCCAAAGGCAAAAACAAAGCTGTCTGAAAACACACACATACAGTATACGTAGACCCACATTGCTGTGGCTTGGCTAGCTCCGCGACCCTGAACTCAGCCAAGGTCCCCGCAAAGGCAGGCACCGAAAGGAAGTGGCCCCATACTGTCCACATAGTTCAGCTCACAAGGCAACATACATCACAGCGGCCCACACATCCAAACTCAGTGTGAGACACTCTGCAGTGACAACGGAGTGAGTACTGAGCACGATAGCGACCAGGAGTGGGAGACGTCGACTTCTTCTTGGCTGAATACATCAGAGAGTATCAGAAATAAACATAATGCAGCCACTGGAATCATCTCAGGTTCAGTAGACACAGGCCAGTGTTTGTTTTTGTGTTTGATTGTACTGCCTGTGCTATGTGTAGTATTAATAGAAAAGTAGAACAACCTACTGCACCGGCTAGATAAGGCACATTTAGACTATTAGGTTTGTCTTGCTGGTATTAATTTTATCAGTCTTCGAGGACTGTGTTGGTGCTGCTTTCTTGTTATGTAAGAGAACATTTGCTGAGCCAGGAATAGCTTACGCCTACTCCGCTGAAGTGTAGCCCAGGTGAAGTTAGAAGCATCGCTACAAGCTTTTTAATAAAACTGTACATCAGGCAAAAGCAACACTGTCTCCTGCTGTACAGATAGAGCCGACCAACTCACACGCACTTGGAGGCTCTGCTGTAAGGATGTCTTTGTGCTTCTTGTAATAACTGTGAACCTTTGTGTCCTTTTCAGATCGGCTACTGGAATGAGTACGAAAAATTTGTATATATTATGGATCAGCAGGTCACCAACGAGTCCTCTTCTGTGGAAAACCGAACAATTGTGGTCACTACTATTATGGTACACTCTCAAGCAGGTTTTAAGTGTTTCACCTTAAGATTTCTGCCACTCAAGGTCAAGGTGTCCATTGTTGCAATCTGTCCTGGGAGGGTAGAACTATTTTGTTTTTCAGTTGCTTTCCATCCACTCACTACATGTTGAAACAGTCGATTCACAAAGAGTGTTTCAACTGTATCCGTGTGGGTGCCAAAGCATTTTGGTTTTTTTATATTACAGTGGGCTGTTGTAGTAGTGACATCACAATAACGGCTTTGGTAACGATAACGATGTAGAGATTAAACACCATCGTATTCACATTGAGTGCATACGTAAGTAAAAGTGTTTCCCTCTCATGAAGTAAAGTGTCAGTGACGGCGGGGCGAATCAGCCGTGTCTCACTGGAGACATGAAATGATCTGCGCACAAGGAGGACATAAACAACCGAAGGCTGCAACCTTTGGCTGTTTATCCCTCAAACGACTTTAACTTAAAACTTTGGCACTGAATCGTAGTGTAAGTATCTTTACCAAACCAGTGCTCCCAGTATATCAGGTTACATAGAGCGATCACAGGGTAGTCATCATCAGCCATTTTTAAATGTAAGATAAGGTGCTCCTTATCTTACATTTAAAACCATGGCCTCTCTCGTTCCTTCTGACTTTGCCTATTATGTTTTCATCTTAGGCAAATTCAGAATGTAATAGTCACACATTCTCATTTCAATGTCTAGAAACTCATTATCCTCATGAGCAGGCAGGAAATACAACAGTAATCAGAGTGAGGAAGGGAAAACAGAAGAGTAGTGTCATTGCATTCTTTATTCACTGTCAGGCATGCCTTTGGTTTGAGTAAAGACAACTCTTATTTTAGATGCATCAGTCATGTCATTAACGTCATGTTGCTTTTCTTACATCCCATAACTTTAAAGTATCATAATGAAAGGGCATCCTGTTATAGGGATGCTGCTCTTTCATTTTGTCTTCCGTAACATTGCACATGACTGCAGAGTGGAAGAGGAGGTAAAGAAGTTCAAACAACAAAGAAGTCGAACTGCTGGAGACTGTGAAAGCATCACATGGCAGCCTCCTCTGAAGACGACTTGTATTGTAGCAGGGCTGGGCGATATGGACTTACTATTGGACTTACGTAATATTACAATGTTTTTTAGCCAATAAAGCAATCCACCATCTCCATACATCTCAATAGTTTGAAATCTCCTCAAAAGCACTTCATAAATGCAAAGAATGGATGAAAAAGTCACATATTTAGATATTTTTTTACCAACTACCTCAATATCGATATTATAACAGTATTGTAAGGATGATACTTTTACAAAATATAAACACAATGAGATTTTTGATAAATAATCATCGGTAATGTGGATGAACTGACTCGAACAAGTAAAACAGTCTGGTATTACATCACTTTACTGTAAGGCAGCCTTTAAAACCAGGAAAAACATGCTTTTACACACACGCCATTTTATATAACAATAGTACCCAAAAGTACCCAACCCCCATTCTTGGGTAAAAGTAAAGATAATGTGTTAAAATATCACTTTGGTAAAAGTAAATGTCACCCATACAAATAGTATCTAAAATTGAATGTACTTAAGTAACAAAATTGATTTTCTGAGATTGTCAGATCCGATATTAAGTGATATTATCTGAATTGTTTCTTTTTTTTTATCTGATTGCTTAGAAATTAAATTAAATTATTTTTAATAAACAAATTATTGCCTCTAAATCAAAAGGAATACATAGTTAGTAGTAACTAAAGTTATCAAAAAACTGTAGTGAGGTCAAGAGTACAATATTTGCCTGCAAGATGTTGTGGAGTGGAAGTATAAAGTCACTGAAGATGGAGATACTCACGTGAAGTACAAATACCTCAAAGTTGTACTTAAGTATAGTACTTGAGTAAATGTACTTAGTTACATTCCATAACTGACAATATCCAAAGACGATATATATATTCTCATATCGTGGTACAGATATGATATTTATATATTGCCCAGCTCTATTTCGTAGTCAAACAACCTCTGAAAAACATGTTTTTGTATGACAAAGTAAATGATCATTGTTGAATAAGGTGACATCAGCTCATCTTAAGGAAACTTAATGGCAAACATGTTTTACTTTCTGGAGGAACTACATGATACCGTAATGAGATCCAAGGCGCAGAGGTGATATGTAATAGTCAAATAGTAAAATCAAGACAACAAGCAGATTATTTTATTGTCATAGCAGTAATGACTGAAAAGGAAATTGAATCAGTATGACGCTTTATTTGCTCATACAACGTACTCTTCTGAAGTGGCTCACATGTTTCTGTGAGGGTTAAACTCCATGTGCTTGATGTCTTTTATGTCTCTGCTGTCGCTGACGTTTACTTTATGAACTGGAAAAGTGCTCCATTCAGCTTGTCCTCCTCCTCGTGCCACGCTGATGCAAAGCACATGCAACCCCCCGCCTATCGCCCATTTCCACAGATTTAGATCGTGGATGAGGTTAGCATGAGGGAGTCCTGACATCCTGCTTTGCCTCCTCTATATGTGTTAGATGCTTAACTCTCCCTGCTGGCCCATTCGGCCTATTTACTCCTGCAGCGGCCCGCTTTTTTAGTCTGTCGAGTCCCTCAGTGACATGCCTGTAACTGATGCTGTGTAGATCCTTTTAGCTTCTGCTCTGTTTGTCTTTTTATGTTCCCCCTACGTCTGTTTGTTTGTCTCTCCTGCATGCGTGCATGCTACAGTACCAGTCAAGGCCATGTGTGACCCTCGAGGTCTGGCCACTGTGGATGTGTGCTGTCTTTACAATGTACTCAAAATTTTGTCTAATTAACAGGAAGCTCCATATGTGATGTACAAGAAAAACTATATGCAGATGGATGGGAATGACAGATATGAAGGCTACTGTGTCGATTTAGCTTCTGAAATTGCAAAACATGTGGGGATAAAATATAAGCTGTCAGTAGTTCCGGATGGGAAGTACGGAGCCAGAGATCCAGAGACCAAGACGTGGAACGGGATGGTGGGTGAACTGGTTTATGGGGTAAGTGTCAGTCCGCCCATGTAGCCGATAACTGTTCATAATTTGTCATTTAATGCTACGTAACACCTTTAGATCTGTTCAGATTGTTGTAAAAGATAGTAAATGTCTTGAATAGGGATGCACCGATTTATCTGCCCAACATCAGTATCAGCCGATATTTGCCTTGTCGACTACTATTGGCCATTTCGCAAATAAGATGACATTTACACATGGCAGTGGCCAAAGTTTATCTGTTGTGTCACATCGATTTTGTGCTTGCACATTCATGAGCTGCTGGCTCGTGACATCCCTGCCAGCATTTTGTACGGCTATGTACTGCACATTCAGTAGGTGGTTGTATAGCGGGGTAAAAAGACTTTTGAAGCAGTTAGAAGTTAGATAGTTCGAAGGATCTTTTTAATGCTGAAAGTGCTTGTTTTTGTCACTGAGTGGCTGAGATTGTTATTCTAAGTGTGTTACTACATTACGGAAAAGTTTCCTACAAACATAGACCTCGTTGTTTCATCAAAAAATCCTATTTGTATCCTGAAACAGAAGTCTCTTTGAAGACCAAAAGACTATTATTTTTTTTATAATGACGATTTCATTGTTTTCCAGGCACGACATAGTTGGTTTTGTTGTAAATAAATAAATAAATAAATAACAACAAAACCAAATAAACCACAACAAAATAACATCGGCATCGGCTTTGCTATCAACCAAATTGTTGTTTTAGAAAATTGTATCAGCCAAGAATTTCACAATCGGTGCATCCTTAGACTTGTCCTTATCCTCTATATTTGAACAGAAGAGAGGTTTATAAAACTCACTTAGTCCATTTTCAAACCAAGCACATATAAAGAAAGATTAGAAAAATATCCTGCCATCATTTATACCTGTGTTGCAACTGATAATAAAAAGACAATGATGTTAATCAGTCATGTTAAAAAAATAAAACAAGCATCCAATTAAAAATGTAGGAAAAAAGTGTACTTTTTGTTCAAAGTGGGCTGAGTGAGTTTTGGAAACCTCTTGGTCAACTGTGAAACTGCGGACTGCTTTTATCAGGCACCTTGTGGCTCACTCACACTTGAACTGGCTTTAACAAGATGATTTGCATCTTTTATGAAACCTCAGCTGCTGAATGAATAATGTGTCAAATCTCGCACACGGCAGACTGAAGAAAATCTGCATGCAAACCGCGTTTCAGTTTCTCAATTTACACCTGTAGTTTCTGTGGTTATGACTATTTTATAGGCCGCTCCGCTTTCCTGCAGCCCTCGCAGTATTAACAGCTTAATACAGAAAGAGATGACCTCCTCCTGTAATGTTATATTAATTAGCAATTCAGATGTAAATGAGCGAGGAGGAATACTGGACACCTGCTTTGGCTCCTCCTAACTTTATCTAAGACGTGAATCCTTTGTGTTAAATATTTCCATATTTTTAAGTTCAGTTACAATCCCGCTGTCACTACAGTGAGATGCTAATTGACGAGGCTGTCAGGCGTTGCAGAGGATCTAATGGAGGTGCATTTAACGAGGCTGATTCACATTTCATGGACTGCTTACATAACGGCTCCTCCACCTCTGTCTTCCAACCCTCTGCTTGATTCATGGAGGAGATTTGGATCGAGACAAAGACATTAGCCAACACAAATGCTGAGTGACTCATTTTCAAATGGCAGATTCCCTCTCCCAGGTCTGCTATTCAGAATCTGCTGCATTTTCAGTGTGTCCAATTTGTTTAGTCCATGAATGCACTTTAAAACTGAGTGCCTGGCCTTGTACTTGTGAGAGATATGTTATAAGACTTAGATATAGTCATGGTTTGACTTTGGGTTTATCAATAATTCCTTTATTAAATCAATATTAAACACTTTGGTTGGTTATTCATGATGTCTTCTGTGAGACTAACTCCCTCTGTGCCTGTTTTCATTTTCACAGAGAGCTGACATAGCCGTGGCTCCTCTAACTATAACGTTGGTACGGGAAGAAGTGATAGACTTCTCGAAGCCCTTTATGAGCTTGGGCATCTCCATTATGATTAAGAAGCCTCAAAAGTCCAAGCCGGGCGTGTTTTCCTTCCTGGACCCACTGGCATACGAGATTTGGATGTGTATAGTTTTTGCCTATATCGGCGTGAGCGTGGTGCTCTTCCTGGTGAGCCGCTTCAGCCCTTATGAGTGGCATCTGGACGAGAACGATGAGGTCAAAGACCCTCAGAGCCCCCCAGACCCTCCGAACGACTTTGGGATTTTTAATAGCCTGTGGTTCTCCCTGGGCGCCTTCATGCAGCAAGGATGCGATATCTCACCAAGGTTGGTTGTTGTGTTTCCACTCTTCCGTCACCTCTCAGCTGTCCTCGTCATCTCTCTGCATTTTATAGTCCCGTACACATACATCTCCACCCTGCCATGGTGCATATAGGTTATTTTGAGCTTTGCTGCTGTCCACCCAACCTCATGCTTCACTTCACTGCACTTCCCTTCCATTTTCTTTCTCTGAATCCTCGCTCTGCTGTGCATCCATTTGTTTTGAAGCTGCATGCTGGCAGTGATGCTTTGCATCCACAAAATAACTTATATCCACCATGCTGAGGGCTGTAAAATGCACAGGGGTCATTACATTTCACTCAAAGTAGCTGCTTGACTTCTTCATGACTCTTGGAGGGCTACCGTGTTTTTGCTGCATGTTCCATTTTACGGTCATCAACTTGGTGCATATAATGTATTATGTGCGGGAAAAAAACATCATCAGCACCATAACTGCATTTTCCCAATACAACGGTCATCCACCCATCCCTTCTATTCATTCATTCATCTCCTAGTCATCACTGTTGTGGCGTCCCTGACCTTTTCTTCGAGGATTCTTGACTCTGTCATCGTTTCTTCTGGGACTTTGGAAGATTTTAGAGGCGCTGATTGAAGAGCAATGACCGATAATATGAGAAGAGGTTTCATAGATTTGGATTAGGCAGCAAATGGAGTGATTAATGATGTGCTGATGGAAAAATATGGGTTTTTAATCGTGGGACATTCAGCATTCTGCAAGTTATTTTCTTTTTTCCACAGAGAACAACCCTTTTATTATTAGTACTCATGAAGAAGAAACACATGATAGATAGGGTCAAAATATATGCAAGTAAAAAAGTTTATCAAATAATGCAACACTAAAAATATACAGGATCATTTAACAAGAAAAATCACTCATCACTACAAAAACATCCGAAGATTGAACACAAATGAGGGCTTTTAATTTCCTCAGTTGTTCATTTAACCAGAGTGTAGTTTCTTAATTAAAGCCAGTGAGTGATCAGTGCATCTGAATAGCTTTTCACTGTCCATACTGTGGATTCTCAACCTCTCAGCAGAATGTCAGCATGGTAAGTTGTCCAGCTAACTGACTGAGACAGGTGATAGCTGCATGTGATGGTTACAGTTCTGATGGATATGGTCTCAGGTAGGCAGGTTTATGTAGTCGAACCTAACTTAACTCAGTGCTGCAGTAGGAACGAAGCAGCTTGTGGAAAGCTGGAAGACTCAGAGCTGTGGCTCTACACAGTACAAAAAATGAATGGAAACTGCTGACTCTATCATTTTACTCTAAAGCCCTGACATTGACAAGCAGTTTCCAGGTCACTACTGTCACCAGAAGAGGAAATGCATTCCCACTTACCGTAATCTCCAGTTCTTCTTTTTGTGGCTAGAACCCACAACTTTGGCTCAACCATGTTTAGACTAACTCATCTCAAGTATGGTCATACATATTTTGGTGTGTAAATGACTATTAGGTAACAAAAGTGTTGGAATCGGTCACCTCAGCTGACGACTGCAAAGCAGGCCTGCAGTGGTTGCAGTGTAATCCTTAAATCCTTAAAATAAATCCACAATAAGTGCTTCTTTTTGCCACTTTCAAGCTAAGATTGTTAATCTGGCAAATGATTGACTCCTCGACCAAATGTCAACTTGAACCAAGTTGTTTATTGTTGGAACAGTGGAAAGACAGAGCAAAATGGTTTTGATGACATTTTTTTGTTTTTGAGTGTGAATGAAGTGATTACTGGTTCTGTAAATGGAGTCTGATGGGAGCAATGTAGCGTGTTTCTGGTTAAATAGAAAGGATTTTAATTATTTTACAAAAATGTCTCTGTAGGGATCCTTTGCTCCAATCTGAGTCTGTCAGTGGCAAAAACAGTAACTTCAAGTGCACTTTGCCCTCAAAGATTGCATTGCAGTTATTGCAGCCCGTGGACCAGTTCCTATGTACTATGTACCTATCATTAACACACGAAAATACGTAAACAAAGAGCCCAAGTTTAAAACAACAGAATTCCACTTTAATGTGACATCATTCTTGATAATTATCCCAAGTATAAACCATTTATGATGAGACTTATAGAAAACCTGCCCAGAATAACAGCCTGTCTAAAACGTTGAGTCTCACCATACTGTAGGTTTTGAATGCAACCTTGAAAGACGAACAAAATATTTACAGCTTGAAAGCGCCCCCAAGGATAGCATGAAGACATAAAATAAGCTATGAAAACAATATATCAGGGGAAATTCAGAGCTGCACATCGGCAATGCAGTGAAGCGGTCCAAATGGATCCCCATTTGAAATGAGAAACGTGAGTTCATCTGCGAGCGGGACATTCAGAGGAATGTGTGTGTGATTGCAGAAGTTGGGGATGGTACCAGAGAGAATAGTCAAATTTAAATAAATGAACCTAGAGTTGCACTGCTAGGCACGGATTTAAGGTTGGAGTCTTTGCTGTGAAGAATTGGTTAAGGACCAGTGAGCAGGATGGGAGTATCTGTGTGACGGAGCGCCTTGGCTCATCACACCCTGACTTCAGTAGCAGACAGTCTCATGGATATTTTTCTTCAGACTTGTTCTGTCTGCTCTGGTCTGAATTTGTGGTGATGACGTAACATTTTTTAACATAAAGTGATGTAGATCAAACATTCTAACAAATTCCTGCACCAAACACTGGCTGCAGCTTTAAACCAACAGATACATTTACTACCTGAAACAACAAAATACTCACAGTTGCTTGGTTGAAGACGAGGACAGAAACAAACACAGTATAGTTGTACTCAGGCACAACTTAGCCAGTGTTGTTCCTGGAATGAACCCAAGTAATCTTGGACAGATTCATAACAGGCCTGGCATGATTCTGCAGACTGCTGGGTTTCGGCTGCTGTTGGGCTGAGCATTTCTGGCTATCTCACCTGGTTGCTCACCTGAATTAGCTCCAAAACTAATTGTGGACACAGTTATATTGACTAAATAAGGCTTTTTTAAAATTACTTTGAAAGAATTAATCAGTTGTAAAGGCCGCTACATAAAGTTAATGATATGTAATTTAAATGATTTCATGCACATGTGTGTGAGCATGGAGCACATTAAAGTAAGCACATTAACTCAAGTAGTGTATTAAAGTGCAATTTTGATGTACTTGTACTCGAGTATGTTACTCTGTCCTTCTCAAAATAAGTATGAAGTTTCTCAAATTAAAGTGCAATTGTACATCTGAGCTTATAACTAGCCAAACACAGGAGACACGTTGGAAAATGATCCTTCTTCCCCACCCTATGTAGATTTGCTCTCTGTCTGCTATGTTTGCCCCTTTCAGGTCTCTGTCGGGGCGTATCGTTGGAGGAGTGTGGTGGTTCTTCACCCTCATCATCATCTCCTCCTACACGGCTAACCTGGCCGCCTTCCTCACTGTGGAGAGGATGGTGTCTCCGATCGAGAGCGCAGAGGACCTGGCCAAGCAGACGGAGATCGCCTATGGGACGTTAGACTCAGGCTCCACTAAGGAGTTCTTTAGGGTGAGTGTCTCAACTGGCTGTCGTCCATGCTGTCGCTGCATAACGAGAGCGGCTCTAACAGTAGTTAATGTTGGCCAAGATCACAGAGCTGAAGAAGTCTCTGGAGCTTCGCTGTGGGTTTTGATTTATTACCTGCCAGGTAATAAATCGAATGATTAATCAATAGAATAATGTCTAGAATTGTATTTTTTCCCCTGATACAGCACTTCTAAAGAACTAATACTACAGCTACACGCGATTAATTCAGCACATCATAAAACAGTGGTGCATAGGAAAAAAAAGGAATTAAGTATTACTACAGGAGCAAACGGCTGAAGGAAACTGCATGCATTTGTTTTTGTTAAGTGATTTAAAAGACATTGCTTTGGGATGGATGGCCAAGATGAGCTCATATTTTTCAAGTGTCAGAGCAGAACATCACAAAACTAAATTATGGTATTAGGATGAGAGGAGAGATCGCCTGTTATCAGCCTGGTTGCAAATCCATTTTGTCCACAAAATTAACTTTGGTTCTCTCTGAAATCAAAAATGTGTTTTTCCCCCCAGCTTGATACTTTCTGGCAACAGGAATAATTCTGTTGCGCGTCTGGGACAATTATGCTCCCTCGTTGAACCATCAATAGAGTCATAAACCAAATGTTGATTAGCCTCACTGCGGCTCTACTAATATGCAGATTCATTTCTATCACTGCTACTCATAAGTGCTGCAAACGCAAGGACATAAATACTCTCATCAAGGACGCACAGTGCATTAACATCCTATAATAAAGAACCTATAAGGTTGCTGTCTTAAAAACATTAAAGGAGACATATTGTGCTTATTGTCATGTCTAGTTACTACTAGAATAGATGTATATGCTTTAATGCTCAAAAAATGCATCAGTTTTCTCTTACTGTCCAGTGCTGCAGCACTGTATTCCCCCTCTGTCTGAAACGCTCTGTTTTAGCTCCTGTCTCTTTAAGGCCCCCTCCTGAATACCCAGTCTGCTCTGATTGGTCAGCTCACACACGCCTGAGCCAGCACTGCTAACAACAACAGAGCAGCTGTGTTAAATCAGTGCTAATATGCCAAACTAGCCGCTAGGCATAAATTATGCAAATGTGTGACATGGTGACAGAAATTAAAGGCAGGACTACTGGTGAGGCGTTTCAGGAGCAGTGCTTCTGTGGGAGAGAGGAGCTTCTTTAACTTTCAAGATCCTTTACATGCATAAGAACCTATATAAAATGAAGGTGACAGACTGTGTAAGCCCGTCAGTCTTTTAGTTAGTATATCATCTACATCAAATTGATGGTCTGCCTCAAATTGTAAGGATTAATCGCAGCCCACGTCTCAGCGATTCACAGAGAATTAAGTGAAATGAACAGATTATCAGGCTACTTCTGTGTTTGTGTCTGAAACTTCAGGGAAAAAAACTTTCAAGAAGAACTCCAAGATGTCATTATAATTCCAATTTGTGGTCCTCTGTCACAAAACTGCAATCTCAAAGACGGCGTCCTATTCCTCGGAAATGGAAATGTCATTCACAACCAATGTCCGACGCTGAGCTGTGTCTATTTTTAGTCCCAGTCGGTCTCTTGGTGTGATTGCTCCAAGCAAGTCTGAGACGTTTGATAAATACAAACGCTGGTTAGATTTGGTAGTGAACAGGGAGGGACAGTGTGTCAGTTTCAGTCTCTGCTTTAGTCCACGGGGAGTTACAAAATCACATCACACAATCTCTTCGGAGATTTACAGACAGCTTGTGTAAATACAGTCAGGATGGAACAGCATGTTTCTGTCTGTTTGGTTTGGTTATCTGCTCCATTTTACACTCACTTCTGGCAGGAGAGGACAGAGTCAGTCCAAACATAATCAAATAAAAGCAACGCGAGAAAAGACGACAGCATTTTTACCTCTGGGATGAAATATTCTTGTCTGTGTGTGGAGAGGACTGATTTCGCAGGGGTGTGACCGAGCTGAGGCATGTTTAATGTTTCTGTGACCCGGCTCATTTATAAAGGCGTTGGAGCAGAATGGCACGGTCTGCTGTGCCAAACTGAACCGAGGTCTAAAAGCATAGAAATGGAGCAATCACCATGATCGGTGTGGAGGAGGTCATTTGTAACTTGCTGTCTCCTGCACTGCAGTGCTTTAAAACATTACTTCAACTTGTGAAAACTGCAGCTGTTCAGACAAGACTGAGAATGAGAACTGCAGCATGTTGAAAAATGGAAGAGACTGCAGTACAATTAAAGGACACTGATAATAAAATTGAGACAGATTTGGTGATATAATATTTAAGGTGAATAAATTAGCATTCATATTAAATGTAGTTTTCTCTGAAATCCCAGATAAATGTGTTTAATATAGCACATACAAAGATTCTCTGCTTTTATTGTGTTAATTCAAACTTGCAAGACAAGCTCTGTCATAATGACTGTGAGGACAACAGATGCGGTGTTAAACAAGACACCAAAGTTTGTCAGAGTTGTGTTGTTTGCCAATTTCACTTTGTTTAAACACCCATATGTTTACCTTCGAGTGGAATGAGTTTATTAAGTGATAAGAGCGACAACGCAAGCAAAAGTTCGGTCGTCAAACAGAAACTTTTTTAGCAGACTGCTCCATTTGTCCCATCAAGTTAGAGAATCTCAAACTGGGGCGCGGATATAAAGTGAGTGATTAAGTTTTAGAGTGTGTCGATGCTCTCGTGTTGGCCTTCATTTCACTAAAATTCAACTTGGATCCTGTTTGATTACTTGCTTCCCCTGCCATTGTTGACTGATAAAAGTTGTGGGGTGGGGTTGTGAACCACTGGATTAATCTTTATTAACATTATAAAAGAGATGATGACGTTGTAGGTGATTGGCACATGAAGACGCCCTTAAATACTCGTTTGTCACGTCTGTAAAATTAAAATACATCAAATTTATCAAACAGATCATTTTTGAGGCTTCCTGGTGAATCATCTCAGTAACAGCAGCTCCATAAGCAGCGGCGGATGTGCTAATCCGTGATGTATTTGGCAGGCTGTGATTTGTCAAAGGTGCTCCTCAGGAGATAATTGACAGGCGTGGAGCAACGGTTGATGAAATCTGGTGATTCAAAGCTCGATTAATAAGAGCCGTAAATACCTTTTACAGTGATCTTCAAAGAAGGAGCATCAAATAATCCAGATCACACAGCCTCCTCGATGCAAGTAATGTATGATGACAACTAACATGGTCATTTATTTAAACACTCACTTTTATTCTCTTCTGGTGTTCAGAGAGGATTTAGAAACACACTTTCATTTGAACATTTTAATGTTTTTTGAAAGAGATTAAAAAGATTAAGTACTAATATTAAAGATTATTATTTTAGATTAGCATAAAGATTAGAAGCAGGGCGGTAACGACTTGCATTTCTCTGTACAAAGTTAAAAAAAAAATTCTGCCTTCCAGCACCTCTGAGTTCGCTAATTAACCTGATTTATCTCCTTTGTTTAATCTGCACACAAACAGAAATTTAAAAGTAGGATTTTTCGAGAGGTAATTGCTTCACAAGGAGTTGTTTACTGGAACTATTTCCCCCATTGCATCAAAGTTTTCTGTACAGGTGAAAACAAACAAGATACAATGTGTTAATTAGTGAGCTTTAGAGGTTTTAGTGGGCAGATTTTGGACAGAATTTTCACAGTAACTTTCAACAAGCCGCTGAAACAGACAAATTAGCTGTTTGTTTACTTTCTATTACATAAAAGTTGTAACAGGGATAGACTTTACTTTAATCTCAGCGCTGCTGCTAAATGAACCCTGCTATTAATTAGTTCATTATTTTTTTTCCACTGATCATGAACATACAGTAAATGAGTTTTGATTACATCCTCCACCATGCACATGCGTCCAGATAAAAATAAAACGTCGGGAAGATTGCACATGCTTTGTTTGGCCTGTCGTCTCTGTTTTCCATATGACAGAGTGACAGACGCTCACAGAGGGCCGTGAATCACTCTCAGCCCTTCAGTCAGCAGCTGACAGATGAACTGGTAGCTCGAAGAGTTGAGACCAGTTTATTTCCAGAATGGATTGAGGGGCAGTAAAAGTTCCTCGGGAGTCAGAGGATACGACCTGTTTGTCAGTTAAAAGATTGTCGCGATTAATTAAAATGAATTTATTGAACAATTTGTCATCGTTAAGCCGCGACTGCAGCAGCGAGTTATGACTCTGACAGCATGGGGGAGAGTTTTTTTTTTAACAGATATCAAGAGGGACGACCGACCTGCTCCTGACAAGCATGCGTCTTCATCTAACTCAGAGAAAAATGTCTGTTTTCACACTACGGTCAGGCCTGTCATCAGCTATTATTGTCATGTTAAGAGTGTTTACATGAACACTCAGCTGAACTGAAATCGTGCATATGTCAAAAATGATTCACGTACTAGCCTGAGCCCACAATCCATTACTTCTGCTGTGAATTATTTACACAACACTCCCGTGCACACCATGGAGCTGACATAGTTTGACAATTTACTCCGATCTTTTCTTTTAGTTTCACCTGCCAGATGTGATGTGGGACTGACTCACACCGCTACCGGTCACGCACACTGGATTCTTCTTTATTAAATCTATAAATAAGCAAGGAAATACATGCAGTTCTGCCCTGTTGCCAAGGACAACTCAAATAATGAAACATGCAATATAAAAGCAATACACAAATAGCTTATCGTTGTATTTTCAAAATAGAGTAGGGTCATTAATAAATGGAAATCAAATGTCATATAGTAGAAGATAGAAAACAGATCTAGTTTCAGAGTTCTGACTTCACATACTTGTTCACACTTCTACTTCCTGTTTGCCAGAGCGATTATGAAACCGTCTGTCAATCCCTAATCACAACCCTGACAAGCTGCCCCTCGCAGACATGTAAAAATATGTAAAAAATATCAAAAAGTTTCAACCCAAAGTTTCCTTTGAGGCGCTCCCTCCCTCACTGAGCTCAGCAGAAGGTCACGTTAGCCCAGTTTAGTGCAGCTTCTGTGTTCCTCCCCTCTATTGTAGACAGCTGTGTACTCCAGCTCCCCGGTGACCAGCGATCAGCCTCTCGCTGGCCATTTTTAGCAGTGTACTGAGTGTCAGAGCAGGGCTGCGCTGTGCGTGTCTGTAGCTGCTCCAGCTGGCAGCTGACTGGGCCACAGAGGTGAAGCCGTCAGTCTCGTAGTAAGCAGGTCAAATGTGTTAAAGGCAGCGGCGTTACACAAGGACTTCTACACACTGTCAGACAATGGATAACATAAACTCCTTTAAATGGTGTTTGGCTTATCCATCATGTGGATTCATGAAATCATGCTTGAACAAATGACTATGTGATAATGAGGTCTGGTCACTCATGATTTTAACAATTATGTAACTGGATTGTTTAATGTGGAAAACCAAATTAAAGGGAAAAACAGTAAGAAATGTATCACCTTTTCTCAAAAGTTAATATAGGTTTTATTTTCCCAATTGTGAAGACATTTGGATATAATGAATATAATGATGAAGATAATCTGTCCGCAGCGTTTAAAAAAGATGAATTAAAAACAGTAGACGTCAGGGCTGCAGGATACGGTTAAAAAAACCAATTTGGTGAAGGGTTAGATGATGCACAACAGGCCATAAACTCAATATAACTGCACAAACTTAAATAGTCAGATAGTCATTATAACATGGTTGTGTGGAAGGATTAATTTGATATAACTAAAAATTAAAAACCATGGTGGTTGTGACTCCAGCTGTGACCTGCTGGTCGGGGCACAAACTGAAGAGGAGGACGAGGTCACGTCTGTCTGTTAATATTGATATCAAACATGGTCTGCGTTTTGCTTCTGCTGAGCTGCCAGATTGTCAGACTTCAGGCTGCTGGCAAAAAGCCCACTACCTCTGCTGCACTGTTAACATGTAGAGAGTGAATCCACTCCGGATTACAACACTGTCCACTGCGCTCTGAGCATTGACATGTTGGCCAGAAACTGTGATGCCAATGTGACGTCATGGACTGAAGTGCAGCAGTTGTTTTACTTTAAAGGTTCAGTTTGACATTTAGGGAAATGCTCTAATTGACTTTCTTGCTGTGGGATTGATGAGAAGATCGACATCACCCTCATGTCTCTGCGTTAATTATGGAGCTGGAGCAGGGATTTGAGTTAGCTTAGCATAAACATTATGTTTCACTAGGTCAGCAGTTTCCCCTGTTTCTAGTGTTTACGCTCAGGCACTGTATGAAAATGTTTCCTGCTGAAAAAAGACTACACCAGACTTTTTTGGGGGGAGAACAGGGGAGTGCCTTTTTCTAATCTCTGATTTATATTTTATTTAATTCATCCCTTGTGAGATTTATTCCAAAAAAAAACCCCAACAATAACAAAATAAAACCAAGAACCAAAAACGATTAGAGGGCAGTGATGTTGGTCTTTATAGCTGTCAGTGATTCAATGTGAATCCTCCAGAGAAGGTGTCTTTATTTGATGGCAGTAATAGTTGTTTATTTAGCAGCTATTTTCTCCTAAATGGAGTGTTGTTTTTGCAATAAACATATTATTTTGAGGTATTGGCTGGAGGATGTCGCAGTTTACTTGTAAGTCAACGAGAGATACCAAAGAAAACATAAGTAACTCTTGGGAGGGTCCTGCTTTTTTAGAAAATGAAATATACAATCAAATTTGTAATGAGTATATATTTACAACAAACAATAAAGATTCAAATATTAGATATCTTGTTAATTAAATATAGTTCAAATCATTGCAGTCCCTTTTGACTTAGGTAATACATAGCGTCTTCATTTTTTTGGACATTCAGACTTCCTCCTGACCCGAATAATTTTCATACAGTCCCTAAATGTAGCTAAGCTGACGGCCTCATGGCTCCAGCTCCACACAGAGTGATATCGATCCTCTTATGTAAGAAAGTGTCCCAAAATGTCAAACTTTTCCTTGTACTCAAACCCACAGCAGCTCACTATGAATGTTTTTTATGGTTGTCAGAGTGCATAACTAAACTGTCTCTATCTTCTCTCTGTGTCCTCAAATGCAGCGCTCCAAAATAGCAGTTTATGAGAAAATGTGGTCTTACATGAAATCAGCCGAGCCCTCAGTCTTTGCCAAGACAACACCAGATGGGGTTTCTCGAGTACGAAAGTCGAAGGGAAAGTTCGCGTTTCTACTCGAGTCCACTATGAACGAGTACATAGAGCAGCGGAAGCCGTGTGACACCATGAAAGTGGGAGGAAACCTCGACTCTAAGGGCTACGGCGTGGCCACACCTAAAGGCTCTGCATTAAGGTGGGTGGGATAATATAACAATATCCTCCATGTTGTTATAGTATTCCACCTACCCTGATGTCTCCTTTTGCCATTCTCTTCTTCCTCACTCCTTTAATTCTTCTTTTTTTTTCCAAGTGCATCAATGAGTGAAGAGTTTTATAAGTTTAATCAACACGTTTAGCCTTTTTCTGTTCTGTCCTGTGTATCTGGTTTGTGTCTCTGTTACTTTCTTCTCTCTCTTAAGGTTTTTGGTATTTTAGTCTGTAAATCCATTTGAATGTGAATGTTGCACTCTCACCTTCCCCGACCTTGTTTGTTTTGCTCTTTTCCCTTCCAACCTCTTCTCCCTCCTGGTTTCTGTGGTGCTCTTTTGCATTGCTTCTAATTCAACACTGATATATGTCTTTTTTGCTAGTTACAATGCTGGTCTGTCAGTTGTGATGAATGTTAAGCCGCATGCTGAATGTTCTTACTTCTAATTCAACAATGACAGAATGTCCCCATCCCGCACACTTCAGTTACAAGCAATGTAACCCTCCATGCCACCTCTCTAATATTTAACATTTTCTTTGCTGTAAAAATGCTTCTTACCCTTCCACACCAGTGAAATTATTTACCAATTTGTTCCTTCCGTGCTCCCCTTATGAACCATTGATATTATCACTATTTTTTACTAATATTCTATATTAGATTTCTCACGGACCTGTTCATTTTCTTACAAGTTATGTTTTATCGTTTCAAGAAATGCTGTTAACCTGGCAGTGTTAAAACTGAATGAGCAAGGCCTCTTGGACAAATTGAAAAACAAATGGTGGTACGACAAGGGAGAGTGCGGCAGCGGGGGAGGTGACTCTAAGGTCAGCCTCAATGTCACCAAAGTCGGGTATCCTAGAACAGAGTAATCGGCAAGGCTGTCGTCACTGGCTGTAGTCTTTGGGCCCAAATACCTTTGTTAATCAGTTACAGATAAACATGTCTGTTTTTACATTTTTATTATGCAAATGTGATCAACTGGGAACCCTTTACTTGGCTAATGGAGGAGAAAAAAAGCCCAATAATGTGAGATAAACCAAAGATTAGAAGTAAGATAGGAGAATATTAGAAAACTGTTTGATGTGTATTTGTGGCAGAGTAGTTGTATGTTCTTGGCTTGTAGTTATGAAAGATGGAAACCATCTTTCCCTCTGTTTTTTATATCTACAGGCCAACATGAAAGCTTTGAAGCATTCAAACTAATGCCAGAAGGATCTAATCCGATTTTATGATCATATCCTCCAAGTCGAGCAATGTATGCACTCTCCAATCTGCCGCCTGGGTGTTAGGGCAGGCACGGGGAACAGCGTTGTCTTGAGGGGACTAAGCATCGCAGGCAAACGTGAGAATTCTAATGGCACAGTGAAAACTAACGGTCCAAACTTTTTTGTCCAACATCCTCTCACCGAAATCCAGCGTAAGACTGACAGAACACCTTTGGTTGGTCTTGATCCAAGGCCAGTCAAAGTCTATCCATGGCCACCCTGACCTGGTAAACCCTGCAGTAGTAGAGTATAAGATATGACCAGGGGCCCCATTTGTACAAGAGGATTTGATTTGAATCTGTATTAAGATTGTTTTTCATATTGAGCATAAAGCTAAGTGAAGATGCACCCACATCTCAAAGTGAGACTATGTGACTTTTGCCAAAAAGCAGCCACTAGTGGCCAAACTGGGCAGTGCATGGCAATGGCACATTACATTTTTGGTATGTTTACTTTTATTTAATTTTTTTAATTATAATAAAACTATAGAAAATGTATAATTTTGACATGCTAAAAGACGGTATGACAGTATCACAAACAATCAAGATTCATAAAGTCAGTGAGCTAACTAATGTCAGTTACAACATCTTTAATTTAAAGTTAGCAAACAGTAGCCACCGTTAGCTTGGATACTGGACATATCGGACCAAGTAAGTGTGTAGCAGCAAAGAATACTGAGAATTTTTCACATATCTATAATTTAAAGTTAGCTTCTATCAGGTATCGTTAGCCACCATTAGCTGCTGGACATAGCAGACCAAAGTAGGCTGTAACAGCATTCTGAAAACTGAGATTCACTGCACATGAATTTTAAAAAAATTCATTTGGTAAAAGGAAGATTTTGTTATTTATCCTTCCAAAGTCACATATCTATAATTTAAAGTTAGCTAACATTGCTACATTAGCCACCGTTAGCTACTGGACATGACCAAGTATGGCTGTAGCAGCAAACTGAATACAACTTTTATTTATAAAGGTAAGATTGTGTTATTTCTTCTTCCAAAAGTCACATAGTCTCACTTTTAATGTCATGTTTAAACAAAGAAGAGGAGTTAAACTAGACAAGAAGAACTCAACTAATAATCATTGCAAAGCTTGTCTGTCATGCTGTGTGCACGTGCATAATCTATCCTTACTTTATCCCCGCAGAGCCGAGCACATCAGCCTCAGCTCTGCAGAAGAACTGGGACCTTTTTCCAGATCATGTAAAACATATTGACACAGATGAAGACTCCTTGCAATTAAATCTGTTGTACAGCCTTTGTATAAATGAGGCCCCTGATCTTGTGTTTCAGACACCAGGGCGCAGTAACAGCCCCACTGTGGATCCATCTCTGCCTCTGCTCTTCAGCTTGCATCATGACCACAGTACACGTGGCAAATTGTGAGAGAAGAGACAAGGCAACCTTTGCTGTTATTGACTCGAGTCATCCATTCCTGAGTGAGCAGGATACATGGATACTGGTGATGGGATAACACAAAGAAGCCGTCTCCTCTCTCAGCGGCAACTTGCCTCGATCCCTCGGTTAGAAAGAGTAGATGATCAGTGTAACACAGTCACATCTGACTGCCACATTTCTTTGTCCTTATTTCGCTTTCAGAAATGCACGTACAGATAATTGAATAATAGGATGGAAATATATTGTATGTAACTACCACTGAGAAAATATGAGAAATCTCATCATTGGGCTGCCGTAATCAAATTCAGCACTGTTAATTAACTTTCTTTTCAGACATTACTTATCTACAACTGGTAATTGTACTTTCATTCATCAAAGCTCGGTGATTTAAAACATTTACATCCTTGTGGGTAATTTATAGTTCATACTGTATGATGTTTGACATTATACAGTATGTGATTTATGTCCTAATTTGGCCATGGGAGTCAGTATTGTGCATGCACGTTTTATTTTGTGTGCTCATGAATGCTTTTGGATCCTGTTTTCTTGTTTTCCAGAGAGACTGAAGGGTAAAGTTCTGATGTGACTTAAATCAGAGGGAGTGGAGGTTTGGTCAACCCTTACACCCTGACTCTGAACAGGTGCAGAGGGTGGACACAATACCAGAAACACTTAAACAATGTATCATATCCAATACAACAATTAATGCGTTCTTTGTGAAGTTTAGAGGTCTCTTAAGATGCAAGGGAATACTTCAAATACTTGAAAAAGTATATTTATCTGTGATTTATTAACATAGATTTGTCGCCAACTCATTAACATTATTAATAATAAGTTACCATTAAACTTTACAAATGTAATTGTTATAGCACTAGTTGTTGCATTGCGTTACAGTTGATTGCACATGTGTTTATGATATTCTGTCCACCCCCTGTACTGTGTTGGATTTGTACTCTTTTCATCAAAACAAAAATCATATTTCATATTGTCATGCAGGTGTTTAATAAGTGCAGGCTTTTAAAGTTAGTAACCGAACAACATTTTACTCGTGCCCTCTGCGGAGCTGTATTCCTCGAGAGAATCAATGCACTTTAGATTATTATAATTAAATACGCCTATTATCTGCTTCCTGGAGAACATCACCTCAAACTCTGCCAGGCTTGAAAGAAACCTGATTGGTCAACTGGATGCATAATTAATGAGCCTTTGCAGACAGTCACCAGAGAGAAGACAGAGGCTTCAGTGGCTTCGATATAAGCAGGTGACTATGTGACAATACTGTGTGTCTTTTATATATATATATATATCCACATCTGGAACATGAGCTCCCTGTTGACCTTAGTACTTATACTTGACATGTAATATGACTCATGTATTTAAATTTCTTTTTCACAGGGTCTTTTGCCGTTAAAGGTTTTTTTTTTTTTGATTCAGACATGTAGAAAGAGGCACTGTATTAGCTGCAATTAAATTGATTGAAGATTTCATTTGTCACATGCTCATACAATATGTGCTGTGATAAGAACAGGAGTTAAAATAAGAATTACACAATTAAATATAATTCAAAGGTAAAAGGTCACGATATCACAATACACAGTATATATCTCCAAATTTTAAAATCTCCTCAAAAGTACTAGTAGGACTCGGTGACAAATTCAAATATCACAATATTTTTCACCAGATATCTCAGTACTGACATTGCAACAATCTTGTAGGGATGACTATCGGTACTTTCACAATATATTAACACAATGAGATTATGATCAATAATCATCAGTAATGTGGATATAATGACTGAAGTGAGTAAGAACAGTCTTGTAAGTAAAAAAATGACAACACTTATGTCATATCACCATATAACGAAGTCCAAACTCTAGATAATGATATAATAACAATATATTGCCCGGCCCTAATATGTACTATATGTGTGTAATTGTTTTAGATTTTGCTCTGTGGACCATCACGAACTAAAAGTTCATTGTCAGTATTGTTTTTTGTTTTAATTTGAGCTGTTTATTGTAGAAATGCCCTGTGTTGGTAAAACCACGTTTTTTTGTAATCTGTCTGAGTTCACTCTGCGTCGAGCTGTGAACTGCTATTACATCAGAGGTTTAGGACAGCTCACAGTGTTTTTCTCTTGACAGTAAATGTCAGGTGGAGTTATTCACCAGCACAGACTACACTGCGACGAGCCACAGAGCAGAAACACTTTGATTTTATGTCTCTCAGACAAAATAATTACAAAACCAAGCTGCTTAGAAAGGGCAGGGAAACAGATGTAGTTTTTCTCACTGTTACCTCCATCGAGCTGTATTTCTCACCTCTGAAGTCCCTTTGATTCCTCTGAATCGTTATTTTGCTCTTCACCCTTTAAATCTCGATCTTAAATCTTTTGTGACTAAATGTAATATAGTGTGTTTCTATCCACAGTAAATGATGAGTCCAAACGTTGCTGGTGTATAACCAAACAACAAACCTGTCCTTCTAGCCACTGCTGTAATCTGTTTCCATACACTGAAATTACCACACACACACACACACACACACACACACACACACATATAGTGTATATACTGTATATATATATATATGAGTGAGTCTAAACTATGAACCTGGACACTTCATTTCAGCATATTATTTAAAAGTCCATGGCCACCACCTGGTGGTGTGTCTGAGGTCTGGGACTTTATCTGATGACCATCAATTGATTTTTTTTTCTTACAGCTGAAAAGAAACTGCAAATATATCATTTATAATAACATGAGAAAAGTCAAGTCTGTAGAGTAGCTCTAGAGTAGCTTGTATTTTTATGTGAGTAACAGTTATTAACTTGAGGAAAGGATGGATGTAAATGTAACACGGAAACAATTACTGTAGCCACATTTTATTGAGATGAACTACTGTTAAAAACAATTATGATGAAAAATGTGTGATTATTAGCTGTTGCTCATAAAATGGATGAAAACGACCCACTTAACTTATTTTTTGTTTGTGATTCATCCTCATAGTGTCTCTGAGCTTAAGCATCCAAAACGTATTTCTGTCCAAATAATACAATTACAGATCACTGTATGTAGGATCGTTACCGCATAAATCTTCATTGGTAAACAAAAGTTTAGTACATGTACAGTCTGTCGTTGCATTTTATCATCATAACTTTGCCTTTCAAAGAGCTCTGACTGGAGAACAGGACTGCAGATCATCCACTCAACATCATGCATGACTTCTTCTTCATGTTTGTTTTTTCATATAAATAATCTGAAAACATGATTTGTGTTCTGTTAGATATAACGAGGAGACAGTGGTGAATACAATATATTTGATGACGATTACAAACACTGATCTTTATTTCTGAAAGGAAATGAGCCTGGGAATGTGTCAGTCAGGGAAAGTGAGCTTAATGTCTCTCAAAACAAACACCCTGAAAAAATGTCTTAATAGACAGGCACATTTTTCAGGACCTTTAACTATGAATAGATAAAGTGATGAACCAAGATCACTCTGACTTGATTCATACACGTAAAAACGGTCTAAACTTGGTCCAGATGTTTCTGTTTTTAACAATTTTGTGATTTCGAGGGGCAGTTTTGTGAGACATTAGCCTCCAATTACTAATGAAACTGAACTGTTGTGTTTTGTCTGTTAGTCAAGAAAGGGTTCCTGTTAGATCCACCTTGCTAAAACATGAAAAAAAGGCTGCCCATAGCAAAAAAAATGTGCCCTCAGCAATTACTGCCTCTTGTTTTTCTTCCATTCAGTTAAAGCTATGCAGCAGCTGCTTTATTCTGCAAGTTCAAATCTTTTTCTCTTCTTGTGATCAGTGTGTGCCGATTACTCAAAGCGATATAGGTGGGGTCTGGCATGCTAGGGTAGTCATGGATTATGAAAGGTCATATATTGATATATATATACTGTATATATACTGTAGTGTTGCTTGCTATCTGTGATGTGTTGGCCAGGACCCTACTCTATCGCTTTGCACAGTATAAAGTAGTTTAAAAAAGTTGAATAACATAAAATAACATAATATAATGTTATTTATGTTATTTCCCACGTGAAGAACTCCTGTAAACCTTGCAGTATTGAAACTCAGTGAACAAGGCATCTTAGACAAGCTGAAAAACAAATGGTGGTACGATAAGGGTGAATGTGGAACCAAGGACTCGGGAAGTAAGGTCAGTCGCTGCAGGTCTTTTCATACTGATTGCAAAATGCATTTTGACCCAACTGTTCATGTGCAAACATCTAAAGCACACATCCTGTCAGACATGTTAATCAGGACATGACATGAAAACTAAATCTTCACACATAGTCGGATTTTTTTACACTCTGATCATGATCCATTTACATCGACATGACTCCATTTCTACGATTCCAGATTTGTAAAATTGCAGCATGATCACACACATTTTTTGATCCATACCATAAAATTTTGAAAAGTTGAATCATAGAATTGAAACCATTATACTGCTGTTTTTCTCGTCCAAACCTTTATTGAAATTTAGTTTATTGGTGCTCTTCATCATTTGTATGCAATCTGCGTCTATTAACTCCGATACGAGCTGCTAGTTTCCCCCAAAGGCATCCTTATTCTGACTCCAAACTGACCTTTAAATACCATCTGAGCATAAAGTGGTCAAATGGTATTTAATAGTCATGTCTCATAGATGGAGTGTCAAAGCAAGAAACTTTTAATTACATATTTCATTAATTTAAGGAAGTTTATAAGCCAATTATTCGACTTTTTAAGGTAGAAAAAGTTGAATGTACTGGCTTCAGGATGACAAAAGGCCCCCAGGGTTGCAATGCAAATGGTAAAACTCACATAAATTAATTTCAATATGACTGTTTGGCTTTTAATAGCAGCAAAATGGTTCAATTCGCCCTCCACAGCTTGCCACTTTGATTGTACAGATGCAGTGTGTTGAAGTTGAGCAGCTATGATAGGTTTAATCTGTAGACCTGTACGACCACGACCGCCTTCCTCTAGATGTGTGGGCTCGTAAAGAGACCATAAAGCAGGACAGATAGCAGCTCTCTCTACATTCACCTTCTCAGCTCTTTAGAGTAGAAAGCAGACACATTTAAGTTGTTCTAATTTATGTCACTCGTAGGCTAAATTAGGCATTTATATCTCAGAGGGTTTTGTAGACACAATTAGCATCCTCCTCAGAGTTAGCCATAGTGCAGCAGGATGTACATATAGGATTGGTGTACATGTTGTTTGAGGTCAGCCTCACACTGCCAGTACAAAGTGTCTTAACGGTGGTCTCTACCTCCCCCAGGACAAGACAAGTGCACTAAGCCTGAGCAACGTGGCAGGAGTCTTCTATATTCTGGTGGGAGGGCTTGGCCTGGCTATGACCGTGGCTTTGATAGAGTTCTGTTATAAGTCACGGCAAGAAACCAAAAGACTGAAGCTGGCAAAGAATGCCCAGAACTTTAAGCCAGCCCCTCCGGCAAACACCCAGAATTTTGCCACGTACCGTGAAGGCTACAACGTGTACGGGACAGAGAGTGTTAAAATCTAAAGGGTACGTCCTTTATTGTTGTTTATGTGTTGCGTCAGTTTAAACGTAATGTGAAATACAATACAGGAACCCAGTGGAATCAATCAGGATTTTATCATTAACTTAAAGGTGCAGTATGTAAGAAGGTAACCGCTTCGGACCAGCTAGCTGGTTAGCATGCTAACTCCAGTGGAAATCTCTGCAACACAATATTTATCATCATAATGTCAAAACTGCTATTTATTCACATTCTGTTGATGACTTTAGTTCATTTTTTTGTTATTAACAAAAAATCTCACGTATTGCCCCTTTAACCTAAATATATACATTGTATTAATTCAAGTTAATCCAAAGGAACATTTCCAATGTTAATTTTCAGACCTTCTCTGAACTTACAAACATGAATTGTTCCAGCTAGAAGTCCATGTTTCCAGGTTTGAAGTATTTGTAGTTTGAAACATTCAAAAATGTTATTTTTTTGTGCTCAAAGTCACAAAATTTAAGCGGTTGCTAATATGAAATAATGATGTTCGACTATAGTAGAATCTGGGAGTCGATCATCATCCTCCAACAGCTAACGCTAATCCATGCCAGTGATGTTGATCTTGCCAGTACGGCAATGTGGTTCCGATGGTAATGAACGTTAAAGAGAAACTGACTGGAGGGGGGCTTTAAAGTTAGTACTGATGTCAGTCTTCACATCAGTGAACTCATAATGTATTTGACTCTGATGGTTGTTATTGAACTCTCAAATTGAGCTAAATCAACTTAGCTGCACAAGTCATGAGAGGACTGAACTAATAATTCAGTTTAAGTTCCACTAAATTGCCTTTCCGAGTCTGCAGGGGAACTTGTGTTTTTTGAGTCGAACCAACCTAAACTGATTTAGTCCAGTGTGCCGGCAGCAGAGTGTGATCCTCATCCTTTGCACATCTCTTGGCTCTGCAGAAGTGAAATGTGTCAATTCCCACTGGAGCGTCTGGACGGAAACAGCCACTCTGTGTGACCCCGACACCCCGAGGCTGGCATCCTGGAGGCAACAGTCTTCTTTGTCATCAGCTTGGACACAAGCCTACAAGTCAACAAGTGCTCATTCTGGGTTGTGAGGCCCGTCACACTAACAGAGGGCAATGACGCAACAGGACTTTTTGCTTCTGGAAACATGAGATTTGCCTCTTGTAGTGCCTTATGGAGCATTTCAGCGTCATGGCAATGCAAATAAAATTGAATTCACTTGAAAAAATAATCTGTGGAACTATAGGGCAAAACATTGCTTTAAATGACAATTAGACGAACTGTTGTAATTTCCGTTGTTTTTCTATTTTGACGAAGAAGAAGAAGAAAAAAAAAGCCATGATTTGCAATCAAAACGTCCTGGAATACTTACTAAGTCATTTGAATTCTTTACAGACATATTTTTGTGGTGAAATCTTAAGTTGGATAAATGTTATATTTAGTGGAGTAAAGTCATTTTCTTGTTTTACTATAAGACTATTTTTCGGTTTCATAATATTTAAGACAAGCATCGATCAATAGGGTTAAGCATCAATTAAAGTGACAACATTGTACCCCAGTTTTTACTCAGAAAATATCAATAATATGAAACTGGTCATCTGAAACTGCTGCCTGCGATGGTGTTATTTTCAAAGCCTGTTGGACTTCATTTACAACTGACTGTGTTCACTTAGATGCTTCTTTTAAAAAACACAAGACTGTCTGTTTCAGCTGCCACTGTTTTGAAACAAGACAATTTTTTAAATTCAAATGAGGTCGGCTTTTAATCACTTAGTGCCATATTGTTGAAATCATTATAACTCGTAGGGACTAGGAGAGCGACCCCTTTTTATGTAACAGCATATTCCAATGGTTTAACTGAGCTTATGGTTTACACTTTGTACACACGTAGAAGCTGTTCTCATGTAAATGCAGTATCTGCAGCTGTGACTCTCAACATTTTTTGGTAACTGATTACACACACCATAGCTTCTTTGGTTGTGATAAGCTTTCTGTGTCTATGCATTATGCAGAAGGTGAGCTGGTGAACTGTACATTGAGGAAAGAGCTACAAATGAAACATTCGTCTGTTTGTATAAGTGAATTTTTTATAAACTGAAGGAAAAAACCTACAATTGCTACAAACCATGTACGCCTACATTTGTTTAGTATATCAGACTTTCTCATCCTTTTCTCCCCAGATAAAGTGCATGTGAACTCGGTGATAGTTTTACCAAACTGCAACTCGAAATGGACCCTGGTTTAGTTTGCGTCCGATAATGACATTTGATCCAATTTGGTTTTAGTTTTTCCAGTTCATTTGTAACAGTACCTCAACCATGAGAGTTGCATGTATGGACACAATGAACCTCTGTGGAGAGGCCATGTACAAAGGATTTTATTACATTTCCTTAATAAAAGCAGGTTTATATTCACCTTTCAGACTTTGAATTCTTTTTTCTATTTACATGTAAAAACAATAAACTATCACTACACATGTTGAATCATTTAAAAAATGTGAAGAAGTAAATCTCATTTATTAATTAGTAGAATTTGTTTCCTCTGCTACGGAAGCCCTAAAGGGCCATGCATTCATACATTTTATTTCCTCCGTTTTCCCGTGATAACGAGTTAATTTCATTTGTTTTCTCGAGATCTTGAGATATTATCTCGAAATAACAACTGCTGTTTTCCCGAGATAACAGGATAATTTTCTCAAGATCTCGAGATAACGAAACTTTGTTTTCCCGAGATAACGATACAATTAAGTGTCTCCATAATCTCAGACCTATCATATCACAGTCATTATCTCGAGATCTCAAATTAATTGTATCGTTATCTCGGGAAAACAAAGTTTCGTTATCTCGAGATCTTGAGAAAATTATCCTGTTATCTCGGGAAAACAGCAGTTGTTATTTCGAGATAATATCTCGAGATCTCGAGATAATGACTGTGATATGATAGGCCTGAGATTATGGAGACGCCCTGGACCTCGTAGCTGGTCAGCTATGTAGTTAATGACGACATCAGGCTCACTTAGATTGCGCCGCCGATATAGCTGAGGCCTTGCTAACTGTCTTTTTAGATTACGCACACTAATGTGTATATTATCTGTAATAGCAAGGCATAATGCTATTTCAGCCTGTGTCAGGCCTTGATTGAAAAGATATGTGACGCAGTGATCAATATGCTCCTGCTCCTCTGACATTGCTACACTGAATGATGTTTCCTGCAATGATTTAATATACTACACTATCGTTTTGTTTTCTCAAGATCTCGAATTAATTATATCGTTATCTCGGGAAAACAAAGTTTCGTTATCTCGAGATCTCGAGAAAATTATCCCGTTAACTCGGGAAAACAAAGTTTCGTTATCTCGAGAAAATTATCCGGTTATCTCGAGAAAACAAAGTTTCGTTATCTCGAGATCTTGAGAAAATTATCCGGTTATCTCGAGAAAACAAAGTTTCGTTATCTCGAGATCTCGAGAAAATTATCCGGTTATCTCGGGAAAACGGCAGTTGTTATTTTGAGATAATAACTCGAGATCTCAAGAAAACAAATTAACTTGTTATCACGGGAAAACGGAGGAAATAAAATGTATGAATGCATGGCCCTTTAGGGCTTCCGTACTCTGCTGCAGGTTCACCATGCAAGTCTTATTTCAGAGTTTACTACGGGAACTTTCACACACATGCTGCTTGCTTGAGATTATCTTGAATTATGTTGGTATGGAAGCCAATTTGCGCCAGGCGAAAAAAGAAAGGCAAAAAAGTTTCAAATTAAAATGACTCGAGGTAAATCGAAATTGGGACTTGCTAAGCTAAAATTGTGACTTTTTTAAAATTGGTATTTACAAGAAACAGACACAAGGATGTGGTTATAATATCAACTAAACAGATACAGTCGGGTGAAGTTTCGTAGTCCACAAAACAGTGTTGAAGCATTCTCCTAAACAACTGAAGTAGATGGGGACTTGTTTTAAATAAAAAAAAATGACCCAAAAAAGGACATAAAATGGCCCCATGCAGTTTGTCCAATGCAATGCAATAATAATAATAATATCAAATGAATTTGGGATCTCGTAGATCCCAACCACGCTTGTTTAGGAGAATGCTGCAATGCTGTTTTGCTGTGAGGCTCCAGAAATGTTTTGTGGACTACAACTTTCCATCGGCATGGGGACGAGTAGATAACCACATTTTCATATCTGAATAAACTTATTCTTTAAAATAACATCTAGTATTTTGCACGTCCAAATTTTGTTTATTTATTAAGTTGAATCTGTTGGATCCGACTGTAAAGCGCAGACACTGGGAACTAAATAGCTGCTATATAATTCTCATTTAAACATGATCCTGGTAATGATCCGATAATAAATTAAGATATTTTTCTACACTCTTTCTGGACCATTATAAAATGATTTTGACAAATCTCTAACAGTTGGTCACTGCAGCCACACGTCTGCCTGTACAGTAATTAAAAATGAGGAGCTCCAGGCGGTACTTTTGCCATGGAGACTCTGGGAAGGAACAGGTTGGCACAGACGATCTGGAGGGAGTCGTTAATGTAGAGTGAGGTTTTAACTGATCTACAATCTTCTGTAGAACTGAATCAACTGTTTTCAATGGATGATCTGTAAATGTGTATTTGTAAATGTGCTTTGACAGTGTGCAATCACTCCAGAGGCTACAGATGAAACAGATATCTGAATATTTTTCTTATTCTAATATCTAACTTGTATCTTTTCTATACTTTGCATAAATTAGTTTCCATACATGAGGAGTAAATAACTTTAATAACTTTACGGACTGAAAAAGGGAAAAACTTATCGGAATCTTTATTCCCAGCATGCACTAACTATGTTTGCCTATAGACATTTTACATCTGAACACGGTGCTGACTACAAGAAGTAAAAGTAGATGATTAGTCTGTAAATTTCAATTCTATAAAAAGTTATAGTCAAATGTCAAGGTAGGCCTGTAAGACTCATCTGTGTTCTGGCTCAACAGGTTACACTAAACTAAACAAATTGTGAATTGACGAGAGAGTTCAAACTGTTTGTTTCTACCATCAAACTGTTTCTGCGATACAAACAGTAAAATTCAAACCCAGTTTCTGCAGCCGCAGAGGATAATCAGCTTCCTGACTGAGAAGGAAAGAAAAGAAAGAAAGGTAACAGATAACACAGAAGTGACACACTAGGAAAACTATGATTTATTGGTTTTTGTTTTTTTAAAAAAAGCTTACACTCATTGAGTACAGCAGATAAAATCTCCAAAAGTCATTTTTCGAAACAGTTGTATTTGGAGTACAGAGCTTCAGAATTTTTTTTTTACCGATTTTTCTTTACAATTCTACATTTGAATCAAGGTCGAACTGGTATTTTTATAAATTATGTAAAAACCTGATTAACACAAAATCACAGGAGGACTGTAAGGGACATCAAAAAAAGAAAAAAGAAATAACATGATGTGAATTTCATGTTACTCTCTTTATTATTGTACACAATATACAAACTGGTCCTTTGTATCATTTTCCTCACTTACGCCTAACTGTCTTACTCGGATTAAAAGGTGGAGATAAATAAATAAAAGGTATCTAAGTATCTCAAAAACGATATGAGGTAAATGAGCATGGAAAGCATGTTAACTCCAATAAAACGAGCAAAGAGCAAAGCCTGTGACAACATACAAAAGAGGGAGAAAGAAATTCAAGCATGAGTTAATTGAATCGATGACCAGACGCTACCAAGAGACCATTTCATACAGTAACTAGTTTTCCAATTAGAATGATGACAATGTGATCAGAGCACCACACTGTGCCCCCCAGACCGAAGAATAAAAAAGAAACAATAACAAAACAGATCTCAGCTGGCTTGCTGTATACTGAAACGGAAAAATAATGAGGTGATCTGTGAATCGAGATAACTACAGCTAACAACACTTGGGAGGGGAGTTTACAGCAAAACAACACAGGCAGAAATGAGAGTACGAGTTAACAACATAGTACAGGTGGAGTTGCAGATGTCTTGCAGATAAAAACACAGCTTCTCCAGTTCTACAGAGAGGACGAGAGAAAATACATGAAATACTGAACACATACAGCACATGGATCGAGAGTGGTTTACACAGAAGCTGAATGTGTCTTACCTTCACCGGTTAGTGCACATTATCTGTGCTTGTCAGAGGATTTATGAGTATGATTGTTAAGGGAAGTGGTAAATTAAACTGACTGAAACATGTAATGGATTATTGATTGTCAGAAACGTCTTGTTTTCTCGCAGAAGAGACGAGCTCTGAAGCATCTGGGCTGCTTCTGTGCTATTAAAAGGGCGTGATCCAGCACAGTGCAACGTGATGTAGATCAGGACCCCCAGAAAATAATCCGCCTGATTTCCATGACAGGAAATGAAAACTTCATTAGCTGCACTTTCTGAAGACAGAAATGAGCGTACAGTGAGATGCTCAAATTAGAAAAAATTCAATGGTTATAAGCTGATGATTAGGGAACTAATTATGTTTACAAGCAGGTCTTTGTGGCCGGCCTGTCAGTGCAGTACAGCATCTACTGCAATTTGGAACATTATTGCATCTGAGAGCGTTTATTGACACATAACAGATACAAATAGAGGCAATTATCTCATAATGGTCAAAGGGAAGCAAATGTATTGCAGTGAGTGGCTGAGACACTGGTGCACAACTGGACAACATTTACTTTAAACATGAGTTCATTCCTCCAAAACTCACTAAATTTACATGCACATTAATATTCCTTTGTTTTTTTTACTTCACCACTGGTCATGTGAGCAACATATCTAATTTGGATATTAAGAATGATTATGAATGTGTGTCTCGATCAGGGTTTTACTGCAGTTTGTGACAAACGGGCTCCTGCCGGTTAATGGTCTGCTCAGTGTTGCCTTGACAACAGTTTGCAAAGCCGGGGTAGACGTGATAGTCCCAAAGAAAAGCATACAGAAGAAACATCCAAGTCTTCGTTATATTTAAAAGTAGGTCTGACAACCATTTTTTTTTATATATGCACAAATATGGCAAAAGACTAAGAATATTTTGTGCGTGTAAACGTAGTCATTGACAACCACACATCTGGCCAAAACAGGCAACCCCACACCTCTAAATATGAAAACACTCACATTAAACAGCAGAAAACAGCCAGAGTTATGATTCAGAAGTCATGTTTAAGGATATTGCTTTTTCTCTTCCTTTCCTCCGCTGCTATCCCTCTTCTCTTTCTTTTCAGATTTCTCTTTGTCGTGTCTGGACTCCTGCAACACAACAACACAATAGACATATGAGTTAAAACAGCAGCTGTATTGAAAATAAAGCTTTATCTGTACATGAAAACGTGCTTTAACTGAAAAAGTTTCTTCAATCAGGTACTAGAGTGTGTGACACTGGTACAGGATGACAAACTGAGCTGACCTTTTTGCCTCCAGAGGACGTCCGCTCAGGTTTCACAGACTCAGCCTTCTCTTTACTGGAAGATTTGGATCTTTTGCTCTTCTCTTTTTCAGCTGAAAGCGGGGAGTCACAGGAAGGACTTGTGCTCTTGCTGTTTTTAGAGGAATCTGAGGAGAGAGAAAATTTAGTTTAGCTCTTTGTTGCACTTTGCTTGCTAGGTGAATGTCTCCTTTTGATTTGTCTGGAAAACACATACTGGTTCCATTCTCGTCCTTTTTACGTTTGGACTCTTGGCTCGTCTCACGGTCATTGACAGCATGGTCCTAAGAGAGAAGCAACAGGACATACAGTACGTTAATGGTAGTAATTATAAATCCTCTAGCCAAAAGATGTTAGTCATGTATTTAGAAACAATAACTTCCATCTATAGCTTGTTGATCCTCCTAGTCCCACTAATATGAACACTGGCAAAGTTTAGAATAAAGGAAAAAACTTGGATGGACGAGTATGACCTTTCCAAAAACCCATTTCACAAAGTGCAGAGATCTTGTTAAATACTGACTCTTTTCCTCTCTTTCCGATCCTTTTCTTCCTTCTTCTCTTTGGATCGGCCTTGTGTGTTGTCTGAATCTTTCTTCTCCGTCTCCCTCTCTCTGCTCTTGGACCGGGCTACTGAATTGTAGTTGGCGTGGTGCTGCGAAGACAATTATACATGAACAGAGCAAGAAAAACAAAATATGTTTACGTTGTCAGGAGTGTGGTTATATTGAGTGTTGAAATCACGACAGATTTAAGGGCCCGGACACACCAGGCAGACAAAAAGCAGAGCTGCCGACTGGGCCCGACGGTGAGAGAAAGTGCTCCGATTGGCTGCTCAGCTGAGCGAATCAGTCCACGAGAAGAGAAACGTTAACAGAGGGAAAGTCCCTTGAGCTTGACGCTTAAGTATTCATTATTTCATCTATTAAGGGTTTCTCCTTATATCCCGCTCGTGGCTCTTCGCCAGTGCCATCTGCAGCTTTTTAAATCAGACATATTCTCAGTTAGAAGCTATATTAATAAAAGTGGTGTAAAATTGGTCAGCAAACATTGCTTTATCATACCAACGGTTTGTATGTGCCGTTTTCAAGTTTTCCTTTGTTGAATGACATATACAGACTACTGCTACCTCGTGGTATTGAGAGGTATTTTCTCTCACCCAGGCGCAAAATGTATGAGCTAGATGGCCGTCAGTGTGTTCAAGTGCAGCTGTCTGGCCAAGACACAGGCGACGTGAGGAGACTCAACAATCAAGCTTTCGTGGCCTCTGGTTATTTGATGTCGGTTTGGTGCGTCTGGGCCCTAAGTTGTTCTGTTACACATAAATAAACCACATCAGTAACAAAACAAGGGCGAGACGGGGAGTTCTGCAACCAGTATTGATCAAGCTGATTGATTGTGGTCAGAATTTCATGAATTACATCACTGCAGGGGCAGTGCTGTTTGACAAAAAACCTGACACAAATACAGGATGAAACTTTGCTGCAACACTCACTGCAGTTATCTATCCAAACTAACATGATTTTAACAATTATTACAACATGTTGTGAAGTCCAGTAGTCCTAATGGTACTGGAAGATTAGTGGTATCTCCAAGTTAAAGCAGGAATAAACAGTAAAAAAGGTAATAAATCATCTACTGACAGCTAAATCTAGAACTCATGGCTCAAGATGAAAAACAACTGGAACTATTATTTAACAGTTTTCCATAATCTGTTATACACTATGTCAACAGTGTGGGCAACACTTCAGCTTATATCCCCTTATTGAGCATTTATAAACATGATTTAAAAATAGCTTAAAAGAAACTATAATGCAGCTGGAAGAATTTGCCATCACCTCCAACTCCTATTCAAACGGTTAATAAATGACAAAGTTTTTAAAAAATTGTGCTAACATAAAATTTGTTTTCATCACTCACACAGGGACTTAAAGTAAAGTGTTACCCAACACTACATATACAGTATAAGAACAGTGTAATATATTGATGTGGGAGTAAATGTTTCTATATTCTGAAGATGAACATGATTCTCAGCAGGCACATGCTGATCAGTGACTGATGTTTTTCAAAATAACAGAGAGCATTCAGTGAAACATTTGAGTCACATTTTCAGAGTTACCCCAACAGTGTTTACAGTATACAACCTGCTACGACTTCATATTTCATTGTTTCATATCAGTGACTCACAGAGACAGTGATCGACAGACAGAAGTGCAGGGTGCAGATGATACAAACATATCCACATAGACACAAGCCTAGAGTAGCTGCCTCTATTAAATATTAGCTTGCAGGTGAAAACGCCAATTACTGCAATTACTTTCTTCTACTTGTGCTTCATTTCAGTCAATTAAAGCTCTGGTTGGTAAGATATACTAGAAGCATTTTTTGTTATATTTCCAGGAATTCTCTTAAGATCTTGACAGCAAGCAATAAATCAAATGTGGTGACAAATAAAAGAAAAAAGAAAATTCCAGTATGTGCAGCTGTCGTGGCCTCTGATAAACCCAAGTGACCGAGAGGCTCCCTTGTCTCTCTCTGCCAGGGCTGGGTGGCATATTGAGCCCAAGATATGTTCACAACAGCAATTTTTGAGTCGATTATTAAGTATTCATTAGACTAAACAAGCTAAGAGAGCTTATTGAACACAGCGACCCAGCCGTTAACACATCTTCCTGCTGGCCAGTTAGTGTCTGTGTAGGCAGGCAGCTTAGGTTGGACAATTTCAGAGTTTAACATGCTCTTGCTGATTTCTCCAATCTTACCAACTCCAGCTTTAAATTGTGAATTATTTCACTTTTTTCCAATCGGTGTCAAAAACCATAAATACACCTAATGTGATTCAATATTGAGACAAACAAAACGTGATGAGACCCACAACGTGATGATTTTTGTTGTCCACAATGAATCTGTGTCAGCAAGTTACTAACTCAGAGGACAGAGCTTTAGTTTTTCTTGGAAAGACGAACATCGAACCTAAACTAGTGTGTATTTTCTATATTAGAGTTTGGTCAACTGACTGTGTGTAATGTGTTGCTTGTAGTGAGGAAGCCATAGAGATTTTAACATGACCACAGTTCTATGGAGCCTTTTAGCTCATCTTAAAATTACACATACAATTACACACACATTAACTATTGTTCGTATATTTGTCTCCCTGTCTGCTGAATTTGTAAACAAGTTATTGTTTGCTAACAGGTTTTTGAAGGTGATGTATGTGAGATGTGGTGTTTTTCAGCTTCTTCCACTGCCTTCATGTGGGCAAAAAATATCGACTGATGCAGCTTGAAGGGTCGACTTTGGTAAAAGTGAAACATGAATCAATCCACTTGTGCAAAAAATGGACAGATGGAGAAAATCACAGACATGTAAAATGAGTTATTTCTTGTCAGCAGCTGTACACACAACAGATAATCTGTGAGAAGATACAAGTAGCAGAGTCAGTTCAAACCTTGGATGTGGACTCCTTGGGTTCGTTGTTATTGTCCTGTAGGGATGAATGGAGATGACAGATGAGCTGGGAGGGGGTGGGGGTTGGGAGGAGGTTGTCAGACAGCAGTAGAGAGTTGGAAGAAGGGGTGGGGGAGTTGGGGGAGCTGGGGCTGGCCAGACCAACAGCATACTTCTCCCTTGACCTCTGACCTTCAAGGACTAAGGCTTTGACAAGGTTATTACATAGAGGAGAGTTCATAAACTCAACATCTGGAATGTCAATACTAAGAATAGAAAAACCCTGAGCATATATGAAATTACTGCTAGTCATAGAACTACAGACATGTCTGCAATATCAGGCAGCATAATATAAAAGTTCTACAGCGCAGCTGGTATTCAATACATCTAAAGTGCAAGTGCTTTGTGTGTGTGTGTGTGTGTGTGTGTGTGTGTGTGCCTGTGTGTGCAAAACAAATCACTCAAATCTTGTGTACTTGACTGCATCCCTACATAGGTAACTGTTGCTGTCACTTACAGTTCAGGAATGGATAAGACACAGGGAGCCTATTTCTCTGGTGGAAGGGTAAAATAAAGACCTATCACAAGCTTCCAGTTGTTTGGGCAACGCTCCAGACGATTCAGGCTTCGCCCACTCTTTCCCTCCCTCTCTCTCTTTGTAGGGGCAGGCTTATTTTCCTCTGCATTTTTGGCTGATTCAAAACTGCGACATTCATTTTCTCCGTTGATCTCAGTTGCTGGTGGTGCTGATCTCTCATTGAATGCTTGCCAGGAGGTAGTACGACTGTTGATGCTGATGGCTGGTAGTTGTGGGGACAGCGTTGACGGGGCTGGCAGGACTGACTGGACACGTGTCTTGTGACGTGAAGGTTTGCATGCAGGCCGTTTTAACAAACGGAGATAGAAGGGGGGGCTGATGACTCAGCCGCAGCAGAGATGTGCTCCTACAGAGGAGGGGTTGCTGGACACCATCCGACTCTGCGCTGGTTCCGGGCACGTTGAGGGCAGAGTAAAATACTTTAAATCTTTAACCAGGAATTCTTCTCAGCTTGCAAAAACAGGGAAAATAATCTTGGGCAAGTAGTGAAACACTGCTCTTGGTGTTAAAAAAAAAAAAAAAAAATCTTTGCCATTGGAAAATGCGAAAGCTCTTGATCTGGCAAGCCATTTTACTTCAGGTGGATATAATTCTCAAAAAGCAAAAAAAATCCACACGGAATATAGAAATGCTTAAAAAATTTCTTTCTCCAAGGCACACTGACTGCTTTCATTAATATGAAAATAGATAAATATTTCAATATGAAAATACTCAATATATACAATAATTTCTTGGCTAAGTCCTTGAGGGGGTTTTCTCCCAATTCTGCAAAATATTATGCTGATGTCCATGGAATGCTTTCCAACTCCCATGGATTCGGTAGGGCTTTCCAGATGTCATGCATGCGCATGTACGACAACTCTCCTTGGTGATCTTCGGGGCTGCTGGAATGTGCAACGGCAGGGAACGCTCCGGCAGATAGAGAAGAAACGGGCACAGCCTTCCTCAAGCCATACTAACCTTAACAGACGAGGAGTGGGACGGAGAAGAGTGACTGTCGAGCTTTCGTCTTTTGTGATCTGTAAGGACAGGAAAAGGGAAATGTGTGTTGAATTGAGCTGCAGCATTCAACCTTACAGAAAAGCTTCGATGTAAATGTTTCTATACTTTTAATGAGCCGTGTGGAGAACACTGCAGTGTAACAGACAACCAGAAAGGCTCCTTACCCCTCTCAGATTCGGCTGACTCCGATCTGGGAACTGGTGACTTGAGGGACCCGGCCACAGCGCTCCTGTCTCCTTTCTCCTTGCTCTTGGACTCCTTGATGGCATCGCGCTCCCTGGATGGCTCTACAGGCTCCCCGTTGCCGGCTTTGGCCTTGTCGTCTTTGCTGCTCTTCTCCTCGGCCTTCGCTTTCTCCCTGTCTGCCTTGGGGGTCTTCTCCTTACCCTCGCGTGCCGCCCGCTCCTCCTTCCCTGCTCTCTCGTCTCTCTGCTTCTCTCGGCGGTTCTCCGCCTTTGTCTCAGGAGTGCTGCCTGGTGTCTTTTCCTTCTTCTCCTTTTTCTCCTTCCCGCTCTTCTCCTTATCGTCCCGGTCTTTTACAGCTTTGGTGCTACAAAAGAGATGCATTTTTTCTTTTTTAAAACTCTGACCTATTATATCATAAGACTTACAGACAGTTGGACACAATATTGTTACTCATGGTGAGTTCTGAAGCTTTGTTTGAGATACCAAACTTTCTGTCATAGCAGCTCTCGAGATGCCTACCTGTTGAGGGCACCGTTCCCATTGCTGGTGGTCACTTTGGCCGCTGCACTGTTGGCTTTGTTCACTGGCTTTGTGGTCCCCTGAGATTTATCTTTGCCCCGATCTGCATAAAAAAAAAACAAGCAGAGGATTTATTAACATTACTCACATGCATTTTATGAACTGTGGTGTCGCTGAAGAGTTGTATTTAAGAATCACAATGTTTAATGACAATCAACTGATCATTTATATTTTTGTTGCTCTGTTTCTCTGAAACCAAACACCATCATCAGGGGGAAAATATTGCAGAGACACTTTTATATTTACAAAATGTAATGAAAGAAAATCTGTGACAGAGTGATTCAGCAATGGCACTTCAGATGAAACTAAGATCAAGGCTAAATCTAATACAGTACAATAATGTAGCTGGTTCCTTACTTATGAATGAATAAAATACTCCAGCATTGCATTTAAAACAGCCTTGCTGTGATCCGAACCACTCACCGCCATCCTCTGATGTCCCCTCATCCGTCTTGCTCGTGCTGGTAGCAGGCTTGCCTGTGCTGCCGGGGCCGTTCTGTTGACTGGCAGGGGTGGCACTGCGCGCTGGCTGCTCTTTGTGGTGAAACTCATTCTCAGGGACCATGTGCACCTTCTGGCTTTTCAACCGACCTGAATAACTGTAAGACGCATAAAGAGTTTGCACAGGGCAAGAGACAAAAAAAATCGCAAGAACTTCTGAGTGTCACACAGTGTAAACAGAAAGTAACCAACTTTCCCTGCAATTACAAAACCGCTGCATACTTGGCGATAAATAAACGCAAGCATGGGCACTTGTAAGTGTTGATAAGTAAGTACAGACTTCGCTAAGAATGGATTTTGATTCAAGTCAATTGTTACCGCCTGAAGAAGAAAAACAAACTGTCTTGCATTTCCACTCTAGACTGAAAAATACGGTGCATTGACCATCTTGCAAATTGTTACAACCTGTCTAACCATCCCCTTTCACAACAAAGCTTAAACAACTGGGTTATTGACACCACAGCAGATATCAAGAAGACGACATACTTTATAAATTCCCTTATTTAAAAAATACAATAAAAAATGTTTTTATAAATTAAAAAACTATATAACGGGGGCTACACTACTCTTTTCTCAGGACCCATCTTCTCACGTTTCCATTTTATTACCACACTTCATATAATACATGTCAACTGTATGCTCCACAGAGAGCTGTACAGCACACAATGCTGTGTTACCCCATTGCTAAGGCATAGAGGTCTGGCCTCTTGTCCTTCTCCTCGAGGCAGATCTTGTGGACACGGCACTCCAGCGCTTGGCCCAGGTTCAGGACCTTGGGGTAGCAGGGCAGGATCTTGGTGAGTACTATAAGAATATTCCGGATGTGGGTGTAATCTCCTGTCTCCAGACAGTGAACCGAAGCCTGGATAGAGCAGAGTTCGAGGACATGATCAGACAGGTTCACACCATCCATGGAGCTTGATGACAAATGATGAAGAAGGGCAGCTCACTTTAGTCAGCATGTAGTGCCACTTGTGCACCACATGCCTGAAGTTCTCATAATCTAGCTGATCCGCTTTGTTCCCTCCATCAAAGCCTGTGGCTCTGAAGATGGTCAGGAAGCCAGGGTAATTAACACACTCCTACAACCACACAAAAAGAAGAGATGGGTTTAATCGCCACTCATCTTATGTCAAGATGCTTCAAATAAATAAATGTAAATGGGGAAGAGAAAGCAAAAGTAGACACCTTCTCATAGATTGCACGGTCGCTATGCCAACGGGTCACAGTCTCCAGCATGCAGCAGAGGAAACGTCCATAGCGGTGAGACTCATTCTCCGTACAGCTGGCCACAGTGTAAATGATAGCAGAGAACACCTGCAGAGTGACACAATGATTCAAATGACGTGTGTGGAAAAAGCTACACAGTGCAAGAATCTTTCCAGATGGTATGTCAAAGCTTTGATGCTAATTAACTCAGAGCTGCACTTGAATGGAATCTGACTCAATTTGACAAAAATTGTCTTAATTGTCTGGAAGTTATTAAACATCCTTTTAAAGCTTTAACTTGATGGTGCACGTGGATTTTGACACTCACATTTAATCTTGAGTGTAATTCTAATGAATAGTTTCACTACCGTTTTGCTGACTGGGCCAAAGTAGAGCATTCGTTAACCACATTACTAATGCTAATTATTTTTCTTCGAAGGCACATTGTAGCTTTAAGAAGATTGCTATAAAAATGCAGTCTGATTAATTACCATCATTTCAAGTATATACGAATGTCTTACCCTGTCGTAGCACAGGAGGGTGCAGAAGTTGGGTGTTTTCTGCTGGTGGACCAGCTCAACAAAGCGGGCACAGTACACAGCGTCGATAGAGGAGAAGATGCAGCGAGGGAACAGACAGAGCTGCAGGAACTTTGTTATGGTCTCGTTCTTTGTGGATTCTGTTAGTAAACATTAAAAGTTGTGTTAGTAATGTAAACATATAGGAAATAACATTAAAATGACCTCAAATATTGACGCTGTGATCAGTCATATTGTGTCTACATGGAGTTAAAACTAAATGTGTCTTGTTCATCCAGCCTTCATTCATGTTCCTTATATCATTTGGGAGAAACATTTTTTTGTCTATATGCATTCGAGTTTTTAAAGATCAGTCACACTAAAATAGATGCACTGTTTTCTTCTTCTCCTTCTTCTTCTTCTTAGGATACTTACTTGCCAACAACCAGTTGTCTTTCTCCAGTTTGAGGCGGTGGAGAACCCTTTGGACGTGCTCCAGCTGCTTCTTTTCCTCCTCCTGCAGTTTTTCCTGCAGGGCAGTGCAGCGTTCCTTCTCTTTCTTTTTCTTGTTCAAGGGCTACATTGAAAGGAAACCACAAAAATATTCACACCACTGAAGACGCACAACACTGGCAGCTTAGTTTAGCATAGAGCCGAGCACTTCTTTGCATTAGCTGCATCTTGTGAACTGTACAGGGACACTACAGCCACAGTTATTGTAGGCCACACTAAACAAATGCTTTAGTTAAGTGTAAAATGTAAAAATGGCCACGAGTGTTGTTTAGCAATAGCTGTGGTCCATCTACTCACTATCTCCGGGTTCTCCTCGATGGCTTTGATCTGGACCTTGAGCTTGTTGACCTCACGTTCGTAGGCCGAATGTGGAACGGCCAGGTCGTACATGGTGAGCGACCAGAAGGTGGCGTAGAATTGAGGGCGAAGGTCGTCCCAAACCCTAGCCGGATGGAGGGACACCACAGCCTCGTGCACTGGCGTCATCACCTGTTCGCAGGCTGCCACATACTTGTGTACCTTCTGCTGCTGCTTGTTGCCTTTCTCTGCTTTCTTCAGCTCATCATACTTAGACTGTGAGGAGAAAGCATTAGGGGCTCCAGTATATCCAAATTAAAACAGTTTATTCATTCTACCCAACAGTTTGTTGTCTTGATTTTAAAATGTCTTTGTGGTTAAATACATACACATACAATACAGGAAAATTATACAAATGGCACAAACAGTAAAACAATAGAAAAAGAAAAAATGCAGGTTGAGAGAGGCAACAATTAAGTACTGAACTACTCAATGATATGGACTACAATCTCTCTTGATAACAGAATTTTGGCTTATTGCACACCGAAAAGCCAACTCACCAAAATCTGATGGGCGTACATGGGGCGAGACAGGAAGAAAGCAGCATCATGTGGTGTGTGGAACTGGTTACAAAGGATGTCAATGGAGGGGACCCGCTTGATGTAGTCTTCTGTGCTTAGGTTGGAGGCCAGAAAGCCACCAAACTGCACCAATGTGTCATGACACTGCAGGAATACAAATAATTATATCAGATAAACAAATTCAGGGATATTACTGCTGAAATAAAGTTAAGCAATAGGTTAATATATTGACGCAGAGTATGTACCTGGTCATAGAGGTGGCCAACAAGCTTGAGATGTTTCTCTCCACCTTCTAAGAAAACCACTCCATTCCGTTGCTGGGCCATTAGTAAACACAGTGGAAGGGCCAATTCATGGTCCAGCAGCACGTCCTTCAGACGTTGTGACGACTTCTTAGTGTTCCTTATCTGGCCGAAGTAGCCACCCTGTTGAGAGATGACAATGACCATCAGCTCAGGTGTAGCACTGGTCCAGGTTCAAGTTTTGCCCAAGAGACTACATTACGAAATTAAGACTGTACTTGAGTCTACGTACCTCAGCTTTGAGTTGCTCCCCTCCAGTCATGGCCTCTAACTGCTCTGAGGTCATCTCATCTGTGATCTCGATGCCAGCCATTTTCTGCACGACCTCTTTCAGTATCAACAGGTCAAAACTGCAGGGAGAGAAAGGATGTTTACAAAGGGCACATTTCATGAAGTATTTGAAAGACACATGGAGTGAAACATTGGTTTGCTTAATTCCAGAGGCCAATCCAGTGATTATATGGATTTCACCCAGTCAAACCAGTCACACCGATGTAATTTGGAACAACTCACCTCTTCCCTGCTTTTAGTTGATTGGTGACATACTGAAGAAGGCCAGCCAGCTCGATTGGGTATTTCCTGAACACGGCTCCACACAGGCTTGCCAGGCCTTGGGTGACACGCAGAGCAGGTGTAGGTTAGACACTTATTACAACATCAAACAGTTTCTCTCCTTTTGCATGCAAATGAATGATGTGACTGCCGTACAGTAACAGGCCAGTAAACTGAAGCCACATACTTTGAAGCCATGAGGAGATGGTGGTGTCGTCATGCTTCATCTTCTCTTTCTCGGGATTGGCCAGAGCCTCAATGATGCAATCTGAAGACAGAGTTAAGAGGAACAGCATAGAAACCCCAGTGCCTCCATGCAAACACACACACGTCTGTTGCTGGCTAAATAAATAAAGAGGGATCAGTGTAGGATACAGGCCAAGACATCATAGTTGAGGGATGTGAGGTATTTCAAGGAGTCCACCACTGGAACGATGAGGTTGTCGTACCATTGAATCTGAGACAGCATCTGATACACAAACAGGAAAGAGGAGGGGATGAAACATCACCAACTATAGAGGATATACAGAACATCATACCTGGCCTGATGCCTTAACTTCGTTAAGTGGCAAACAAATCAGCTCAAGTCATTCTTATTGTACATGTAAATCAACGCTTCAATATCTGCACATCAGGGGAGTGGCAGAGATGTGTGAAAATGCAGACCACTTCCATATTGTAATTGTACGTATTAAGCCAATAAAAAGAAATGCAGAATAGTAGGAAATGGTGGGTAAGAATACATTATAGCCCAGCACTTTGCTCCTGTTTAAAATGTTTCAACTGTTTCTACCGATTCATTTTATCCCAAAGGAGGAAGAATGTTATTGTTATGCTAAACTGACTGCAAATGCATCATACCAAAGTATAACAAGTGATTCTTTTTGTCAGTACGGCAGGAAAGCCGTCCCAGTTTCGTGAGGTTTTACCAAGTGGCTGTTACTTTGATTCATGAATGTGTGATTTGTAAGCAGAGCTCTAGGTGTAAACACTTCCCAGAGCAGATGCTATTAGAAGGTCAGAAAAATCAAAAGGAAAGAACAAAAAAAGGACCGGTATATGGAGTGAGCGGGGTGCTACATCCACCCTGATATCATTTAGAAATTAGACTAAAGCATAATGAAATAATCGCAGCAAAATACACTCACATAATCAAAGAGGATGGTGGGATTGCTATGGCTCAACTTGCCAATCTGCCTTCCAGATTGTTTCACATTCTCTTTGGTCAACCGCCTAGGGAGGGGAAAAAGCACAAGACAGGAAACAGTGGATTAAAAACACAAGACGATGCAAAGAGTGCTGTAAGCAAAGACTGTCACTTCTGAGAGCTTCACAGCAATTGGAAAACGCTTTTATGGTTGTCAGCTTAAGATAAAAGTAGTGTCATTGATTTCTTCAACAGCAAAACAGTGCTAGAATAATAACTCGAACAGAACAAGAACACAGCACTCCAACTCCTATTTTTTATTCGAATGCTGTCCACGTTTGACTGTCGTTTCAATACCGCTTAATGTCAAATGTCTGGTGAAAAAACAAAACATTTAGAACAAACTGCATGTTTTACCATCATATCTAGTAAATCCTACTGAGTGACATCTAATGCATATGCAAATGTGCCATGTTTAAGACATAAACCTAAACATTACACCAGAGGATATTTGCTTTGGCTTTATGAATGAATATTGGAAAACAAAGAAAAGTAATATTAGTCCGTATGTTTACTGTAAAGAGCATGAACTAACAAATGAAGTGGGTGCTCAGATTAAAGATGGCGATGACGTTCTGATGGTAGTGAACTTCTGCTGATAGTGTGGTGTGTTCAAAACCCAAGTGACTTCCCAAAGATGATGTTATGGTTGTGTGTGAAGCTGTGAAAATACACTGAAGTATGTGTTGAAAACACTAAGAAATTCACTGGCAAACTGCAAAGAGACTCAATCTTGAAATAAATGGGAAATGGCTCCCCATTTATTTAAGGTTTACTTTATCTTTTCCAAATAAAGCAACAGTCTGCAGAAAAAAAGCAGGACTGTACAGTACGAGCAGTGAGAATGAATGGCTACACATTTTAAATAACCACATACACAATGAGGAACATGCAGTCTACTGGGACACGGTACTGCGCCGGAGTTTGGACTGAAGACAGCAAAAGTCAGCCAAAAGGTAAAAAGACAGATGATTGCACAGTGACGGTACACTGGGAGCTGCAAAGTAACTTACTTCATAATGTATTTGGCTCTTTCCACAGTTTGAGCTTTGACTTTGACCAACAGTGGATGGCTCGAATAGGTCTCATTCTTCCATTGTCCATATAACCGGTACCTGAGGGACCATAGATTGAGGAAGCACATTTAAACTGCAGGTTTAGATCAGCAGCACTCAGAAACGTTAGCAGAATTATAACATAAAAAGGGCAACAAGAAAGTACAATCTAACAGCTATAAAAACCTACACACTTGGCAAAGCAAGCTTTCAGGAAACAGGTTTAACATAAACTTAACAAGTACGCTTACAAAGCCTGCAATTCAAAACAGTCCTTGAATAGTAAATCACCACCTCCTGTCCAGCATTATGTTAAACTGCTGTTGTGTGTGTGACTATTTGCCAGATAACAGCTGAGTCAGTTCCACCTTATTTACATTCAGCTATCCAGTTCAATTAAAGAAACGTCTGCTTCATAATGGTTGACTTGAAAATCAAGTAAGTAATTTGCTGTGTGTCATACTTGGAGCAGACAATGTCAAGGGGTATTTAAAAAGCCCCTTAAGATGCATCAACAAATTCAGCACAAAGAGCAACCCCACAGTACAATACCCTGACACAGCAGAGTATAAATGAACTGAGCTACTTGTGCATTTTGTACCAAATCCTTTCTTTGACAGTGTCGGCACAGATTGCTGTACAAGACAGTGAATTGCTCTACAAAGTGCTATTGTGTTCAGTAACTAAAGAAGGTGCATTATTAGCTGCGACAAACTGACACAGACAACTAAAGTAAAACAAAACCTTTGGGAGTGTGGAGTTGTCACTGCTCATCAGCAGTGTGCCAGATTATTCAAACAAAAGGCTCTAAAAATAAAACTCTGCAATTATTCAGGAGTGGAAAAGATGGTCTGTTTAACAGAAAAATGCGTTTTAAACAATCAAGCGCAGTTTGAGATTTTGTTGCTCATGTGAGATACTCTTTGCTCGCCAGCTAGTAAACACTATCCTTGAGCACTGCCTGAGGGTTTACTATCCGACAACTCAATTAAACAGTGCCACATGCAGAGTGTGTGTGTGTGTGTGTGTGTGTCTCACCTGTGCTGGTATGGAAAGAGTTTGAAGAGGCCCCACACTTCCTCAGACATGCAAGCGTTACACTCCATCAGTGAGATGGAGGGGAGTAGCACCTGGTCTGCAATGCTCAGGAAACAACTCAATAGCGTGTCCTGCAAGGAACACACAAACAACTTAAAAAGGTCCGCACAGTAACATGCGTTACAGAAATAAACTAGAAGATCCACTGAAACAAAACATGTGTTTTCACTTGTTTAAATGTTGATCTACAGAATAGTCACAGTCACAAACATTAGTTCTGTACATACCATTCTGTCTTTGACATCCGCTCTGCCATCATTTTGGTGCTAAGAGGTGAAGGACACCAAAGATGAGTCAAAATAAGATTAAGCTGTGGTGAAGATGTAGTAATATTAAAGTCACAGTTTTTTTTTGTACCTCTTTCATGAAGGCCTTGCCTAGACGCACTATCTTGGCAAAGAGGATAGGGTCATGGGAGAGGTGAGGGCCCAGGTAGCCGAGCATGCTGAACGTGTCCCTGCGTAGGTCCTCAAAGCTCTCTGCAGGCCGAGGGGCCCGCTTGTTCCTCAGTGGATGCAGAACACATCCCCTCGCTCCCTTTGGGAGGCCAGCCCTGTGAGACACAGACCACTGTGTGAATTATTTAGCCTTTGTGACTTATTTTTTTCCTTTTCACTGAACTCCTATGCTCTAAATGTTGGTAGCAAGAAGAGAAATTAAAGAAATCAGTTCAAACTGTGAAATCAGAGGTTTGTGTGCTACACATAGTGGGCAGTAAGTGAAACATGGAAAAATCAGCACCTTCTGTAAAGAGGCTCCACAGTCAGGTGCACAAGCTGGCAAAGTGCCAGTGCAATGGCCTTGTGAGAAGTAGCATAGAAGGAAGGCATTTGGTCCATAATACTCTGGGCGTGGTGCCAGTCTCCAATTCTAAGCAGCGCTTCCAACAGACCGAGCTTCTGGTTATCAGGTGGCTGCGGGTACAGAAAAGAGCAGAAACTGAGAGTTATTAAATATGCTAAAATTCATTCAGTAGAGCAGAGTACAGTGATGTATGTTTGAAATCCTATCTATATATCAACATCATGTTTTGAAGGCTAATAATAAAAGGTAAATGGGGTAAACAATGATGAAGCATCTGAGAGAAAAATTACAACGCAAGGATTCACGGGTCGTTAGAGTGCAAGTTAGTACGTTTAGGTGTCATTTTTCCATATTTTACACCTTCTCAACCTCAACACTCATCAGCCATCATCTGACAATGACTTAGCCTCTGGGGCAGGAGCCAATGTTGTGGGGTTTCCAGTGTTACCGGCAGATATCCAGATAAAGGATATCTGGGCCAAGACCTCCTCTTCCATGAGCCAGTCATTCTTACATTGCAACGTGAGACGGGAGAGTGCGAGTTGAGCAACGACAAATCTCTATTAACAGATATCTCCATATGAATGCAGGTAAAATTTAATAAAGCAAGTTAACTGATTGCAGATGGGGTCGGAGACTGCATGCAATCACAGCCCACTCCAATATGGTCAATACTACTCAGACCAATCCTCTCATCTCTCAACATTCATCCACAATGACAGCATTCTTCCACAACAGCCTTATATTTACAAATGGTTCGATACCTTCTCATTTTTCTCCTCCTCCTTTTCTTTGTCCTTCTCCTTGTCTTCATTTTTCTCTGAGGGCAACACAACCATGACCAGCTTGCGGGCAATCTGCTTAGCCTCCGAGATGTCTCGTTTGTGTTCCTCTACGATGGCGGCATCTAGTGGCATAAGCTGGAGAGGCACAAAAGTTCAGTTTTCAGTCTGGGTGCAAAATATACAGCAGAGGCTTCTTGTATTTAACACATCATAGGTTACAGCTTCTAGCTCAAGGTTTGCAAAATTCATTCACATATTCTGACTGACACGTGGAAATTGAGCAGTGATATCTTTTAATTATTGTGACAATTCGCTCAAGTCGAGCTGTTCGATTTCCTTACATGTACGTAGAGATCTTCCAGCTCTATCAGGTTGTGGTGAAGCAGAGCAGCAGCAATGTGGTAAAGTGACTTGGGGGTTTCCTCGTTAGGCTCCTGAATAAAGACACAAGAAAATAAAATCAGATCATTATCACTTAAATCAAACATAAACTGATCAGCCACAACATGAAAACTACTGAAAGTTGATGTGAGTAACATTGATCATCTTGTTACAATTCAAAGTTCTGCTGGGAATCCTTCGGTCCTGGCTTTCTTCCGGATGCCACTTGAAACACACCACCCACCCAAACACTGTTGTGGACCAAGTACACCCCCTCACACCACACCACAAAAACTGCTCAGGAACGGCTCAAGGAACACAACAAAGAGCCCGAGGCGTTGACCCCGCCTCCAAAATCCCCACATCCCAATCTGATCCAGCATCTGAGGGGTATCCCGGAACAAGTCCGATCCGTGGAGGCCCCACCCCCCAACATACAGGACCCATCGGATCCACTACACATGTCCCGGTGCCAGACACCAAAGTGCACCCCCTATGACCATGCCTCCACAGGTCAGAGATGCTTTGGCTGCACGAGGGAAACCTTAGTAGGTGGTTTTAATGTTGTGGCTGATCGCTTTAAGTGACAAATGAAATATGATGAATGCTGTAATCTTGGGATTATATTTTGGGATTGTTTGGACAGACTGCTTTCTGCAACTAAGGATACCTGGTCATTAGCTGGGAACAAAAGCTCTTACAACAAACTAGAAAATAGCTGGGAAGCATTTTCAAACATATAAACAGGCTACAACATGAATATATCCTGCGTTGGATTTACCTGCTTGTGGGTACATTTTAAATTGTCAGGCACATTTCTAGATTTCATTGCCTTTGGTAACACTCTTTAAATTCTCACCTGGTAGAATTTGAACTTAAATCCCAGGATGTGGCAAAGGGTGAGTGGCTCACACATGTAGGACTTGATGAGAGACAGGAAAAATTCATCTTGGTCAGATCGGCTCTCATACACCTCCAGGATTATGTCCAAAACACGGTTAGGATCCAGGTTGAAACATCCTGCAGGCAGGAGAAACAGGAGGACTTGTAAGAAAGAGTCACACAGGGATTTCAGAATAAAATGTAGAAGTTAAGAGACCAGAACAAACAATAAATACCAGAATAAATAAGATAAACACAAATACAATAAGCCTGAGTTCTTTAATGATTACAGTTCTGTAAGCGTCCGTCTTTGGTGTGGAGGTGTAAAAGACTACAGGTAGCATATGGTGATATACAGGTACCGGCCATGCAAAGCACTGTACACAACCTGATGTGATACAATCCCATTTGTACATCTTCAGACTCATATAATCCATTACTATCAATTTTATCAAAAGACAAGCCAAGCACGTTCAACAAGACTGTAGATGTAGGACTTGCAAGCATGTAGCTTCAAGATATCGACACAGTGGCACAACATTCAAACCAGTCGCCCTGGAACAGACTTGTTTGGTACCTATGAGGGACTTGATGCTCTCCAGGACAAGGTGGCTGGTGATGTTGCCTGAGAGGTCTTGGCCCAGCTCGGTGATTAGTTTGGCATAGCCCTCGTTCTCCTCCCTTAGCAAGTTAAACTTCTGTTGCTTGTAACTGAGAAGAAATGAAAAGATGACGCAAATATTAGATCCTGATTATGAGGCACCTTTTCTATTCATGTATGTCTACATTTCTACTAAACTACCTTACTTACAATAGTTTAGTCTTGATTTTTACAATCTTCTGATTGAACTGATGGGCTTGTTTTATAAGCCCAAGAGATTCGAGGGTTTCTGGATCCAGCCGCTCTTTCAGGATGGCCTCAGGAACAAAAAACTGAAATAAAAAATGTAATTAGTCAATTAAATCATTTTAGTAGTTAGTTAGTTCGTAGACACGGACCTCAATACCAACAGCTATTCATCTACAACAGCAAATTAACTAAAACATCAACTACACTATGACACAATTTGGACGATGCCAGTGTTTGAGTATATACAGTAACTGCGCAGCAACAGTGAGTACAAAAGAGTCAAGTTCTCATACTCTGAAAGTACAAACTCCTTCCTTTAGTCCATGCGAGAATGATACACTTCAGACAGTAAAGGTATTATTGTATCATGACCTACCAGACATGCTCCCACCAGCTGTGTGTAATGGTCACGTTTATTCTTTTCTTCCAGCGCACCAGTCTCTAAATCTGTGAAAAATATGATGTGAAAATAACAATGACATTATTATAATATAAAATACTGTATGAGAGTTCATTTAAATGCAGCACTTCAGATACAATAACTCAATGCTTAAAATAAAAACCCACATTTACCTAGTATACTGAACACATCGGCTAAAATTGATGGCATGTCATCTCGGAGTTCCTGAAAGCAAAACAAATGTTAACAACGTTTGAACTGGAACAATATCAACATCACAAGTCATCATCAAATCAAGCTCGTTACTCATAATAACAACATTATTTTTGAAGGCAATGCCTTTCAACATTTTAATAACAATGTCTGAGAGCTTATATGTCACACGATGGTCAGTCTGGGTGAACACTGAAACAAGAAGTGCCTTTACAAACAGGCTGAGTGCAAAGTCATGGCATTAAGAATAAATCAGCCGAAGCCCGGGAAGCAACAAGAACAAAATTATACAACATTCTGCATCCATAAGGTGTCAGAAAATTAAAGTAATGCAAAAAACCAAACATGAAGGAATGAATAAAGGTAATAAACAAGGAATAAAAGGGTTGCATCTTTTTAAATTCACAGCACAGACACTGCTTTGTGTTTCTATTGGTTTAACCCTCAAGTAAAAAAAACATTTTAAAAGGTTTTATACCATCATGTCCCCAAGGACGCTGGCGACAAGATCCAACTTGAGGTTCCCCTGTACAACTTGCCAGCAGAGCTCGTATAAGGCTGCTTGTATGTCTGGAGGAGTAAAAAAGACACGACACAATCATTTTAGACTGAGCTTAACCAAACATGCAGTAGGGATCAGATGAGCGTCACTAGAGCCGGGACCACTAATAGATTAATGGATAATTATCAACAATACTATGTAATGCACGTTTGTTTTCTGATAACTTATCCAAAACATTTCAGTTTGCATTCACACGTTTTGTTGTGCAACACTAAAGCCACAGTGACACCGATCAACTCATCACACCGGAGCAAACACATCGGCCTGACGGGGCGGTCTGCAAGTCACAGCTCGACTGAATGATGTTACATTATGAAGAGCTATCTGCACTGTGGCAGCGTTTCAAGAAGTTAACTTACACAATCTTTGGTGGTATTTAACCCTGCAATTAAATTATTGGAGCAGATATCGTTTGAGTGAGATTTGTTTAAGCTCTACATGTGTTTAGTTCTGGTGATAAAAGCTTTGTTGTTCCCCTCATGGCACAAAAAGCGACATGTTATAGAAGCAAATGTGAACATTTATCTGTTAAAATAAAACCTGTGAGATAGTTGATCAGTGAGTATCTCTCCCAAATTGTCAAATACTGACACCGGCCACCGACACAAAGCCCATCAGTGTTTGATGAGGCGGGAATGAGACTCAACAATGATCTTAACACCGTTACATTAATAATACGTCTCACTGCTTTTCCATCATAAACATTTCAACTGTAAATGGACTGGAGAGAGTTGCTTTCAGTTACACTGACATACACAGTGTACGACACATTTTGAAATGTTTCCTTTTCTTACATTGCTGATCAGTTCAAACTTCCTGTGATGGACGTGTGAACAACAATGGAGCGACTCACCTCTAACCTCACTTCCATGATCGGTTTTCTCTGTGAGTTCTTTGCAGAGTTGTACGCTGTGAAGTAAAAAGACAAAGTTCTGGTCAGTTTGGCTGCTTTAGCGTCTGTAGTCTGTAAAACTCACTCTAACAAAGCTTTATACAACTTTTTCACACCCATGAAAAAAATGACTTAACCACACACTAATATTTTAACATCTGGGTTACTTGTGCATTTAAAACTATGCCACCTCATACACAAAATCCCAGATAATGTGAGAAGTTTGGATTAGATAGCTCACAGGAAACTTTTCCCAATCTGGGTGTGTCAGAACTAAACTAGTTACGCCATAACTAAAAGCTGTCCTCGTTGACTGTGTGTCGCCTCAAAGTCTTCCTTTTAAACTTAAATTTGAACGCACCAACAATTACAAGCTGACCGCCTGTGCCACCGAGTCGACAAGCTCAATCGGTCAGTCGGAGATGCTCGATGTCCACAAAAATCGTTAGATGGCTTGTGCAGAAAAGACATTTCACTTGAGAAACAGTGAACGTGTTATAACAACGTGACACTTTGACTATCGGCACAAGAAAATGCCCTTTCACTTTCAGAGAAGTGTCACTGCACAGGACTGCACCCCTTAAGTGACGGGGAGGATGTCTGACTGCTGGATTTTCAACTGTGATTTGTGATTTTTTTCAGCTGGTTTGTGGAAAAGGAAAATATCCGGGGTTGTTTATTTTTTTCACTGAACATTATTGAAGCACTTGTGGCTGCTGGGTTGACTGCAGCTCTACAGCTTCATCTCAGCAGCTCAGATCACATTAAATATGAAGTGTTTGACAGTCAGTGCACAGGAGGAGGTCTGTGCCAGAGACAGAATAATATGCATCATTTACATACATATGAGCTTTTCCTCTGGAGACGTTTTGCTATTTTGCTGCAATTACTGAAACAATTTTCTAATACAGCCCCAAACACAAGCATCTCACTGCAGGCCTTACTTTAATATGCAAGGCCTACAACTACACATAGTGGCTGGTACTACGGACAAGCCTATTGTGTCTCCTGCACGTACATGATGGCTGCGAGCAAGAAAATGCCATTCAATCAGCGTTTTCCAATCTAAGAAAGATAAAAAGAGCAAACCGATTCTGCCCTAGGTTTTGGTTTCCAACTGTTGTAAGGGCGAGCTATGTAGCTGCCTCGATTAGTAGGTTTTAACGCTGTGTTGATGAAGTTGATGCTCGCTGTCCAGATATCATCGATTAGCACCGACCGTATGATTTAGTATGCAAATACAGTTTTGACTAAATTAAGCTAGCTACACTTTCAACCAGCGAACGGAGGGATGTGTGAGCGTCAACCAACTATCTCGCTAAGCGCTATCCGACAAGCTAACGTTATACTGTACGTTAACACCTCTCCTCCAGGAGGTTTCATTTCAGAAGAGCAGCTTTATCGAAGAAAAATCACTAATGTTGAAAGTCATTGTCATTTTTTTAATATATATATAATGCCAGTCCCAGGCAATTCAACGTCTAATAAGTCAGTCGACATCAAGATGCTGTAGCTAGCGTTACAGCTAACTTGCTATAACGTTGTGTCAAGACCCGTAATTTCCCTCCACTTGATTACTGTAACTGTTCACGCTGGCAGTGCAGTTCATTTTCGCCAATTGCTCATCAGTTTTATGTTGACAGATAACACTGACTAATAATCTGAATTTTAGCACCTAATTCACTTTATTTTGGACGCTGGAACGATATCGATGCAGCAGGAGAGTGAGCTACATGGACTAGCTGAAGCTAGCTTTGAAAGCCACCGTGTTTACAAACGGTCAAGTAGGAGCGTAAGCTAGCCGAATTGCTAGCTTGCAGGGAACGTTAGCCAGTTAAAGCTAGCTGGCTATATTTGAGCAACGACTGCGCTACATAGCACGGAGTAGATCGACCGCAATCAAATCCAAATGTCAACTACACGATATGCTTATTATTTTCAAACAGCGGCGTTAGCTAACGTTAGCGGGCCAACCGAAGCGATTTCTAGCTTGCTAACGTTGCCGCTTCTGTTAGCCGTAGCTAACACACTTGAAAGACTGGCCTCAAATTGCAACGCTAGCTACGTATTTTTTTATTGGTAAGCTCATATAAGCGAACAACTGATTGACCGCTATAACCTCTGACACCGTGTTGTAGTTCAAATGTACTCACAACTCGTGTTTTCCTGATTTTTCCCAGTTTTTGATCCATTCACCAGGGAGGATAAGTGTCGCCATCTTCCATACACACAGCCCGGATGTCTAAATCATCATGGCACACACAGGGTCAAATGTGGTGTTAGCTTGCTGCTGCTGCTGCTGCTGCTGCTAGCTCACAGTTGCATGGTGGGACACGGAGGTCTTTCTCTGAGGGCTTTGTTACTACGGAACTTTGTGTTCTGTCCCACGAGTGGGTCCAGATTTCTATGAAGAAGAAAAGCTGCTTGTGTGGACTCTTAAAAAAAACAACATAATTTCAGTCAAACACGAGCTACGTTTATAAAATCCCCTCTGAACTTGTTTTGTGTGTGCAGGCAGCAGGCTGGTATATTATGGGCAAATGTTGTCAATTACATATAATATGAATTAAAATTAAATGTAAGTATTTGGAAGTATAGGTTGACATCAGGGTTGTTAAAATCATCACACAGTCGCAGGGTGTTTATTCTGATCTCCGGACATGAATACAGATGTTAAAGGAGGCGACGGGCACTTTGAAAATAGAATAAAAACACAAATTTATTATACACAAATATTTAAATATGTGTAAACATACACAGATGTATGCACATTTTCAGCAGTTCAATGCAAAACAGAAAAAAAAGGTCCAAAATGAAACGATTCATGTCAGTTTACAGGCAATTCTAAGATGTGTTTGTCTCAAATGCCTCACATGGACATTTCACGTGATCTGTTTCTCCAGTTTATAGTGAGATTCTGAGGAAAGTTGGGGTTTGTCTCTAACTACAATATGAATACATCATTTTCCATAAAATCTGCCAACCAGGCCAAAACACAGAGGTAAAGAAACATCGCTACGATCAACTGAAAGGCAAACAAAAGGATTTACTGTGTGTAAAACTGGCAGGTTAACTAATAGTTACAATCTGCTTTATTAACGTTTCCCTACAAGTTCAAGCAAAACAGAAAATGCAAATATAAACTGAGCACCGAGTCACAATATATTACACATCTGTTACTGTATAATATACATTTCTGATACTATGATAGTCGACTAAAGATTTCTAAAACTTTATAATTCAGGATCATTCTATAACTCTTATACACTCAACAGTGGTACATCAAATAAAGTGGCAAAAAAAAAATCCTCTGCACACTTGCAAGCTGAAAAAGAAAAGAAACAACACTTCTATCTCATTTATCAAGTCCTTTCTTCTAAAGATTGTACTTATGGCAAGTCTGTATTTATAGATATTATTAGATATTATACAGTGGAGGAAAATAATCAAGATATAGGAGAGATTACATGTTTAAGGTCGAGTCAAAATCGTATGCATGACGCTGTGAATGCTCCCGATATTACAAAATAATTGTAGACGCAGCCATCGATCTGTCAAATGATTATATTTCAGCAGTGCATCACTTCTGCACCCATTCGTCACAGAGAGATGAAAAGAAAATACAAACAGCTGGCCGTCTCTATAGTAACATAATCATCTTCATTAAAAAGGATTATTTCAGCATCTATGTGAAATAACATGATTAGAAACCATTAATTTACATTTTTGATTGTCATTACAAAATATCTATAAATCAAAGTCGTCTCTAAGGTATAAAAGCAGAACACGTACATTTCTAAAAAATACCATCACAAAGAAATCTGAGAATGTCGTATATCGTTTGTGGCGAAGGCCTTCGAACAGTATGAGACGCCAGTTCACATTATGCTTTACCGCGTACACGTTTTGATATATGGCTACATGCCATGCCAAAGTCTACAGTTTTTAAAAGTACAGCAGGTGAACGCAATATCACTGACACACCTTTACAATGCAACGCAGTCCGGTTCAACAGAGCCGTAATGATGCACCTTATAAAGCTCAGAGAGGCGTCACAGATCACTGCCTGTGATAATTTCAAAAAATATGGCTGTAAAATTATCATGGAGTTAAATTAACACCTCTTTGACAAAGTGCAGCATCACGATCGTGTTCGACGACTGAACGCTCGCAGGATCATAAAGGTAGGATTATTCTGCAGGGCGGTTACGTTTCCGTCCGTGAGATTGTGTTCACCCCTCCTGTACGTTGGCCTCTATGTATTTACATCAGACAAGTTCTGTCTACTGAATGAAAAAAGGTTAAAGGTATATATTATTCATTTGAATGTCAGTCTGTTATCCTCTCCTCAGCTGTGCTGCTTCACCTCAGTTGTTTTTAGATTAACTGAACAAAAGCAGAAAACTTTCCCGCTGCGGTGCGACAAAAGTCTGGTGTGTGAAAATATCAGAATGAAATTCAAATTCAGTCTCTCCCTCTAAATTTTAACAAAACGCTGAAGAGGCAAACGTTGGTGTCTCACAAACCAGTTATAGTATAGTAGTCCATTTCACCCCACTCTGATGTTCACAGAGGAGTCGGCCATCTTTCTTCTCCTTGATGCTTCCAGTTTGTTTAAAACATTGAAACATTGAGAACCTAAAGATATAAAAGACAAATCATTTAGAAATCCACAATCATATAAATAGGAAACACAAAGTTCTGGCACAATTTTAGCAGTAAGTGTGGGTTAGTATGTGAAAAGCGTTTAATTTAATCATTTAATGTCATTTTTGCCATTTGTTTTGTTGTTTTTTTGCCATTAAGGCACTAAAAATGTTATTTTTGGTGAAGTATGATTTAACTTTTTAATATCTGACAGTATGATTATAATAATATTCTTAATCGTGACTTAACAAGCTTAAAAATGATAAGCAGCCATGGCCGCTCACAGCCTCCGTACAATACCAAATATCACGCTACACTTTTAAATGAGAAAAAAGCAGAAAATAAACAAATAAATAAATGGTTTTACAAGGAGAGTAAAATCCTCACCGAGTCATCCATGATGGAAGACGGGTCAAAGTAGTCCGGCTTTAGTTCGGTTCTTTCTCTGCGATTCTTTGATGCCGGCTGAAATATAACAGCTCAGTCAGAACAATGCACCACAAAATGTAAAGTAAACAAGAGACAAAAGACTTTGTGAACTTCATGTGTCGTTCTTCACTGTGGCAATCAAATGCTGGCAATTATCTTTATGTGCAAACGTCTAACATTTGACATCACAGGGAACCAACAACCCTTTAAGTTAAAAATGTGGGTGAGGAACTTTCTTTTTTTAAAATTACGACACATCAAATGACAATGAGAATAATCTCCTGCCTCTGCAGAGCTTCATAGTCAGATCATAGTGTCATTTTCAGTCCCCACAGCATCTGTTCACAGTGAAAACTCTCTCTGAACACCACCTGCTCAGCAGCACACAGTTAGCAATTAGCTCGTGAACAAAGTGAAACATGTAGTAGCTAAAGATCCAGATATTTCCCTCTGCAGAGGATGACTGTTGGACTTACAATCGGCAGGTGGATACTAATATAAGCTAATTTCCTCCGTAACTGCTGGAAGAGTAAATAACATTAACTGTTTGCTGACAGGTTTGCTGTGTTCACAGATTGTTTCCTCTGTCTGCAGGTTTAAATTACCAGATCGATGTCCATCGTGTCAAAATCCATGCCCTCATTGATGTCCTCCAAGCGGTCCTCTGATGACATCATCACATCCTCCACTATTGGCTCCTCATCATCCTCCATGAGTCCAGAGCCTCGACGACTGAGGAGCACACACAGATACTTGTTAAGAGATTGTACTGTTTCACATGCTGGATGTCATTTTTACATGTTAAATGTTACATTCAGCAGCTTTCTCCCACAATTAAAACCCATGTAATATACTGAAGAGAAGTGCCATCTCACATCGCTTGCTGCATGTGGTTCCTCATCTTGGCGTAGTGCATGCTGACCCGCTCTTGCTGCTGACGGGCCTCAGCTTGTTGCCTCTGTGTCAACATCCAAGTAACCTGGGTGCTGTGGGACAGTGTTTGGTATTCAACATGACTTCATGACGGTCGTAGTTTAACAAAAGTAGGACAAGATGCTATAAAAAGATGCATTTGTAAATATTTACTTGAAGCTAAGTTAAAGGTTTAAGGTATCAGGAAGGTTTTGTACTTGTAATCGATGGTATCCTGGTGGTGATGGTGTTGCTGCTGCTGGGGAGGGACAGGCTGCTGGGGAAGCTGCTCTGTCGGCATGGCGTATGCGGCTGCGTAGCTGTCCTCTGGCCTCATCTTCTTTGGATCCCTCAGCACAGTGGAGGTGAGGTGCGGCGAGTGCATCATCACCGGCGTCTGCACGTTCTGCTCGCGGTTCATCCAAACTGCATCAGTGCTGCTGCAGCTGTTCTCTTCTGCTACACGAGAGAATTTATGTATTATATGTTATTATATGTAGAATATCTGTATTGTATTTGCAGAGGACGCGCCTCGAAGAATCACTGGTCCCTACTCAATAACGCACATTGTTGAAATGCACATATTTCCAACTTTGTGACTGTGTATTTGCCGTTTGCCAACTACTAACACAAGGGTTCAAGGGTACCGGCTGAATAACATAGGTACTGCACTTTTACAAACCAACACTCAAAACAGTATAAGATGTTTTAGTGTCCAAAAAATTAGTATGAAACCAATAATACGTTAACTGCGCACTATTTACTAATTTCAATTTTCATGTGTTATTACATATAGAGTAAAAGTGGGAGTAAAGATAAAACACTGTTACCCAGGTTCAAATGTGAACAGTACCCGACCCTAACTACCACACATCTAGCAACTTTAACAACTAACTGTTAAAATAGTTTCTTTAAATCTAAGGGTGGGCACAGTTCACAGTAATGCAAGCAGTACATCAAGTATAATAATGTCGATTGCTCACCTTCAGGCAGTTTCCTTTTGCTAGCAGCTGCTGGCTTGGACTTCTTACTCCTGACGGAGGACCCTCGACTGCTGATCCCACTGATGACGGACACGGTGTCGTCATCCCCTCCAACCTGCAGGGAGTTCCGGTATGAGATGAGGGGCAGCCAGCAGTCCTCTCGCTGCAGGGCCATCTGAAACGTCATGAATCGCTCCAGGTACATGTGACTGTGGAAGCGTCAGAACGACAACAGTCAGTCAGTTTCTCGTCAGACTCCACGCTCACTGCAAACAGAAACCACAGCACACGCCTTGTGGCTCCAACTCACACTGTTCTCTTGTCCTGCCGAATGAGTTTGCTGGAGAACTCGCTCAGGATGTCCAAAAAGGCTAAATTGAGCGGGGTACCGCCCTCTCCTTGGGGACTAGGTTCCTTAAAAGCAAACTCAATTCCATCCCTAAAACAAATGCAGAGGGATGAAATGAATAGAAAGCTTTGCTCATTAAAACACCAATGTCATTGTCAGAAATTCGCAAAGTCTGGTTACTTACTTATGTAACATGGCGATTGCCTCCCTGGTCTTCATCTGATCCAAGCCAAATGTCAAGGAGAAGCGTCGGGCGAGCTCTTTGATGCCACAGAAGGCTGACGATGAGCGGTCGATATTGAAGCCAAGTTCAGACAACATGTCATTGAACAGCTGCAAAAGAAAACAACAAAAAATACACTTTTTTTCCCACATTTCTTTACAGGTGTTTTCACAGACCTGTCCTGGACCTGTAGCCCAATTTATTTATTTGAATTATAATCCAGTCTAACTGGAGCAACCGTTTGTAAAAGTGTTGATCAACATGACAGTTTTTCATATTACATTTTTTCATATTTTGTTTAAGACCATCTGGAGGATACGCTGGCACCAAAGTTCTGCAAAAAAAAAAACTCAAACAAGGCAAAAATAAATGATGTCTTTTTACAAATGATCCTTGGCTGAGAATCTTACCATCTGTAGGCTCAATACGAGCGTCTTTGCACATTGAACTTTGTCGATTTGTCTCGTTTTACTCATCGTGTCCTTGATGATATCTCCATAGTCGTTATAATACTAGGGAGAAAGACAAGGAAAACTTTTCAAAAGAAGAGCAGAGTAGGAGGAATTCCTCTGAATTGATTTTAAAAAGGGCTTTTAACCTACCCTCATATATTGTTTAAATATATCTGCTCCAGTGTTCATTTCTACGACATTGTAAATGATTAATTTGCAATAGGCAGCTAGAAGATTTCTTCGCTTGTGCAGAGCCTCGATTTTACTGGCTTCGTCATCTTGCTGTCCGTCTAAAAAATACAAAATAATGCAAATATTACAAAAATAAAGTGTTGGCAGCGTCCCCTTCATGTAGCATATTAATACATGGTGTTTAACTCTGACCTGTACTGTTGTTGTCATCATCCTGATCAATGAACACTTGATCCAGAATGAAGTTGAGCAGCTCTGCCTGCAAAGAGGAGTCTGGCGTGTAGACCAGAGGCTCCAGTTGTTCCCGGCCTGAAGACATAATTTGGTGACTGAAGATCAATAGCAGATCACATAGTATGGTGAAGGCCTGGAATGGACACAACACTTCAGCATTTTTGAAAATACTGACCAACCAAAATTGTCAGTGGTACTGAAGAACGGCCTTGTGAAAAAGTGAGGGCCAAATCAGCATAATCCCACCTGTTCTTTAACTGCCGTGTTGATGCTGTTTAGGTACCGCTGACACATGAGGCAGAAAGCTCTCATTTGCTTTCTCAAGGTCACCATATCACCCTGAAAGGTGCAAATGTTGAGTTAGACTGAAGTGAATAATCGATATACATGTATCGGTTCAGTAGTCCACAGAGTAAGTCGTTTGTCAGGATAGCTAACATGTGATGGTGTGATACTGTATCTATTTCACAGACGTATGAACAGAAATCTTTCGCTTATTGAACTGAAGGCCTTCTTTCACCTTGCCTTATTAACATGGTGCATTTTTTTTATCCCAAAAAATGCATCATGACCAATTTATAAATACCTTTAATGAAGTGCCGTCTGAAACCTTGGCCAGGTGCCACAGGATGATGTAATGTGTGCACTGCATTGCATGAATCACAATCTGGGGGAAGGAGGCAAGCAGATCAGATGAGCCGCGAAAATCCACACAGTCCGTGTATTAACACGTACTTAAGTGACCATGTTACTCAGAGAAATCAGGTTACATAGATGACCAGAGAACTCATTCACACACACTGTAGTGACCTGGACGATCTGAAATCGCCATGTTGGTGTTGTTCCTGGAACATCATAATTATTGATGCTCCAGAGCCATTATTGAAAACTGACGGATCACAGTTTTGTAATGTTATCGCTTTGTGACATGGGGAAAAAGACAAAAGAAATACACACATGGAAGAAGTTATCCTTTCAAACACGTGTTAAAAGTTGTGAAAGGGTCTAATTTGACCCAAACCATGTTTTCCTTAACCTAATTAAGTTTTTTTGATGCCTTAACCTAACCAAACAGCGACAGAAAACTGAAAAGAAACAAAAACAATAAGTGAAGTTAGTGTAAAAATAGTGAGTGAACAGCATAATGAAGCCAAAATGCGGACATTGCCATTTTTTTGTAATTAGAAAAATGGTGGTCCTGGAGCAACATTAATTGTGAAGTTATAAGAACAACACCTCCCAGACCTCATTGCGGTTTGCGTATAAATGCTGTAGTCATATTCCTTCTCTACCCCAACCTCACTGCTTTCAAATTTTAACTGTATTAGTCACAGAAGATGCTGCTTCCTCACAGCATGAAGGTGTCTGGATTTTACAAATAGTCCAAAGTTTTGTTGTGGAGACAGACTTTAGACTTCTAGTGGTTACTTTGTTTCATTTTCAGTGAGACTTTGGATGGAATCATATTAAATACAAGATACAAATTATTATTCTTTCCTTTCCGCTCAGTTACTTTCCCTGTCTGCAGTTTTTCTCATGTAAAACACAGAACCAAGATTTCTATAATCCCCCCTCACTGATTATGAAAAAGTTCCATGTTTTCATGATATTTAAGAAAGTGTTACGTGGATACATAAGTGTATGTAACAAATTGATCGCCTGAAATCGTTGGTTTGACATTCTGGGGACATTACTGACAAAGTTAGAGAAGACTCTGCTGTTAGGGCTGTGATACCTGTTCAGGCATATCCCCATTCTGCAGACCTGTGTTGAGTAGCCTGTAGTTGCTGGTGAAGAGATCCCACTTAGACAGGTCATGTGCACTGGAAGCAAAAAGAAAACAGATGATATGAATACATAGTAACAAAATTCACGCAAATGTCATTAATCACGTTGTTTCATAAAAGAAGACTAATGCTCAATACTTTTATGGCAAATAGTAAAACCTTCAACAACTATCAATCCATTGAAATCATCAGCACATGGTAACTGCTTTACTTGTGGAAAGCGCTGATCTTCTTGAGTGTTGATAAAACCTGGTAGGCATCATCCTCATCTGGTTCTTCACCCTGACAAACGAGATATCGAACCCGTGAAAGCCCGGAAATCACCCATGCTTTGACACGATCCACGCAGAGAAAAATCTTACAGCACCCACCTCTTGTAGAAAGTCCTCCAACAGTCTGTTGTACTTGTCTACAAGCTCATCGAGTAGCTGGGAGCGGGCGATGTCCACGCGGTTGAAGATGGTGAACTCTTCGTTGCAGAGAGAGTGGTAGGTGGTAGAGCAGGCCTCCAGGACCTCCGTGTCTGTGTGCTTATCCTGGACCTCCCAGATTTGCCGCAACAAGGCATCCAAATGCTTAATGAGAAGATGGAAGCACATGGTCATTGTTTGAAAATGCTGTGATTCAAGTTTAATCTAAAATTTAAAAAAATACACTGACAAACCTTTTCTAACCGGCCAGTTGTGTAGATGTCAAGATCAAAGTACTTTGGTATTTGTAGCAAATTGGTCACCTTATCAATATCAACGCAGTACTGTGACAAGAAAAGAGAAGCAGTTAGGTTGAATGGGTAGGAATTAAAGCTGTTGATCAAATCAAAGTCAACTCTGACAGGAATCACCTTTGCCAGTAACAGAGGCAACGCTACTGCGAACATCTCTGTGATCCGAGTTCGATCATCCAGCTGTGTTTTCTTCTCCTTTGCAGTCAGGACCTTTTTTCCCCCCACAAAAAGCAAACCATGTTGACAACATGAAGAAGGTCAAGAAGTCAAGAAGGTGAATACTCTCTCGATCGAGGACCACACACTCACCCTCTTCCCCGTGGCTCTGCCTACTGGAGGGTGGCATTCACATGCCTGCCGAATGGCACAGAGCATGATCTCGACCAGAGCCGTCTCCTGGCGATCAGTCAGGGCTACAAATCACAAGAACAGAAAGTTACTGACAATGTCATAAAAGATTTCATTTTCCTCATACTGGAGGAGGAAACTGTCAGCCAGTAACTGAGTGACCCTCACCCTCCTCGCCTGGCATGGGCTCATCCAGCAGCAGACTGATCATAGTTTCCCAGTCTTTCAACAAATCTGATGCACAGTCCCACAAGCTGTCCACCAAGTAGGCCCCATGTTCATGGAGCTGTAATACATAAAAAGATATTGAATCAACTTAAAATATACTGAAGCAAGGTAAGATCACTCTTCTTGTACCAGGAGATCATTTGATTTGATCCATCTAATCCAATCCAAAAATAAAATAAGATTAACAGACTTCTTAAAATGGACATTTTTAGGGTTTACACCCGGCAGTGAGACACAAAGGCCTGGTTACCTCACTCTCCAAGAAGAAGAAGACAGTGGTCTTGATAAGGCTGCCGTTAAGGCTCTGCCGGCCCCTCCTGGGTAATCCCTCCTCCTCAGGCGCTTGATGGCTGAAGAGCCTTTAAACAGAGCAATAAAACTGGCTGTTAAAAATGCCCCATTAAGGCAGGTTGAACAAGCAACTGCTCTGCCTGCAGTGCCTTTGGAAAAGCTATGAAGTGGGACAAGCGTGGGGGTGTCACAGCTATTACCAGATTTTATGACTTCCCATTAGATGTTATTTAATAATAAATAAACAACAACACAGATAACAACTGTTCATAACAGCAAAGCTATAGGTTATAACTAAGTACATTACGCATTTATTTATAATGCTATACTATAAGGATACATTGTTTAGATCAGGGTTCAGCAACCTTTACCATCAAAAGAGCCATTTTTGCCCCCTCCCTCACCAAAAAACTCTGTTTGTCTGGTAATTTCCCTCTCTCTGGAGATGCAAAATATATATTTGAGTCTTACATATGATGGTAACACAGTCTAAAAAGTATAAATTAGCCTATCAGGATGCCTTAATATTTTCACATGTGGCTACTCTGCAGTGGGGTTCATGCTTACTAGGTACTTGAACATTGCATTTTCATTAAGATAATACCATGTTTCTGGTGTATTTATGAAATTATAGAATTAGCCTACAGTAAAGAAAACTGTTTACATTTTTTAAACATTTTATTGGGGCATTCTATAACCAACAAAACACAAACACTTGTAAAGTGAAGAAAATATCCACTGGCACGTGTAGGCCTGCTCTGACATAGTAGCAATACAGAACTATATTCAAGCCTACTTGAGTCCTTAATATAATTTGTTTGAGAAAGTGAATAAAATAAAAAGTAATCTACTTTGATAACAAATAAACCATACAGTGACAGCCTACCTTTTAAAAACATTAAAAGTAATAAAAAGAAAAACCATTAGCCAATTTCAGACCAATCAAACACTTACTTCTTAAATAGAAATTCTCCAGCGGAGACAGCGATGGGTCGATGTGCTGAGTAAACCAGATGATAAACACTCTCACAGTCCTCTGCTGTCAGAACCTCATCACTGCTCCTGTTAGATGAATAGCATGCATTCTTGTGAATGACAAGGATGAGCATTTCAAATTAGACTTAAGGCTAATTGTGTGAAATTGTTTGTTTGAAAGGTTTTAGAGAAGATAGTGTGATGAGGGAAAATCTAGCAAAATGTGGTAACATTTTGCCATATTACACCCAGTAACAGTCAGCTACAAACAAAAACGAGGACATTTGTGAGCACAAATGGACAAAATAATACAGCTTCATGTAACAAGTTCAAATCCAGAATGATGCCATTCAAGAGGCAGTTACTCACTGTAGGACGAGTGTCAGTAGTTTAATGGCTTGCACTGCAACATCATACTCCTTGTCCAGAGTCATAGACACAATGCGGTCCTGTCAATAAGAGTCATTTTGTATTTCAGATACAGTATCTCAGTAGACTATCTGCATAACATTATGGGTATAATAAAGTCAAAATTATGTTATCACTCTTAACATATTGGCATATAAAGACGCGACAAGTAAAAAGCTTGTAAGTGTTCAACACATTTCAATGATGCACAAGGAGCCTCTACGACATACTCCAAGTGATGTAGCGGCTGGCTCACCTTGAAGCGACTGGTGAAGAGCTCCAGTCGTGCGCCGAGCTCTCTGCTGTAGAACAGGCTTTGGAGGGCAATCAGGCACTTCAGCCGCACCTCACCTTGCTAAAGTCACAGTAGAAATACATCATATAATGAAAATACTTAAATGAAAACACAGGTGTAACTTTGCCATTAACCATATTAAGTCTGTGAGTGCAGGAAGTCTTGACGAAGTTTGATTTAAACTGAGGTTAGTTGGTCTTTGGACGATACATTTCAAAGGTTCTTTTATCACTTTATCAGCTCACCTTGTCATGCATAGTCCAGCCGACATACTTCAGGTAACTGTCATTGAGGAAGGCGTCACTGTACAGCTTCATCCACACTCCAATCTCCTCAATGCAAATAGCTCGGATTTCAGAAATGGCATCACTAGAAAACACAAGAGTATTGATTACATTTAGACGTATGGCCTATGACATGTAAACTGTTCACAGCTGTAAGGTGTCAAACTAATTTCAGAGGGACCCATTTTGGTGTTGCCATACATTTTTCACTAGAGGGCGCCCTAAAGCTAAAAAGAAAAGAAGAGCACGGTTCCTGCTTCTAGTGATAAGACTCGAGTGAGGCACCTCAGTGTTATCCCACAGTCAACACACAGTATGTGGAAATCAATGAGGGACTCACGTACCGATATCTGTGAACAAACACTCCTTTGAAAATTGCATTCATCATGTTTTCAATTTCATCTTGATTTTCTTGAAGCTGGAAGAGAAACACAAAGTGACAGGTTTTAAATTATTTGCATGAAAACATCCAAAACTCAATTCCCTTCTTCTGCCTCGTTCAGCCCTCAAATACAAAAACTAAAAAGTATGACTTTCAAGTGGTTTTGCAGGAAGAGCTCTGAGATCTTATTTTAGTTAAGTTGCATTATTCTATTTTTTTCTTATTTTCAACAAATTTCAGCGAACAATATGTTGGTCAGAAGAAACCAATGGGCTGGGATTGGTTCCTTCTGAAGAAGTCAACCTTTAAAAACTGTGGTATAAATACTGTATGTTTTTATTTCAAAGGGCTAAGTCATGTTCCATAAAGAAATAATTGTAATGATTTTCAGTCATGGATTAATAAGCTTCACGAGGCTTTGGCTACACAGGCAAACAATGTTGGTTTTATAACCAGCCTTATCCTTTAACAGACATTTTAAAAAGAACATTTGCATTCTTTTGATTACACATATGTTCAGATTCACCACACTCTTAACTTGACTTACTTGTCGTAATTCACTTGTTTCAGCCTGATGAGCGCTAGCAGTTCATTAGGAAGCGCACAATCATGGGATTTCATCATTAACATAATCAACACTCCTAAAATTGAGTATCGTTCAGGCTCAAGATGAGACTTAACTTTATCGTCATGACACTCAGTAGGTACTAGTTCAATAAAATGTAGTTTAGCATCCAAACATTTAGTGCAAAGTGCACATAAATAGACATAAATGAATTTACAGGATGAACAATGCAAAAATACACAAATATACATGAATGAAGTGAACGCAGCTACAATATGTCATTATTGGTCTATGATAGAAATACAACCACTCACACAATCTTTGAGAGAGACACTTAACGCATTCCTAAAAGCTTGTGTAGTTGCTACAGTGTTAGACAACTTATCTTTCCTCTCACCTCTTTACGCTTCTGCAACAGCAGCTCCAACCTATCATTGGCCCTTTTGGCAACGACCTTGTTCCTCTCCGCATCGTACTGCCTCTGCGTGTTGTCCATATTGATGCTTAGATTCAGAGCCACATTCACCAAGGCTGTCATCAACTTCATGGCTGGCAAAAAACAACACGGTTCAGATACACGCCTAAAGGAATAACAGCTTCGGGACGTTAACAGCGTGAGCATGCAGACAGGCATGGATGCAGAAACTCAGAAGTGAAACATGTTCTTTAAAAACTGACCTGCTAGTGTGCTTGTGTGTCTAAACGCCCTGACCTGTGAGTCAGACAGGCCGGTGAGCAGTGAGATGAGTGTGTCCATCATATACTCGTCGTAGATGATGCTGTACTGACACTGACGCACCAGAACCGCAATGAAGTCAGAGAAGCTTATCCTGAATTTCTTCCACTGTGGTCCTGACATAGTTAATGGATAGTCACCGCTGTCCTGTGAGATGGCAGCAGTGAGATGATCAGCTTTACGGCAAGAGGATCACATTGGTTTCACTCTTTATGTCTGCCACATTATAAACACCTGCCATGCTGGTATCTGGTCACTGCACAGATTTATGGATAGATTGTTTTATTTCAAATTATTGTAAAAACAACTCCTGCATCACCTCATCAAACTCCTCTGTCATTTTTCGGATGATTTCGGAGTTCTGCATGTTTCTGAACATCTCTCCGCTCACAGCGCCTACGTGAAGAATCACACAGTGGCAGCAAAGTTTAATACCTCGCCTTCAGGCACCAAACCTGCTACATATTGACAAACATTATCTCAGACACTTACCTCTACAGCCAGAGCACTGAATGAAGAAGTTGATTAAGTCCAAGAGAGCAACGTCTCGGTCATGTTTGTATGCCTCGATCCAGTCATCAACAACAGACTGAAAATAAAAACTTACCATTACAATGAGAAGAAACTGCAGAACAAAACATAATCTCCTGACCTCACTAGGGTGTACCCACCTGCGTGGCACTCTTCCCCACTTTAACCACCTCGAACAGGGTCATATTCTCCATCCCGTTCTCCTGATGATGGCCATTCACCCGGCCAAGACCAGGGCCCCTCCCTGCTCCCACACCTTTGGCCTTGTCTCCAAGCGCCTTCTTCCCTTTCCTGGCCGCCTGCTGGGGAGAAAGATGGTCCGTGAAATATGAAATTAAAAGATTTAGTTGAAAAAAATATTAGTCATGCGTAAAGCCAGAAGAAGATTATTACCTGAAAATCTACATAGGTTGTCTATATAAAGACTAAATCCAGAGGAACACAGAGGGAAATTTGATTGTCATAGAGTAGTCCGTATGCACATTTAAAAATTAAGCCTACCCAAAAACTGCAATTCCTCTTAAGTCTACTTGAGGCTGGCTCCAAAAGCGAGTTAATCCACCCATAAAGATAAAGCCCCCATTTAACATGCCCAACTTCACCGCAGAAATAAACATGTTTACAGCCTGGTACATAAAACAGTTGAGGTCTGTGTAGCTAATTTCCCCATTCATAACGACTGTAGGGGGTGTGAATTCTTATGTAACTTGCTCATTTGAATTATATTAGAGTTTGCAAATTAAAGGGCCTTGCCACTTTGAGTGACAGCTAAGGGCTAGCTGCCTAGCTAGCTCTGAGCAACCAGAGTTCATTTGGCCTCCACCACACTCCACCTCTTTGCCAATTTTTGAATTAGCCAGGAGTTAAGTGAAGTCTAGCACTAACATGGTAAGATGGTAATGGCCGGAGCCACCACACTGAGCATCACAATGGTTCTTCAAAAACCTATGGGTCAAGTCAAGGAGACTATGTCCATGTTCTATAAAGTCTATGCAAGGGACTAAATCACATAACATTTGATACAGACAGTAATGCTGGATTGACTTATTTTCTGATCAAACACATCCGCTGCACATTATCACACTGCTTCTACTCTCTGTTAGTCCTGTGACGTACTGAGAACCAGTCCAGGGTGTTTCATATACCATCTTCACACGACGGCCATTTTCCTCGCTCAAATGCTGGGATAATGTCATCCTGCTACGTTCCAGGTTGCAAGTCATAAAATCATCAGGAATCTGACAAATGCTTCCTGATTGATCAGCAACACAAAGGAGATGGCTAGTGAAAATCTAGAGGGGTTTTAGGCCATATATTTTAAGGTAAAGCAACATATTTGATTACCCATTAGCTAACGTTAGCATTCAACAACTTCGTAGTTGGGTTACCATTTAATTACATCCAGTGTGTTCAACTTCTGTGTCCAAGATGTGTGTTGATATTTTAGAATTAATTTACAACTTTCCTATTGTATACACTATCAAACAATGTTAGCTAAGAAGTAGCTGAATGCGAACGGAACCTTGAAATATGTCCCGATATCCCCCTTTTCACCATCAATTATCGTTTTTAGTTGCTGATCAATCAGGAAGCAGTTAAATGATAACAAATTGTCAAATCCCCTCCTTTAAAGGACTTGCAACCTGGAACACAGCAGTATGCCATTTGAGCATGATGTCAGAGGAAAATGGCCACCATGTAAATATGGTAAATTGCATGCTGGGATTGACTCAAGCTTCCCTGTGAACTTGATTAAACACGGACAGATATGGATAATGAAGATGGGAGGTTAGAAAAACATACCAGGCCTTTTCCTGTCTTCGCACTTCTGCCATCAGGATCCTCAAAGTCAGTATCTGAAGACAACTGAGATTCTGTCTCTCTGTGCACAACACATGAAGTCATTACAAGCAGGAAACAGACTTGAAAAACAACATGTAAGTCCCGAGGAATAACATGACAGTGTACGTACATACAAACAACACATTCAAAGACATGTTTAAGTTAATAACACATTTCTGAGATGGATTGCTTACTGGGGAAATTGAAGCTCTGTGTGCAAATCCTGCGCTGCTATCATTTCTTCAACATTTTCTGGATCTGCTGGAGTAGGTGGCTTCTACTGCTCTGGACCCCAAGCACAATCTCTCAGCTGCACGTAGAAAATAAGGCAATAAGACATCAGAGGAGTTTGTTGATGTACGACAACACTTACTCTGGCTGCAGTAACTCACAAACAAATCACAGCACGTGTTTTATGTGGCTCAGTTTCAAGACCAAATGTAACGCTCCACAGACCCACAGATGAAGAGAACGTGTTTTGTTTCTTTTGTCAGAAAAAGTGAGCAGTGCGTTAGAGGCACTGCACAGCTCCAAAATCTCAGCGATATGAATACTGTGTATAATCTTTTTATATGCCATGATGATGATGACCATGCAGAGATAATGTGTTTGATAAAAGCCAAGAAAGAGTATTCGCTGCGGCTCATTTAAGGTCACCTCAGTAATGACTACGCTGATAGCAAAGCACTTAAAGTCACTTCGAACCCTGTCCTGTTTTTCAGTGTTTCTCAGTGAAATGTATGTGTATTCTTCAGGACAAACAGACATGATGGGTGCTTATAAAACATAAAAAAATGTACTGCCCAACCAGAACTTTTATTTTCAGTAGCTTAAAAGCTTTCAAGTGTAGCTTATCTGCCTCAAAATCTACGATCATAATTCTACACAACACAGACATACAATGAAGAAAGCAAAGATCCTGAGAAAAACATGTGACATGTGACAATATTTTCTGGTATTCTGTAGACAAAACAATTCATTGATTTATCTCAACTGATGAATTGATGAAGTAAACGGTCATTAGATGGAGCCCTACTTCAATCACACATCTTGTTCAGAGATCTCCTCAACAACCAAGCTTTTGTCACAGGCTTAATGGAGGTACTTTCCTCAGTCGCTGCACTGACTCACTTCCTCATTTATGCACACAGACAGTTCACAAATCCCGCCTTTGTCTCCAACTGTGCAGATTATTCAGAGTTTATACATCAGTTATCTTTAACTCTCAACCTGCAGCTGAAAATACAGAAAGCATATCTATATATATAATCGTTGTTGTCATTCTCTGAATCACACACTTCTAGTTGTCTTTACTACCTAGTGCTGTTGAAGTAATGTCAACTATCAATTGTGATGACTGATTACGATGATTGACCTTTCAGTGGATGAGCAACAGTTTGTTAGTCATCAAATAACGATACCAAATATGTTCTCGTTAACACGTTACATACATATTAATATTGTATATTCACGCATGTTTTACTTCATTTTATGTCATTGCTAACTAAAAAGTCTGGGTTTAATGACTATTGCTCAGATAGAATGAGATGTCTGAAGACATATGTTTGGATTCCAGTAACAAATAATGGGAATATATATTAGAGTTGATAACTTCGCTGACGGTGGAGTCAGTGTTTATAAATGTTCAAAACAACAGAGAGTAGTACAAAGGAGGCGGCTGACTGGAATAACCAATACAAATTCAGTACAGTGGCACTGCCAATTCTAATAAAGCACATTTTTATTTGAGGACAGATGGCACTGAGGGAGTATCTGCAGCTGGTAAGTAAAAACTAATTGAGTGACTCATCCAAAATCATTATTTTTTGATTGTTAAGTGAAAAGCTACATAAAATACAGTGGATATTAGAATAATGATTGTGGAGTGCTGAACTTGGTTAGCTCACAGGCAGGTGATGTGTCCCTCTATAATCAAATCTTGAGGTACCTGACTGGCACTTTATTTGAGTATTTACACTTCTATTCGGCTACATTTTGGAGGCTAGTATTGCACTCTTTACTTATTTATGTCATAATTGTAGTTACTTGTTACTTTGCTGGTTCCAATTATTAATCTAAAATAAAAATTATCTAATAAATTGACATACTATATTTTTTTGAATTAAGCTATCCAGCTGTATAAAAGCAATTAAAATGAGCTCCAGCTGCAACAAGTGTTGAACACATTAACGCAACAAAATGTGCTTCCTACTTTTACTTCTTTCTTCTGTATATCTACAATTTAAATAATTGAAAACAACTAAAGGCTTTCCAAAGCATTTTGCTGTAATAAACACAGCATAATCGTGCTTAAAGGCATATGTCTGCCGTGCCACTGAAGATAAGGTCTTCAGCCAGCAGTATGTGCTGAGAGGATCCTAAATCAACGGCAGGCTTCTGTCACACACATTGGATTAATATAAAATATACACAGTGTTCAAGGCTCCATGCTCTCACAGTAATGTGAAATGACTTGACATTTTATTATTGACAGGCCCACCTCAGTGCACTGACACACTGCATTTCCCACGTGTAATAGATTATAGTATAACATATATTTCCACAGATCGAGGTTTATGTTAGCTGTTAAAATGGTATACTTAAATATGATTTTATATAGGGCTTTGTAACGCGATGAGACAAATAACGCCAAGTATACAGTGTATCATTATGTTGTTGCTAAGTTAACTCTGTAACAGACAGTGAGAGAGAAGGGAAACCTGTGGGCGTGTGTACACCACACTACTGTCACGGGTGATCCCAACATGCAGTGTAAACACAACATGGTTGCTCTGACTCCAGACTCCCAGGACCATAAATGGAAATGTAACGTAACACTCGGTTTGAGTACCGACATATCAACACTCGTTACTTTCTTGGACAAAATATCCTCACATGTATTTAGTGTAGTTCGTTGCGATATTAAACTCTAACGTTACTTAAAACAAGCTGATCTTTTTAAACAATCCAGACACGCGCAGTTGTACACTTCCCGAACTACAAACGCATCTGCAGATGTTTCCGAGGCTGCTGGTTCATATCCACTCTCATCTCTTCCTCAAGTGCCGTCTGTGCTACGACGGCCAAGCAGCTCTGTGGCCAGTTCAAGCTAGCCGACATGTGATATGTTAGCCGAGACATCACCTTGTTAGCTACATTTAGACACCCTCTCTGACTACTTTACTCGTGCCGAGTCACGAACGTTTGAATCCGAGCTCACTTGAGCACTTTGATGCATTTTCAGCATCGGGATTAGTTGCTAGCTTGGCTAGCATCGCCGCTAACGTTAGCTGTAGCTGGCTAACGTGACAGGTTAGGTCGTCATCGTTAATCACGTCAGGATTTATTCCCATGAAGTCGTATTTCCGTGTGAAAGACTCCTATTAACAGTAATGTCAAGTGCTTGGCCAGCTCCCCAGTTTAGCAGCATCAATGACAAACTCCCTGGATGTTAACCTAGCTATCCGCCATTTTACAACTTACCTCGTTTTAAATCAAATAAGGGGCTGAAGCCAAATAATCCAAACGTCGCGGGCTGTGCAAAGAAGATGTTTCCGTTAATTTCCTGCACCAACTGTCATTTTCTGAATCTGAAAAATTGTTATTTTATCTGCTAGCTAACGTTAGGAAGCTCCTTGGTGGCTAACATAGCAAGGCACAGTTTGTATTTTCGTTATGCATGCAGCACACACCCCACCTGTCGGCGGCGCCGTGAACTGCAGGGAAGAAGGGTCATGCCTGTACAGAGCTCCTGACTCCTGATCACAGCTCCACTGACTGTCTCCATACACAATGTACAGTATACACATCAACGCGGAGATTATGTAGCCCAAGTCTATTCAGTGCAGGTCTACAAATTCATGCATGTATTTGCATTTAGTGAATTAAAAAAACTACATTACATAGAGACCTGTAACTTCAGATGAGCTGACCAGGATAAATAACCTGAATCTCCTCATTTGACAAACATTAACCTATTTTACCCCCTCTCTGTGTCTGCTGGGATACATTTGATTACTTAAACTTATCTAATCATAGTATCCATGCAATTATTGCTATAATATCATCATCATCATTTAATCCACGTTTTTACCTCCTCAGCCTATTTCTATGTGAAGAGCAAGCTGTCCTCTTGTTTTATCTACTCTGTGTACTCAAATGAAGTATTGTAATAGGTGGGGATACTATCACAATGCAAAGGAACGTATACTTAAAACATTTTTGGTACCTAGTATCAATAATTGATAATAAAATATGTAATGATTTACATCTTAAAGACTTAGGCTAGGTAAATGTTGAACATAATGATCAAAGGTCCTGCGTAAGTGGTCTTTACCCCATAACATGGTGTCCTGTTTCAGTACAAATGACTTAGAACAAGCTCAGACATGTCTGACTTATGAGACACTCATTATTCTGAATTGATTATTACTCAGATATATATAATATGCAGTATATTTACATACACAGATGAAGCAGCTTAAATTAACGTGTCTTTTACGTGTCAACGTTTTTATCTTTGTTACCTTTCTTATCCCTGTTGGAGAGCTTTTTCACCTGCTTCTGACTGGGCAACAAAAAGAAGAGGTATGTTCACAATCAGAACAGTTTCTCATATACTTTCCTATTATAATTGGAAGCAGACAAAACATGCGCTACTATTTTGTTGCGGGGCTTTTGTAACAGAGGTTACAGGAGTTCATTTTAGAAAATTATAAAGAGTATATAATAAATAGCGTTACCAATAACTTGTATACCTCTATGGAAAATGATTATAATCATTTTGAATTTCTGTATTATTCCCAAAATTACAGGAGGACAATGAGCACGATCATCTCCTGATCATTTCTTAATGTTTGTTTTTTATTCTTGCATTTTGGTCACTTCTAAGTTCCAGCTAGCCGGCTATCATCACTGCCTCCATGTTGGTATGAGCGTATCATACATCATAGAGCGGTCTTTAGACCAGAAAATTCTATTTAATACAACTCAGTATTAATACAACTATTACTAATATGCTCATATTGGTATTTGTAATAATCACAGAGATCCAAACTCAAATATATTGATATTACAGGTGCACTATGTCATTTTGGAAATAAAAAACTCAAACTCCGAAAGTTAATATTTACAATATTAATAAGGTAATAATTCAAACTCAGAACTATATATTATATATATTTCCATATAAACAAGCTCTCCTTAAGGGGAATAAGGTCCCCAGAACACTGATGTTCAGTAAATTAGTATAAATTAGTGTTGTCCTTTGACGACAGTTTGTTTCAATAAGTAAAGATTGTAAGAACTACATAATGTGCCTTTAATAATATTCATATGTATATAAACAAGATTGTAAGACTCTGTGTTAAGTTATATACTCACAATACTGAAATTGTGTTCAGTCAAATTACCAAAACAAACGGCCAGGCTACTGGTTCCTAACGTCTGCTTTTGCCCCAGATCCCTGTAGAGGATTAATCTGGCCATAGCACTGAAATGGTTTGCAATTTCTCACTGAAAATCCTGTCCAAGTCGAACAAATAAGGAAATGCTTTCAGATGAAAAAACGTCTCTTCACACCTTTGACAGCTTTGACATTTTATTGTTCCATTAATCATATCTTACAGGTTTTGTAAGCAGAACCAACTTGAAAAGCCACCGACTGTTAGTAATTACGACTAATTCTATAATCCATGTCATGTCTCTTTCCCTCATAGCAAAATGTATGTATACAGTATGATCCATTCAAAGCCATATCTTCATAGGGGAGTGGAAACAGATGTGATGTAGTGCAGTGTCACACGAAAAAGTCGAGTCACACATGAAAAGGAGAGAAAAGTCTAAAGTTCTGGCAGGCCACACTTGGATAAGGGGTTAGATTTTCTGCTGGTGAGGTTTCATCTACATGAACTCGTTGAGGAAACTGTTTACTGTCCCTTCAGGTGTCTCCTCCAGAGGCTGCCCCACACAAAAGGAAGGCACGGTGAGTTGATCGGGGTCCTTGATCTCAATCTCAACATCCGAGATGCTGTAAGAAGTGATACAAAAATTACATTACTTTACGTTCATTAAAGCCTGTGCTGCCAACAGATACTAAAAAAGCTGCATGAATATCCCTGGAGTGTTCAATTCCTTAAAGGATTAGATCACCGTAAAATAACCACCATGCAGATGGAAAGTCAGGTGAAGTTTTGTAGTCTTCAAAACATTTCTGGAGCTTCAAAGCAAAACAGTGATGCAGCATTTTCCTAAACAACTGAAGTAGATGGGGACTTGTTTTTAAAAAACGAAACAGAAAATGACTCCATACAGTTTATCCAGCGTAATCCAAGTTTCTGAAAGCTCCGAGATCCCAAATTTATTTGAAAAGACGTTATTTACACCCTTTTTTAAACTTACATCTTAACTTAAGCTGCTAAACTAAAAGTTTTAGCGCACAACCTATCGTAAGTGGGTGCACAAGCTTGATGACGTGTCGAGGGTGTAAATACCATCTTTTCAAATCAATTTGGGAACTTGTGGTTTACGGAGATTTGTTTATGCAGGACCAGCAGTGTTTCTTTCTTTTTGTCAGTTGTCTTTTTACATTTTAAAAGTCCCCATCTACTGTTTTCCTGCAATCCTACAGAAATGTTTTGTGGACTGCAACTCTCTATCGGCACGGAGGCGGAGCAGATTATGAGTGAATTTTCATTTTGGGGGGAATTTATCGCCTATAGAGACATTACAGGTGAAAACATCCTTTTTTCATGCACTGGTCAGTTTTGCTTCCATAATATGTCCTCTCTTTCAGACTAGTAGAAAGAAAATGTTCTTATTTTAGTTCAAATTTCTGCTCTGGGAAATCATGCAAAGTAGCGTATAGTGAATTATATCGTCTCATTTGCATATTTAAACATAAAGAAAACTTTTTCTTAATCTGTCCACTACTTTTTGTCTAAAATGTATGACATTTTACAATACATATCTTTAAAGGCTGTTTTATCAAGATGAGTTTTCTCTCGAACTTTGAGCCAGAAATCTCCACTTCAGTATCGCTTACATGCATCAAACACTCCAGTTTTATCCCTATCTCTATTCTGAAGGTTTTTACAAAGGCATTTGTTCATATATCATTGTTCACAGCCTGATTTATAAAACATTTCATTCCGATAAACATTTTTTTTCTGGCTCTTTACTGTACCCTACTTTCTGATTTATAGATTGATAACAAATAGAAAGATATATCCAGAGCTTCCTCTTAAAGTCTTTCACTCTGATGTATAAGCAAAATGAAACGAGGATTTTGAACCTGGCTTTATCAAACGTGTGAATTAGTCCATATTTCATTAGATAATTCCCCATTTTCAGGAATCCAAAAAATGCCGTCATTTAAGTTATCAACTGGGGAAGTTTCATGGTGATATCTATTAGTTAACATTTTTACCCAATTCACAAAAATCACAAACCTGAATAAGAATGTTGTGGAGTCACAGATGTAGAAAGTGGAGATAGGCAGACATCCCATGGTTACAGACATGGCGTAATGGCCTAAAACAGAGAGCAGATGGAAAACACTCAAATTAGAGTTTTGCAACTTTATCACAAACAAAGGCACGTGTATTATTTTACAACATCTCCCTCACCTTTCGAGCCTGCCATTGACCCTGACCATACATTGACTTTTAACCCCTCTCCTTCGATGGAGGGACTCCCAGTGTTGTACGTAGAATGAAATGATGCATCATCGGGAATATCCAGAGGGTGCAGGCTGCATTGCAAGGATTTCTTCTCACAGCTCTGGTTTTTGCTGTCAATCTCGTAGAATACCCCCTGCCAGGCATTTGAGACAGATTCAGATGTCAAGGTGTAAAACAAAACAGCATGGAGTGAACATTTATCTCTAAAGAAAGAAATCAGCTACCTCATCAAAAAACATCAGCACATCCAAACCGATTGATGTGTTCGTGGGGGAGCTCTCGTTTGATCTGAACCGTAGTTTCTTGCCCATCGAATCGTAAGTGAATGCACCAAATGCCTTCACGTCACCCTTTAGAGTCCACTGGTTTCATTCAACAACATACATTCACAGGGAAAGACACAGGATTAATTGCTGTATTTTAAAATGCTACAAAAAAGTACCAGAAGATGGGTCTAAAAACTCACCACAGACATGAATCCTGTCATGTTGGGGGAATCTGAAAGACAAAAATGTCAGTTAGATGGGTGATAACAACATATTAGAAGTTAGACACTCTTCAGACTTACACAACCTTTGAGTTTTCTTTACTATAATGTTGCACAACTCAAAACCAAATGACAAAAGGAACCAAAACGATGAAACCACAAATTCTTACGACAAGGCTGATGATGGTGGTCTGCATGGGTGGTGGCAGTCAAGCACATGAAGACGAAGAGCGTTACAGCTGCATACATTTTCCCGGTCCAGAGAGTCACAAAATAAAGATCGAGATGGCAAAAAACAACCCAAGCGCATCTAGCTTTCAGTGAAATTGATTGCTGCTTTTATAGGGATAAAGACCGATTCAGTCGATGAGTGTTGCATAAAAAGACCCAGGATGCTGGACTTCAAACATCAAGCTGTCTAAACAAACAAGCCCCCGTCGCGGCTGGTGGTGACCCAATTAAAGAGTTTTCATAGGCTATCTTTTCTTCTCAGATTACGCAGCTGTTCTCAGATGTTTTTTAGCAATGTTTATCTCTGTCTGTCCCCACGCTTTCCAAAGCAGCTTTCAGACTGTTGTATGTGAAGAGGAGGTCAAGTTAGGACACTGTAGAGGATAATCGAGGCTCACATACGATGATGATGTGGTTAAAGTATAGGTTCACATAGGTCGTCATATACACAACCCCATGCAGATGGAAAGTTGAGTGGAGTTTGTAGTCCACTGGAGCTTCACAGCAGCATTCTCCTGAACAATTGACCACCTCTGATGGAGAAAAAACCTAAAATCTAAAAAGCAACAGAAAAAAAACAAAACGTAAAATGACTCAAGATTGACTGTAAAAGAATATCTACACCTTCGTGAATAGATAATAACAGAATTTTAATTTTTGGGTGAAGTTATCCTTTAAGGGGCATGTACTGTAGACCTATATCAAAGTTTAACAAAAGCCTTGAATGGCCAGACATGGAAGCAGCCTGTGTTTGTCAGAAACTAAAACCTTTCTCTGGATGATGAATTGCTCAAACTGTGCTGCTATGTGTCAGCTGAAACTCTCCTGCATGATTTTCTTCTATTTATATGTGATTTTAAAAGGGTTGAACTATAATGAAATGCAAAAATAACGCTTTGTGTTTGGTATGTTGTAACCCTTCATATTCAAACATAAAAAAGACAGCTCATTAAGAAAAAACATTAATGACTACGTATAATGTCTCACTATGTATTAGTGGACTCAAACCCCAGTATGTGGCTGAACAATGGGCTGAAGAGTTTTGGCCAGCAGTGAATTTGGCCGGCCTCCTGGAACACCCTTACCCTTTCTTTTATAAAGGTGATCCAAACTAAATAGAAAGCCCGGTCTGTTTATACCAGGTCAACTGCACGAGCCAGGACAGAAATGTGTTGTTGTCACAACTACACTTGGTGCAGCTGTCTTTTGTTCTTCTCCACATAAATTGTCCCTGTTGTGTCAGTGCTTACAAGCAAACAACTCAGTGCACTCAGGCAGACAGGTGAGAAACTTGTTTATCTCGTGTGTGCTGCATTTTTGTTGGCCTGCCGTGACCTCTGATGATCCTGCAGTCTATAACTTATTCTTTCCGATTGAATATATATATATATATATATATATATACACGGAGTCTGGTGGCTTTGTAGAAAGCATAAATAGATATACATGTAGCAGTTTCAGTTCCCCATTTTAAACTGATATAAATTGTTTGTTTTGTTTGTTTGTTTGTTTGTTTGTTTCGATGGGCCTTTTTTAAATAGCTAAAATAATATAAAAATGCTGCAAAGTGCAGCCTATTAGCTTCTGTTTGACAGCAGCTAATGTTAGCATTCGGCCACTTTTTTTGCTAACATTACTGTTTGATGATATAACACGATACAACAGGGAAGGTCTAAATGAATTCTAAAATATCAACACACAGCTGTTTTAAACCTGGAAGTAAGACTGTGGCTCTAGAAAGGATCTTTTGCGTTTTTAGCAGACAGGTTAGGTTGATGCGAGGGGTATTCAGTTGGTTGCAATATGCAACCTCATCGCTAGGTCCCACTAAATCCTGCACACTTTAATGCTTTAAAGGGGTGAAGCTAATTTAAAGTTATTATTTGTGCCTTTCCTTGTGTGTCTAAACATTGTTTGTCCTTTTCAGGCTTTTAAAAATGAAAGCATAGCCCTTAAATACATACATATGAAAGTCCCAACAATTAATGCCTCGGAACAATCAGTCATGAACATGTGATCAAAAACATACAGCATTTACCATAATCTGAATAGGAGAAGAAAGTGCATAACAAAACTAAAAGGGGGTCCCTTAAAACCACACTGAATGAGACTGAAAATAGAATGAGAGTATATTGGACACGTCATGAGGGAAATTCAACTTTACCGTATGAAGGGAATTGAAGGGGAGGAGGTAATGAAATGAGGGAAGCCCTTCTCCTTATGGACCCCTTCCTCTTCTACTGACCACATCATGACATTTCAGCAAGTGCTGAGTGTTTTCTTTTTTGAGAGGAAGCACTCACCCAGTCACCTACAGTTTGCTCTTATTTCCTCATGTAAAGCGTGTATTATAGGAAGTGTCTTTTTTTTTTTTTTTTTACATATAACGGCAACATCATATGATCCAACTGTTATTTAAGCTTTGTTTTATTCATGACGACTCAGTGAGATTATTATTACAAGATGTCTTTCTGAGGTTTATTTCTCTGTCACGCAGGCAGGCACATCTACCAAAAACAGTTACAGAAAACTGTCCCAGGTAAGTATTCACGTCAGCAGCCTTATACCCTCAACAGACAGTTGACTCAACCCTAAATCACACCCCGCTAGAGAGAGTGCTGAACTCTGAGCATGTAGAGTCGTGCCAAAAATAAGTTGGCCTTAGTTGGCATCAGTATTTGAAGAGCTGGGAATGAGACTCAACAATCGACTATCTTTCTCCAGAATCGTTTTTTTGCACCTTTAAACAACTGCAAGTCACACAGTCCTTGTTTCTCCTACGCCCCATATAACACTCACATTTTGTTTACACAAGTCTCTGCTCAGTGTGCCCACTCTATGCTTGGTGTCCCATATCAATTTCAGCGCAACCAAACAGAGTCAATGAACTCTACTGAGAGGCCCTGACAGATTCAGTGAACCCAACTGAGAGAAACGCTATGTTAATTATGCTACATTTTTAATTCCCCCCCCCCCCCCCCCCCCCCACAAGAACATAGAAACCTGTGACCACAAAAAGACAACTCAGTCAGACAAAACAGGACACACACACAAACACACAAATTAAAACATTTCGAAAACACAATTATGTTGACACCTTCTGAATGTCAGTGCTGACCATCTGACTTTTTTCACAAACACACAGTAATGAATTTGTATTGTGGCATCAGTGTGTAATATAGGAAATAGCTAACAGGATATATCTCCATAATCCAGTCTAGATCATATAGTGGATTGTTGATAAACAAGCTTTGTTACTCTATAAGAATTCAATCTAAATTTTGAAAATTGTGTAGATTTCCATTGAGAGCACGAATTAGACTGGGAACTTCAAAGGTTTTTGCTGTGGTGAATACAGGTTTTTTATTTTTGGCAGACTGCAACCTGGAGGAGGCCTGGCGTGTAGTGGCAGACAAGATGGCACAGCAACATAAAAAATCATTAAGTAAACTTATAGTCAATTAAACTTTAGTTAATTCACTGTTAGCAGACAATGAAATGCTTTATAAACCATTCATTAAGTGATAGTAAAGGTTTGGATACGTCAGTTGCAACTTTACAATAAACAATGGCTTGATAAATGGTTTATAAAGCATTTAATTGCAACAATTAACGTTTTTTGGCAGAAAAAATAATGTTCCTTGAAAGTTTGTGAGACGTAAGAAAAACAACGTTGGCAGAGCGTTGTTTTTCACTACTTTCCAAAATTACAATCAGGGAACGTTCGCTATGGGGGTCTAGGGAATATTCCCCTGCCTGAAGGCAACGTTCGGGAAACATTTCCCAATGTAAATTGTTTGCTGAGACATTTATCATCTATCCGGGGACTTGATTTGAAACCTTCTGTCTAAAGTCTATCAGAAATATACGATTTGAATCATGGCATTAATCAAAACTATTACATAACTGCTTTGTATTCCCACTCTTAAGTTCCAATTACTCTCTTTTTCTTTACCCCAACAGCTATCCCAAAACAAGTATATATATTCCTTTTGAAACAATACAAGAAGGCCCTTTAAGATTTGTATGTGGAGTGCAGTTACTCTTTCACAGGAAAAATCAAGGATCATCTGATTCTTACATACACTGGAATACTGTATCAGGAAAAAGTAAAATGTGATGTAGGTTGATTGAATGAACTGGACCATATATATCTTGAGTTAAGATTAGATTAAATTAGAGAGTCTTAATTGTTCCCGAGGGGCAATTTAGTTTGCAACAGTAGTCAACAAAATCAGTACAAATCATCCTAAAAAGATACAATACATAGTGACATAACATATAACATAACATATAGGAGGTCATCATAAAAATATACGGTGAGAAATAAAAAAAAAAATATATCATAAAGCTCGAAGAGTGCATCAGTCCTTTGTTTAGTGCAATACCAACTAAACCTACAGCCTGTTTTAGGAACCTAACAGCTGATGGGACAAATGATCTTAAATATCTGTTTGATTCGGCCTTCTTAGGGACCTCTAAGTATACCTCCTCCCAGATGGCAGGAGTCGAATCTCTGCATGGAGAGGGTGATGAGGGTCTGCCAAAATGGCCTTTACCAAATCACCCTGAAGTAGAGTAACTGCAATCAGAAAGTAATAAAATGTAAATCAGAGGCAGCAGTGTTTCTAGTTTATTGTGGCAGGCAGAATGAGCTTTGGACCCTACTGATCAACGCTCAGCTGTGCACAAGTACGAGACAAAGAAGCCGTCTAGACTTTCCTGCTGCCAAAATCAAAACTGCCAAAGAGGTTGGTTGAAACTACCAATTGTGTCTTTCCAGGGAGAGGGAATTTTACTCAGATTTCTGTATATTTTGAAACTGATAGCATAGGGATTGTCTCAGAGGGATTTTCACAAAAGATCTTATCACAGCCTGGGCATTTGTGGCATCAAAAAAATCACAGTGTGTAACTTTCCTTGATGCAGTGGGAATTGCGTGTTAAATTCAGAGGTGTTGCCCCTGAACTTGATGTAAGCTGGTAACTTTTGACTTAAAAAACTGACTGAGAGTTGTCTGTCATTAAATTATTATTATTAGCATGATAATGTCTTATTGTTCCACAGTGCAACAATAATTCTCTTAAAAAGTGTTAGACTACAAAATGTTGCTGTGGGTTTGATTTTGTTAGTTGTAATCAGGTAGAACTGTGAATGAGGACAGAAATTGACAGCTACTGCGTCATGACAATATTTAATATACTTTAACATACAGTAATGTAGTGTCTTTAACACTGACTCTGTGAAATGGCACAACTGATCCCAGCAGGTTAATTAACAGCCCGTAGTGGCAAGTGACACTCTTGCATCATGTAAGCCCTTCTTCAGATAATATACATGCCTTTTACTCTGTGGACACAGGCTCAGTCGGTGGGTAGTGTGTGTGGGTGTGTGAAGAGACTCCTCGCTGATCAATTAACACATCAGGCCATTAACTTTGACAGTATCACCGCAGAATTTGTCAGTTGCTGTTTGGAAACACACCATGCAAAGATGGACCTAAACGAGCGAGACAGACAGCCAGAGAGCGCAGTGGAGGCAGAGTGGGCTGGAGAGTGACTGTAGAGAGGGAGCAGTGTTAGTGAACATGCCCACACCTCCGCACAACCCTCCAGGTTTTGTGTGAATGCGGCTGAAGTGCACACTTCATGCTGTCTGCTGTTTGTCTTTCTGCTCTGTGTGTGTGTGTAGCTCTGCCCTGCCCTCGGTCAAACAGACCACACACCTGCAGCTCTTTATAAATCCATGACAGATAGGGAGCAGACAGAAAGATGGAGGCTGTGTTTTCATTAGATGTCTCTCTGCCTGCTTATTGTTTAATGCAGCATTATTAAAGAGCATCAGATGAACAGACACTGGTACTGTACACATTTTCAATTAGTTTTGAGTTTACTGATCAATAAATGAAACCATCTGTCAACACTTTTACTTGTTTAATTTTCAGTATGATAATTGATGATCCCCCAGTTCAATTCTTTTGAATGCTGGGTGACTTCCCATATTGTACGCATTGGATTTATTGGTTGGGAATTTACCTCCAAAGAATCATCAGCCCACTCATGGTTGTACATTTTTTGGAAGGGAGAGCTGTTCCCTTCCCATGAGGAAAACCACAAATGTATCTTCTCTATAACACTTTCAATTACGCTATCTACCCAGACTTCTTTGAAAGAGTACAGCAACATTGGACTAGAAAAAAAAAAAAAATTAAAGACTCAGCCCAGAGATATGACTGAAGGCCGTATGAAAACCCACAGTCGAATGTACTGCATGTAAAATTATTATTATAAGCTGTGTGTTTCATGATTTGCTTCTTCTTTGAGCAGCAGTGACGCCTCAGGAGTCCAGTGATCAACCTCAGCCTTTGGTTTCCCCAGGCCCAAAGAAACACATATATGCAGGGTCGGATTAAATGGACAGATTACTCTAGGCAGACCTTTTTTGGGGGCCCTCCTAAATGCACATCAAAATAATTTAAATGACACAGGGATTATTACTATACTCATAATCAATATATTCAATAATCAGAATCAGAATCAGAATTCCTTTATTTGTCCCGCAAACAGGGAAATTTCTGTGTCACAGCAGCCAAAGGACAGTTCAATTTAACAATAAACAATAATAATAGTAAAAAATAAACAATATAATAAAAAGTAAGAAATAGAAATAGACTCGTATTTACATAGTATGTACAATATAAACAGTGTATTTATAAACAGCGTGACAGTGTATTGTTGTTAATAAATAATAAATATGGGTATGAAACATTGTCCAGTTAGTGCAAACCAAAATAAGAAATGGGTTATGTGTAATATATATTCATATGCAATTGTTAAGTCATTTAAAAGAAAGTATAGTTAATGTTGTGTTGCTTGAAAATAGATAGATATATAGATATATAGAAACAATAAGAAACAATAAAGTACTATATACAATAAAATGCTTAAGTAGTTATAAAATAGAATACTGAGGTAAATAAAATAAAATGCTGAGGTATCGAGGAGTAAAGGTAAGAACATAAGGTGCATGAGGACAAGGTGCAGTTTTATTTACAGTATATACATTGAAATCAAGTTTTATACTGGAGATTTCTGTAGGTGTTTATATTTTTAAAATATTTTAAAGTTGAATGTGTATGTAAACAAGTATGTTAAATATTATTAGGTGGTTCTTTTCTCCTCTGTCTGGGCCCCCCAGGGGCAACAAGGCCCCTGGCATGTGCCTAGATCAGCATGTATCAGCAACATATTACGCATATAATAACAACAACAAACAACATCAATAATGACATAGAATATATAATAATATATAATATAATATTATATTATATATAATAATAACAATAATAATAATAATTTTAATAATATCTTTATTTGAAGAGATTCTTTTCACAAACAAGTTCACATAAGGCCAAACTCGAAAAACCATCAATGTTAAAAGCAAATAGAATAATTTATTGGTAAATAAAGATTTTAGAATCAAGTTCCAGTGAAATGAAATACAATATCTATCTATCTGCCCCCTCCAGTTTTGAGCTCATGCAGCATACTGAGAAGGAAGTAAGAAGACTAAATCAGCAAGAGAGAGAGGGAGAGATAGTAAATGAAGAGGAATAGAAATTGGCCGACATCAGGAATTCTGATTTAACAAAATCAACATATTTCAAATAATGACAGTCAGGATTATGGGGGCCTTTTTTTAAGCTAAATTTTCTGTTTTGTTTCCAAGAGATTTGCTGAAACTGTGTCAGTAATTACACATCAACATCATGAGACTCAAGAAACATTCCCTGAAGATGCACAGTCATGACTGAACTACACTGAAGTTTCAGATTTTAGTCATTTTTAACAGTTTGCCACTT